>NC_092805.1:118648622-118963178 GCF_040954645.1 Diabrotica undecimpunctata
CAATATTTAATCATAACCTGGAGCCTTTCGTGAGTTGAGTTTGTTTATTTCTTTCTTAACTTCTATTGTAGGAGTAAAACTTTTTATCGGGAGTGACATTTGACATGCTGCAGTAATTATTTCTTCCACTTCTTCATTAGGGTCTGCTGGTTTGGTTTAATATATGCTTGTAAGATGTTCAGCAAAGACGTCCAATTTTTCTTTGCTGGAACGTGTCTATTCGCCATTTGGTTTACGGATAGAAGGGATAGTTGTGTATGATTGTTTAATCTTCTTAGTCACCTTCCATACCATCTAGTCACGTCTGGTTTGTTTTTTGTTTTGTAATGCAATGTTCGAATGTTTCGTTGTTTGCAGCTTTGATGGCTACTCCAAGTTGTCTACGTAGTCTATTGTAAATATGTTGATCTAGAATTCTAGATCTTTGATAGGTTCTCATCGCTCGACATTTTTTAGTAATGAGTTGGCAGGGGAACATTTATTTTGTGGTATGTGTTGGTTTGCGTTCAGTTCGTAGTATAGATTGCCATGCCGCTTTTTGCACAAGTATTGAGCTGCTGTATCTATGTTATGTGGAGATTTGATCCGAAAATTAAGATTAGTGTTTTCTTCTAGGTAAAATGACATGATAATGGTAAAAGCATTAGCAGCTTACGAAATGCGGACGACACAGTTCTGATCGTTGATAGTGCGAAGGATCTTCAGATATTAATAGAGCTTTTAGTGATGCCTGTGACAAATACGGCATGACATTGAATTATAAAAATACTAAAAATTCTTATGGTAGACAAACATGATCAAATAACACACTAATTTAGAGCAAATAATGAAATTTCTGGATGATTCAATAATAATGTTTGAAACATTATATCATGCTTCCTTGGAGGTCGGACTAAAGATTAATATGAACAAGACGCAAATAATGACTAATCTGGTGCCAAATCGAAATATTGCTGTTGATGGAAGGGGTATTATGCAAACTACATCGTATAAGTACCTAGTACCTAGAACAATGTGTGTTATCTGTACTCACTTATGGAGCGGAAACATTAACACTCACAAAAAAGGTAGTAAATAAGATTCGCGTGACTCAGATGGCTATGGAGTGCTAGATGTTCGGTGTCTCTCTACGAGACCGAATCCCAAACGAAGAAATACGTCGTAGAACAAAAACAACAGACGCTATCGAAAAAATCGCGTCGTTAAAATGAAATTGGGCAGGACACATCGCCAGATTATCAGACAACCGATGGACAAAACGTATGTTAGAGTGGAGACCAAGGCAAGAAGCAATACGTATCAGAGTACGCCCACCAACTAGATGGACTGACGACCTGAAGCGTGTTAGCAATAACTAGATGCAAGCCGCACAAGACAGAGACCGATGGAAAGAGCTGAGGGAGACCTATGTCCAGCAGTAAACGCATACAAGTCCAAGTGTAGGCATTGCCACATATTTACGATGCAGGATCAGAAAGGAATATGATGAGTCACAGGTAATTAGCTGTGGCATAGAAAGCTATTTTCAACTGCCTCAGACAAATCTTATGCAATATAATTTTGAGATGGTATGTGTTTTAAACCCTTTTGCCGATGAGAAAGCTAAGTCGCCGTTTTAGAGTGTCATACAAGACTGTCCAAAAATGACGCAAATACCGTATAAACGGATAAAGTATAACTGATAAAAGGAAATATCTATGAAAGGAACTTGAAGGATTTCTTGCGTGTTACCAAGATTTTAAAAAGAAAACATTTTGTGAGTAACCGTGTCTTTGAAATGGATAAGATAATTTTATGCGTTTTGAACGATTTGAAATGAAATTACCAATGAAATTTACACTTCTAATATTGAAAAACCTAAAGCTGTCCGAACGGAGCCAAATTTAAAGCAAAACCGAAATTTTCTCTCAATGTTTTAGTTTGATACGCTATTTCTGGGATGGATAAGCAAAGATGGGATCTTCAGATCTGATTAGCTCAGTGATCAATCCTCATTTTCTTTCCTTTCTTTTACATTATAGGTTGATTGCGCACGATTTGTAATCTTATATACTAAAACGCTAAGCCCTTTTCTTGTCCACCACTTTACTCAAAAACCATATTAGATAATTAAAATATTTTTTCGGAATATTATTAGTATTACGTATGAGATTGTCAAGATATACTTTTGGTACAAAAATTCACTTCCGGTTTTGAGATGACCGGAAGTTAAAATTTACTTTAAGTTTTAGACCCCACAATGTATATATGGATCAGAAAGGTCTCGTCGAGACGAATCTAAATTTGTACTTCCGGTTGCGATCCGACACCGGAAGTGACCCGAAACGCGCATAAAACGTCAAGATAGAGCAAATCTGACACCGGATTCGTGATCAGCATGCAAAATTAACTGCTAAATGATATCCATGTCGACATTTGATGAACTAAAAATTGCATTCCGGTTTTGAGGTCGACTTCCGGTTTCGTTTTTATTAGTCAAATCAATAGAGAATTCAACGTAGAGTTCAAAAATGTAAGTTCACGAAATTATCATTTATAGTTTTTGAGTTATTGATAAAAATATTTTTACTTCCGGTCATTGTATATATTGTATATTTTTCTCGCAAAATAAAAATTTCATTTAAAAAACTCGATGTCGAGTTGGTCCGCTAGTTTAGTTCTATTCCTTTTTATTTTCTAGTTTTTTACTTCAGTTTATAATACTCGTTTTTTTAATATCGTCCTGCACTGTGGTCTTCTTTGATATCTCGAATTTTTTAGTTTAAATTTTGATATTTTCTTTAGTAAGTTTAACCTCCCATCTTGTTTGGACATGATTTTCATGTTTGGACATTTCTTGGCTAAAAGTAAAATTTAGCTAAAAACAAAGCTAAAGTTTTGTGGCGCAGCAACATAAAACATAAATCCACGGATATTAATTTTGTGTGACATGAGGACAGTATATAAATTTTAAACATCGAAACTAGTCGCCGATAAATTCCAAAATAAAAGTATTGTGAGTATAAGGTTCCTTTCCAATTAGAACCTTAGTTACGAACTCACATCTACAAATTAATGTTTCATCATTTCAGTCGATGAATATTTATAATAATGCAAAATGATCATTCAAATGATTTAATTAAATAAATTTCTTGCCAATTATTTAATATAACTTCAATAGTCTTTAGTTTATTTTAAATTGTGTTGTAACAAATGAAGGTAATTCAGAAGCATTATATTTTTTTATTTAAAATTGATATGTATGTTTACTGTACCATATATTCATTTTGTATGAGTTTAAAGTAACAAACACACTTTTCACCATTGGACTAAAATTTCTACTGACCTATATTTTCTTTGCTTTACGCTAATATGTTAAATGGAATGTCCCTTAAGAAGCAACTACAAATAAGTAATGTTCTTGTGAACATTCTTAGAGCCAGAGACTAGTTTGTTATATAGGATTATATCTTCATGTCAGTAATCATTATTGACAGCTGCGGAAATAGAAGCTACAATAATGAGAACGTTATCTAGATTGTTGAGTAAGTATGCAAGTGTTCACATGTTAAAAAATGCAAAATAATATGTTACCTACATAAATTTGCTAAAAAACAATATTTATTTTACTATTTTTTTCTTGTTTCTTAAGTCCGTTGCATATTTGCCAGTATAATTTTAAGGCTCGTTCTAATTTAGAAATTATGTTCAGTGGCAATAAATATGTTCAATAAATATTTGGCCTGTTATAGAAATCCAAAATTATTTTTTCTTTGTTAACATTTCTATACTGTAGTTTTAATGGTTGTAATTAATTTAATTTTTTTTTAATTCAACGCTTTATATAACGGGTCTTATAGTAAAATTTAAGTTAAATAAGACACTTGCAATTGTAGACAGTGGCATAAGTCATTTTAAAAATAAGAATAATCAATTAGTCTCAAGAGTAAACAATTTCCGATAAAAAGCTTCACAAAATATCCAAACAAGGTGTTCTAACCATGAAAGGTTCTAAATCTCACAATATTTTTCTATTTGTCATGTTTTTATCGGGAAATTAAATTTATACTATTACACTAGCATTTTTCATGGTTTGAACATTCTATATTCCACTTCCACTATTTTTATTGAATGTCGGATAAATATACAACTGGAATTGTCTAAAGTTATTATTTTTTATTTTTTTTTAATAAAAAAAAATACAATAAGCGGTAACAAACTGTACCGCTTAGATATTTTAATTAATAATGATTTCAATTACTAAATGATGACCGATATGGACGACGATGATAATAAGGAATGTTTCAATTATGTATTATTTCTGCAGTAATTTTTAGGTAAAAGTTGACAGCGTTGTACCAAAACAACGCTATCTTGATTATTAGGATTGCAGTGATTATCAGAAGTTCAACAAAACGCTGCAATCAATATATAGTGTAACTTAATAAGATTGGAAACACCACTGTAAAATTTAAAGTTCTTTTAATGCCAAGTAATAAATGAATTTTTTTATGGAAAAATTTTACGTCACTGGATTCAGGCACCTTCAAATAGCTTTTAAGAGAATTTCATAAATATCTTTATTCTTAAAAAATTTAATTTAAAAGGTTTAGTATTGTTTGCCGTCAGACACCTAATAGTTTCGTGAGGTACAAATCTAAACCGATTTCACTGATATAATATTTTAAGGATCCAAAAGGATTAGAGCATTCCTGTTTTTTTTTCTTAAAGATGATAATGGAATCTGAAAGGACGGGACACTGCTACATAGCATTAAAAATTATACTGTTAACGTAAATAAAACTTCAAACCTTAGTACTTCAAACTCTATTTACGGTTTCTGCTGGTATCCATATTTACCCGCTGCCGAGGGGTAAAAGTGGTCACTGCCACTATTATCCCCATTTAAAAAATAATTAAATGTAGAAATCGCAAATGTAAATTTTGCCTCCGAAACTGGTACAGTCTTTGTGTACCCATTGGCCGCAAATGCTGCATTGGAACCAGAGTTCTCTGTTTTTACCGAATTCGCCACAAATTGTGCAAATATCTTCGTTAACGTCCCTATCACGGTCATCGTCATCATCCTCATCTTCAGATGATATATCTTCTGTGATCTTCTGTGTTCTTATACTACTACTATCGGTTTACAGCGTTCTCCGACGCCTTCCGACTCCTAACCGCCATTCTTCTCTATTCAGCCATAGGCCTGGAGGGATTTCTCTTTCCTCTAGTTCTTTTTCAATTCCCTCTCTCCAGCTTTTTCTCGGCCTTCCTCTTTTCCTTCTCCCTTGTGGTGTCCACGTCAAAATCTGTTTTGGAATCCTGTCATCTGGCATTCTCTGTACATGGCCGTACCATATTAACTGTTTTGTTTTTATGTCATCAACTATTGTATGCTTGACTCCCATCATTTCACGTATTCTCTCATTTAGTATCCGATCTCTTCTTGATTTTCCTGCTGCTCTTCTCTAGAAGTCCATTTCTGTTGCTAGTAACAGTTTCTCTGTTCTTTGTTTCATTTGCCAAACTTCGCTGCCATATGTGATTACATTTTTAAGTATGGTGTTGTATATGAGTTGTTTGTTCGCTTTAGATATTGTTTGGTCCCACAGAATTCCGTTCATCATGGATATGGCTTTTCTACCCTGTATGTTTCTGTCTTTTATAGCAGCATCGAGTGTTCCATCTTGAGTTATCTTCATACCCAGGTACTTGTATTCATCACAGTTTCTAATTTCTACCCCATCGTCTAATATAATGGACTGTTTTGTCCCTCCAATACACATGGCTTCAGTTTTCTTAATGTTGACTTCGAGACCCCATTTGTTATATTCTTCTATTAGCTTCCGAGTCATGTAACTCAAGTCGTCATGATCCTGAGCAATCAGTATTTGGTCATCAGCGAAACATAAGGTGTACAGTGTAGTCTCGTCATTGAGAGGAATTCCCATGCCATTACATTTTCTTTTCCACAGCTTGAGTGCTTGTTCCAGATAAATTTTGAAAAGGGTAGGCGAAATACAGCAACCCTGCTTTAGTCCTTTCGTGACCTTAATTCTGTGTTCTTATACAATTTCTTTTTGGAACTTTTCGCGGAGGACTGGACTCTTCTATGCCTATTTTTCGTTTGGTTCCTTTGCTGGCTTTATTTCTCATTTGCTCTTCCTTTTTCGGCTGTTTTTCTTCTAGAAGTAACTTCATTGGTGTTGATGTCATTATTTCGGAATGTTGCTTCCTGTTGCTTTTGTGGTTGGATCTTTTATTTCCATCTGAGTCATCTTTTGAGAATCCTGGTAGTGGAATTATGTCAACAAAAGATACTTCAAACTTTTGTCATGTGTCGAACTTTCTTTATTCCCCTTAACTTCGTTCCTAGTGTCTTTTTATCTTTTTCTTGTATGAATAATTCACCTGGAGCAAAGTCTTCATCGGTAAAATTTTCAGGATTATATGGAAATATTCCTGTATTCTCTTTGACTGGTGTGGCTACGCGACCGTATGAATTTTTAAATATTTCAGCTATTTCAAATGTCGTGATACGCTCATGAGGATGACTTCGAAGATAATTGCCACATTCAATGTTATACGCTGATTTTAACGATGAGTAAAAAGCTACATCCAGCGGTTGGAGTCGATGCGATTTGTGCGGGGGTATGGTTAACATAATAATTCCTCGTTCTTTACAGAAATTATATGTCTCTAATGTACAGTGGCTACTGTGATTGTCGACGATTAATAAAAGTGGATCCTCCGTTGAAGGTTTTACAACACTAAAAAAGCAGCTGTTGTATCATTTCGCTTTAGTCGTAGTTGAATTGTAGATCTGGGAATTGCAAAACTTCTTGCAACTTCACGGACGCTTCTGCCATTATTTACTGCATTTATTGCTGCACTAAGTTTCTCAGCATTCCATCGTGCTTTGTCACTTTTTCTCTTGTAAACTCGAGGCATCTGAAATGTAAGAATTTATAAAGAAGTACTCTGTATTATATAAATACAATTTGGGAGTAATAGTGGCCGGCATTACCTCGAGACGCGTGGCTATTATAACCCCAAAATACATATTTATACTGATCGACTCATAATCATTAGTCACTTAAATTAGAGCAAGAACTTTTTATATAGTCTTAAACTGCGGTAAAAATTTAACAAATGAGTACCAATTATGCAGCTAAATAAACTTAATATCATACTTCTACATACCTTTAAAAATCTTGCACTAATAAACTCCAACAAAATATGACATTTTCAAAAATTCCTTCTTTGCCGGCAAAACATCGTCATTATTTCATCACCCCCTTTCCCCTATAGAAAATTGTATTTATTATATCCAGATTTAGCACCGTAGCTGATAGACCGAACTGCATGTCTTTTATTAAGTAGTCTAAAAACCTCTCCGACACTTAGTCAACTGTTAGCTTAGTTGGTTTTCGACTTTTAAATAGTTGTAATGCATAAATACACTTTTATGATATTTTATTCCGTATTTTTTTTTTCGAATGGATACGTGCTAAACCAGACCCTCCTCTGTCATCCAGCGATCCGGAAGCGGAATGGCCGCTGTAAGGCCGGCATCACTTCCTAAGCACTACCTTCATTCTCCATTCATATACATCCACACTCCATTCATCAGCAAGGAGGCTCCCCGTCTCGTTCCAGGTAGCGCGTAAAAGACCCTCATCGCTCCTAGTACAGCATCATTCCCAAACGGACATTTCCTCCTTCCCCATAGTCTGACTCACGCCCATCTAACTCATACAGTGTGACCCACTTCTTTAGCTTCAACTTCCAGCATCTTTCACTCTTACCCTTGCCGTGGGTCCAGCTGTCTTTCTTCCTCTTCCTTTTTCTTGATCACTGCACGGATATAGCTGTGTATGTTAGTCCAACCTGATTTATTTTCAATCATTCTCTCAATCATTTTTCTCACTGTAACAAAATTCACACCTGTCTCTCTCTCCATTCTGTTCCTTTCCACTATCAATCTGCTGCAAGCTAACATCGTATGTGTCACAGTGTCCGAGTATCCACAGTATAGGCATTCATCTGTGTCAGCCTCTCCGAACCTAGAAAGGTAGGCCCTAAAACACCCGTGTCCAGTGAGCACCTGCGTCAGGAAATAATCCAGTTGCCTGTGGCCACAGTCCACCCAATCTCTTATATTCGGGATCAGCATTTTCGTCCACTGTGCCACATCCTCCGTATTGTTCCATTCTTCTTGCCATCTTTCAATTGACCTTTCCCTTTCCTGTCTTCTCTCGGCCACAGTAAGGTTTGGGCCTCTTCTCTCATAGAGCTCTTTTCTTTCCACCGCCAAAACATGCAACGGAACACATCCAGTGATTTGTATTCCGTATTTGAACACATTCCGTATTAACTAGATACTCTAAATCTAGTTTTTATAAAAAAACACTAATACAAATTTCCCTTATATTACTACGAAAATAGATTGTAATGTCTTGAAAATGGAAATATTCATTTTAAATTTTGTCGGGAAATATTAAATTTTTGCTTTAAATTAAAGTAACATAAAGCTTTAAATGATTTTGCTTAATAAATCTTACCTTAAAATTACAGTAACCAATAGTTTTGACAATTTTGCAAAAAAATGAATTACTGATGAAGTAGAAGAATTTTCGAGTAAGGATATTTGACTCATCAATTTGTAGAACGAATTAGCAATAAATCAACTGTATCATTTTAAGAAATATGATAGATTAAGACTCAGTCGGTTGAAATGTCAGTTGGTAGTACAGATTTTTTTTTCCTAGGTGGTGCTAGGGTACTAGGTTCCGCTTGACGTGTCGTCCTAACCTTTTATTAGATTATATTAATTTTTTATTTAACATGTAAAGTTTTCATTCATCATCCATTCATAAACTTTCCATATTAGCACATTTTTAATGAGTTTTTATGGTACTCAACTTCGTAACTAATAAATATATTTTTATGGAATTCTGGCTATAGCCATTTGAAGGCACCATGAATTCAGTGACGCAGTATTTTTTAATTAAAAAATCGATAATTTCGGTGCGCCGAAATTTGAATCACCTTTTTAAACGTTGTCATGGAGTACCTACATCTTTTTTGTTACTTTACATAAGAAATCATTGAAATCGGATTGTAACGTCAGATTTTACTGTTTATATGTCGAGGTTTATATGTCTTGTTCTGGAATTGTTTCTTTTTAACTTTCGTCTGCACCTGCGGCAGATACTCTTAAATCATTCACCTCAACTACTGATGATTTTCTAATCATTCCCCTCAACTACTAGTGATTTTCTTTGAGTATCTTCGCTATAGATCATAAAAATATTAAAGGATCGTCCTACCAGAATAAGTGAACCTAAATATTTGCGAGAAAAATTGAAACATCTCCAACAAGCATCGGAACAAAATGGTTATGCTCCAAGGTACAGCAAGCGATTTATTCTTTCTTCTTCTTCTTTAGTTGTATCCTTATTCAGAAGTTCGTCGTTATCATGTTTACAATTTCTCAAAATCTTTATTGGCTTCGGCGTAAAATAATACTTCCATCGTGAGGTCACACTACTGCTTGATATTACAAAACCATGAGATCTTCTTTCGGCCTTTCCAATTTTTCCTTCCATTTTTATTATATTGTAAGGCGAAATAGGCGAAAAATAATAGGCGTAAATATTTTTAGGTCCTCTAACTATGTGACTGAAGTATTCTGCTTTCATTCTCTTTAGAATGTTAAAGAACAGTCGGTCTATGTTCATCATTCGAAGAATATCTATATTCAAGGTATGGAGACCCACAATATCTTTAGGATTCTACTATAGCAGCACAATTCTAATGTTCCCAATGTGTTCAGCATTGGGTTTTAATGTCTTTTTAGGGTGTTTTAATGAAATGTTAATTTTGAGGCCACTTCTGCAATTTGTTTCATTGATCCCTTTTACTAGTATTTGGAGATCTTTTAAGTTCTGTGCGAGAATAACTGAATCATTAGTGTATCTAATATTGTTAATAACTTCTTCGCATATTTTTACTTGTTTCTGTATATCATCTAACACCTCCCTGAATAAATAGCTGACAAAACGCAGCCTTGCCATTTTCATGTTAAATGGTACTTTTGGGTACGACTGTTTTCAATTTGAATTGAGGCTACTTGATTATAGTACAGATATTTTAGCAGTCTTACATCGTAGCAGGCCAGTCTTGTTGCTTGTAGGCTATTGAAAACTGTATCGTGTTGTATTCAGTCGAATGCTTTTTTAAAGACCAAGAAACAGATGTATACGTTCTTCGTATTGTGTGATCGATATTTGTTCTTAAAAAAAATCATTTTTGAAAACGAAATTTTACAAATAAATGTGAAGTCAATCATAGTAGCAAGTTAAATGGCCAATTTCTCGCAGCTTTCATATTTCTCTGTAACATGTTTACTTCAAAATTCTTGGATGGATACAGTTTTATGCATTTGCAACAGAATGTCTTCCTCGAAGTCTGTAGTCTCTATTTGGAGCAAGGGCTTTGAAGTGCGGAGCAAATTCGTAGCAACATCGCTCCATTATCTTGCTGGAAAAACTGCAAAAGGCGCTTTTAAGAATGTCGACAACTTTTCTACCTTTGCAAAGTCTTCAAATCTTCCTGCGAATTCCTTTTTAAGACCTTTAGTGAAATATAAAAATATTGAAAAGTCTATTTCTGATTCAGAATTATTCTTGTGTTCAAGAGTTGTTGGAAAGTGAATTAGTTCTTAACTTGCAATGTCTTTTTCAAAGACATCGAGCTTGAGACGAAACGAGGACACACTTTGTATCAGATCACATATTTCATTTTCATACAATTTCTCATTTCTTTGTAGTTTGGTATTGAGCACATTTAAGTGTTGCAAAATGTCTTTCAGGAAAGCCACAGACAACATAATTCTTTCGTTTGCCAGGAACTCAATCACTTGACCTTTACTTAGCCAACGAACATTTTTGTGTCGAAGTAAGTCAAAATGCGTTGAAAAAAAGATAGAAAAACTGAACTGCCTGTGTTTAAGAGCAGAACGACCCTCATAAACTTAATCAACTGGATCAAATAGTTCATTACCTCTTTCAGAGTATCAGTAAGTTTCCCACATAGGGTTGCCTGGTAAATTATGCATCGGTAAGATAGTAGCTCAGCATTTTTTGCTTTGATTCGCTTTACATGCCCCTTTCTTTGCCGGCACATCAGTTGACAGAGACACCATTTTACCATAACTAATGTTTGATTTTGTCATGAAATCATCAAAAGTCTGGAATATATCTTCCAAACGAGTCTGGCTTTTAAACGGCAAGACTGAAAGCAATTCTTCTCTAAATATTTTATTTTCAATTTTATAAAATATCACGAAAATAGACATTTGTGTGTCGTCAACAATATCACATGATTCATCAAGTGCTATGGCGTAGAAAGTTCTTGTATTGGTTTTTGCCGACAATGGAATACCTTGAATTGCGGCAACAAAATCGTTTTTATTGTTAAAAAGTGCTGCGGCCTCTCCTTTTTAACTATCTCAGAGTCTGAAAATGACTTCTGGTGTTTATTGCGACTGCGTCTGCAGATTTTTCTTGCCCGCTCACACTTCGAAGTAGTAAGGATGTGCTTTTTTTGTAAGAAGCTAGATATGTATTGAGCTTTTCTTGGCGAGCTTCACTTCCCAGTGATGAAACTGTTGATGGGTCGTTTCATATCGTCTCTTTAAATTGTATTTTTAATACATTTATTGCATATTAGGCAAACTGGAGCAGCGCCAGGTGTACCAGGAAGCGTAAAACAATACTGTTCAGTCCATTCAGTCAAAAACTTTCTATTTTCACTATCAACTTACGCCTTTTACGATCCATATCGATAAAAAATAAAAATCATAAGGATCGACAATTACAAGTGAATCAAGTGAATAACACAAAAGACAAACGGTGACAGTCACAAAACACTCACTTGCTCTCCTTAGCTCTACTATCTGACTACGACTGGCTGGCTAAAGTCGGCCACACGTCAGTGTTGCCAACTCTACGCGAGGGTGCCCAAGCTAAGCGGCGGCGGTGTTGCCAACTCTACGGTAGCAATCAAACGTAGGAAAAGGCTGTTAAACATTAAATTTCAAATTTATGTGATTGAACCGACCACGTTACTAACCAAGACGTTTTATTAAGAATGCAAAAAGGAAAAGATTTGTTAACCACAATAAAAACAGCCAAAATCGAATACCTCGGTCACATTATAAGGAACAGCGAAAGATATGTGTTGCTACAATTAATTCCAAAAGGAAAAGTAGAAGGAAAACAAGGACCAGGAGGGCGAAGGATTTCCTGGCTGACAAATCTACGTACGTGGTTTAACACAACAACCACAAATCTTTTCAGAGCAGCAGTTTGCAAAATACAGATTGCCTTGATGTTCGTCTACATCCGAAACGGATAGGCATTACAAGAAAAAGATGTGATTGAAATATTAAAATATTTTTGGCGATCCAGTTTTCGACTTTCCGCGATCCGGTGTTGGACCGCGGTTTGCCAGTTGCCGACTGTTCTAGATGCTTTGTTGTGTCTCATGTAAGAATAACGTACAGAGAATATAGTACGGTTTAGTTGTTGTACTTAAACTTATAATTAATGGCTTTATGTGGTGTTTCAAGTTAACATTTATTATTTCGTTTATTAATAAAATTAATTTTCGTATATTACGTGCTTTCTGTAATTTTATTGCATGGTACAATAATGCTAATTGAGCCAATGACTTTTCTTGTTTTATATTTATCTTTAAATCGTTAAAAACGATATATATATTTTTGGTAAACGAAAAACACTCGAAGAAAAGTATAATATAAATGACACTAGCTGTATTTTTGCCTGTATTATGTAAAGGAAGTGTTGTCGGTTGGATCAATCGATCATAAAATAGTACACTGCCACAATGCAATTTGTATATATTGTTTTTTGTTTAATTAGTTTTTCTGTTTTGCTCACAGGTTCATTTTCAGAACCAAACGAGTTACTGTGTCTTGCTATGTTGTTTTAGATAGTTTAGTAATAAAAAAATAAAATTTTACTTTCAATAAAATTGCTTTTAGTTAAATTGTAAAGGTCTAAACTAAATTTAGTAAATTTCATTTTATGACATTTGAACTTCTTTAAAAAGGACAAATAAGAGGAAACAACTAACAGGGTTGTGAAATGAGCAATATTTTTCGCTTTTCATGTAAGTTTTTTTTTAATATCTACCGAAAAAAGATAAATACAATTGTATTTTTTTTGTCTAATATTGTAATTATATTATTAGTTTTTTTTTTGTATAAATATTTATACAGTATATACTTTTATATATACTATCTTTTTCAATGACAAAAAAGTACTACAAAAGTCTACTAAAAAAGCAAACAAAAAATATTAGCAGAAGCTAAGATTGAATATTTTATCATCAAATTCTCAACATTAAAAAAATAAATCTGCATCTTAGAAACAATATTAATTGCTTATAAACTTCAATGTCTAGGAACCTTATTAAAATCATCAAGCATACTTCCACTATATTTTGATCCTTTGGGGAAAGTTTATGTACATAAGTGATTAATGATTCTCTTTACTTATTACTTGGCGCCATACACCTGTCGGTGGGCCTGTACGTGACTATCTACCTCGCATCAGATCGATTTTGAGCTTCTCTTTCATCATTATTCGACTCACAACTACCTGAAATCTTCTTTGAAACTATCGATCCAAAGATGTCTTCCTCGATATCTTGTGCCTTCTGGGATACCCTGGTAATTTTTTTTGATCTATCGAATTTTTATCATGTCAAGTTTTTCCATATGAGTTGTCCATCTTAACCGGGCTGCTTTGAACTTCCTTACTAGGTTAGGTTCTCCATTCATGGTGGCCACTTCGTTGTTATATCTTACACTAAACCTGTCCTGCTCATGAACAGATCCATTGATATTTGTTAAAATCTTTCTCTCTCGTCTACATAGTTACTATATTCTGATCCTTTTCGGGAAAGTTTTTGTACATAAGTCATGAATGATATTTTTACTTACTCCTTGGCACCATACAGCTCATGGTGGACATATGTGTGACTATCTACAGCTCGTCAAGAATTGCAATGTCTCTGAGTTTTGACAAGAATATAAATTTGGAGGGGAGGATCCGTCAGTAGCCCGAATATACTCAGTTCCATTTTGTTAGCAGAAGCAAACAGATCAGACGCATATCAATTACACTGGTGTAGGACTTATTAATCCAGTTCCGTTACAATGGAATTTAAATCAAAAGTTCATCGTAAAGTTTTGAGTGGTCAATCTCGTGAAATTATAGCAAATGTGATATATTTTATGAAACGAGAAGCGGAGGCTAAACATCCGATAATAGAACTAACGAAAATTCAAGAACGTGTTTCGCGCGCAACGGGTGTTAGTGTTGGTTCTGTAAAGCAAATTTCAAAGGAAACGAGATCAGTTGAAAATGGTGAAAGTGATTCGTTTCATACACCTAATATTAAAAGACAAAAAAGTGCGACCAAAACTAAGTTGGATAATATGGATAAGGAAATTCTTCGGAGATTTGTAATAAATTTTCACGTCCACGAAAAAAAAGTTCCTACGTTGAGAGGCATACACAAGAAATTTGTCAATGAAATTAATTACACAGGATCGTATGAAAGTTTACGAAGAGTATTACATAAAATTGGTTTCCGTTGGCGAAAAACTCAGACAAAGAAAAATTGCCTATGGAAAAACCTGACATCCAACAAAAAAGGATAGCTTTTTTGCGAAGTATTAAGAGGTACAGAAACGAAAATCGTCCTATAGTATACATGGACGAAACATACATCCACTCTTGTCACACATTCACGATCGTTTGCGTAAGCGCATCTCTAAAGGACAGAGGTTAATAATAGTTCATGCAGGAGGAGAAATGGGGTTCATAAAAAATTCCTACTTATAATTTAAATCAAATTTAAAAACTGGTGATTACCATAGTCAGATGAACTTTAGTTTTCAAGTTGTTAAATTATGTTTATATATATATATATATATATATATATATATATATATATATATATATATATATATATATATTATTTTGACTTGCTACAAACGTGTATTTTATATGTGTGTAACGTAATGAAATAAAATAAATTTAAATCTATTCTTCTGTACAAACAAACAAAATTTGAAATGATTTTATTAATAAAAATTTCTAAATATCAATCTTTTATAATATATTTCATCTTTAAAAACAATAAAAATTGATAATTTTCATTATCGCATAATATTACGTGGAATAATTACTCCTAATAATTTAAATTTCAATAACTATTGAGTTCAATTGACCCTCCCCCAGTCGTAGTTCCATAATAAAATAATTTTAAAATCCGAACGCATTTGCTATCTTCTTTACTCCGAATGCGTTCTCTGTTTATTTTTCGCATCGCTAGAGTTTAAACTGAAAGACAGAGCTAACTTTGACGAACTGTACCTCTAATCAGATTAATCTTGAACATCTCTTCGGCATTTTTTGATTAACAATTTCCTCAAATTTTCTTTAAAACCATTGATGCAAAGAGGTCTTCCTCTATATCTTATGCCTCCTGGGATTCCTTGGTAAATTTTTTTAATCGATCGCACTTGTGCTGGGGATGTACTTTGACATCCCCTACTAGGTTAGGTTCTTCATTCATCGTGGCCTCTTCGTTGTTATATCTTACGCTACACCTGTCCTGCTTATGAACGGCTCCATTGATATATTTGTTAAAATTTTTCTCTCCCAACTTCGCAGTTGCTTTTTACTCTATCTTGTTTCGGTCCGATAAAGTCCCATTGGTCTTAGAAGTACTTTGTAAACTTTCATTTTGATGTTCTACACACTAGCTGACTTTTAAATATTTTTACATCTCTCTCTCTTGTCGTTTCCTCATTGCTGAGGATCGTGATTTCCTACAATGCTCAATTCTCTCCATCTCTTGCGATTTTGGGCTGCTCTCATGGACTCTGAAAACGTCTCTCCAGTGGCTTTCTGTACTTGATCTGACCATCGGATAGGTGAGCGTCCTCTGCCTCTACGTCCTTCTACGTTTCCGCACACAATTAGTCTTTCTAAGTTGTCATTGTCTCTTCTCGCAATGTGGCCAAAAAACTTTAAAACATTTGCAAGACACTGAGAGGAGAGTCTGGTCTGAATGTTTAGCTCTTCGAGAATCGACTGATTGGATCTGTGCTCCGTCCACGAGACGCGTAGCATTCGTCTCCAGCACCACATTTCGAATGCGTCAATCCTTTTCCTATCCTCTGATTTTATTGTCCATGTTTCGGCACCGTAACTGAAGATTGAAAAAATGAGTATCCGTACCAGTCTCATTTTGAGTTTTTTGGATAAAGAGCGGTCCTTCCATATTTTTGACAGTCGACTCATCGCGTTCTTGGCCATCCCTATTCTTCTGCGAATTTCCGTATGGGAGGAGGCTGCATTGCTTAAGGAAGATCCTAGATACGTGAACTCGTCTACTTTCTCGAATTGATTTAGGGCGCCTGTTGTTTGGAGGATATTCGCGTGGTCCACAATCATGATTTTTGTTTTCTGATTATTAATCTTGAGCCCACACTTGTTGCTTTCGGTTTCTACTCTCTTTATCAGTCTCGACATCTCCTCTTCAGATGTTGCTATCAGTGTTGTATCGTCTGCGAAATATTTTTACATAGCCCGAAGAAATACAGGCAACTAGAAAATAGCTTTTCTATATTTTGTTTTTCGATTGAGCTGTTACCGCAGAGCTGGACGCCAAGCATATGAAACTAGAGTAGTCCGTCCAGTTTTATTAACTTTTATCTTCAGTTCCAAATTATCAACAACTCTTTTCATAGCGGTTTAGTCTTCCTCCAAAATGATTATAATTAATTTAGGCAATTTCCTCAATATAAGTATGGTATTGAACTAGAAAGAAAGTGTGGGTTACGCCGAAACTGTCTTTTCATCATTTTTTCCACTGCTAGATTGAAAAATTTGGCACAGATTCCACCCTGTGTCACTCCAATTTCGGAATGCTTTCGGCATCTTTCCACATACTCTTACAACACTTTGAGTATCTGCTAGTGTCAACCTAATTTACCTCATTAAAATCGTAGATTAATTTTCGAAACCAAATTCAAGAATTCCGCTTTAATCTGTGCCTTCTAAGAATTTCAAGGCAAAACAGACGTTGATAAAGATGTTAAGAGAGACATGGGGAATCTAAAAATTGCATTCCACAACATATCTCCTCAACTAAGCAAAATTCTTAGCGAATTGGTTTCTAGTACTCGTACAGAGTATATCGAAATAAAAAGGAAAATACAGTTAAGATTTGATTTCACGTACAGGGCGCTTGCGCATCCGCTTATACGTATTTCGGCCCAATAGGCCTCATCAGAACGGCTTTCGCAAACGCTCTGCGCTCTCAGTACCTAGCGCATAATTTGCATAAATGAAATAAATTATACTAATACTTGTTTTTGTTTAATTCAACCCTTAAATCAATAGCTATCAACAATATGTCTATATCTAATATCCGGTTTATATCATCCTGTGCCTTCTGGTTCAGTAGATAAAACAATATACAGTATACTCCCTCTATAACGAACACGGTTATGACGATTTTTCGCTTATAACGAGGTACATTAGATGTCTCGTGAAATTTCTATTGAACTATAACCCTCTATAGCAAGGCAAATTTGGTTATAACGGGAGAAAATAAGATCGAAAAACGTGTTTTTTTTTATGTTTTTGCCCCGGCCGTGGCTATAAATAAATACCCTTTTTAACTGCTGCCCGCAATAAACTTCGGAAATTTACAATTTATGATTCACAAGTGTCATTGTAGGGGGTTGAACATTCGCACCTAATAATAAGAAGGTCCTAATAGACAAGATGTGTAAAAAAATTTACAATATGCTTCGATTAAATAGGCGCCACATGTATACAGGATGTCCCCGAAAATAGTGCGTACCTTAAAGGTATAGGTAGAAGGCACCATGTAGAGCAAAAAACTCTTTGTTTCTAAATTTAGTCGTTTGACCAAAAAACGAAAATACATTTTGGTATGCAAAAAGAAATCTGTCAACTACGCGCAGTACGAAAATCTAAACGTAGACAGTCACAACTTTAGACTAAAACCGATATTTTGGAACACTCGTGTTTAGTGTCACCATGAAAATGTTTTCCATTTGTGAGTACATTAGACAAGGAAAGAGAGGGGTTCCCAAAATACAAACATTAGTTTGTATTTTAAAAACGATTTCCGAAGTGGAAATTGAAACATCAGTAAATGTACTTTAACCTTTAATTGCGACTTATTTCCATTTAAATAGTAATTACTGATAATTCACTTCTTTATTCTGTGGCTTTTCTGTGATTGCTTCGTCAGGTACTTTTATATCCGACACTTGCGTGACTTAGTATCAGCTTCATCTCCTGCATTATGAGGCGCAGGTCGATCTGTAGTGTCTGAAGGTTTAAATAGATATTCTGGAAAAATATCTGGATTATATGGGCAAATTTCTGTTGCTCTAAAGCCATTTATGGCAGTTTCTGTAATTGCTGCCCTCTGAAATACTTTGCCAAAAAGTTACTCTACTTCGTAAATAGTTTCAAGTTTTCCTGGATTATTTACCATGTACTTTTTTATCTTCTGTTCGTAATAAGTCATGAGGTGGCGCATAAAGGCTACGTCAAGGGGCTGCAACTGCAATCTATGAGATGTGTAAGGAGGTAAAACTAGAACATCCACATTAGCCCTTGCCATTGTCACAAATTCCAAATATAAGTAACGAGGCAGTAATGCAAGGTTTACAAAAAGAACCTGAAGTCTTGAAATCCATTAAAGAAAGAAAGTTAGCATACTTCGGACATATAGTGAGAAATGAAAATAAATACAGAATCCTACTATTGATATTAGAAGGCAAAATAGAAGAAAATAGAGGACCAATACGCCGCCGAATATCCTGGCTTAAGAATTTGAGACAGTGGACAGGTATGACCACCATAGACCTATTTCGAACAGTTGCTAATAAAATACGATGGGCCATTGTGGTAGCCAACATCCATAGAGGATAGGCACTAGCAGAAGAAAAAGAACAGTTGTTGCAGAAGTGTAAAAAAACCTTGCAACGTTCTCCTTGTTAAGAATATACAGTAGAAACTGCGTCAGATGTAATATTTATTTGGTATTCATCCCGTAGGTTACAAAGAAACGAAACCAATCATCCATTACAAAAAAAATAAACATACGTTCAAATGCATTAACCGTTTTACCAAAACAAGTCTGTCTAAAATGGCATATTAATACAAAAAAAAAATCATGAAACGCAAATCCTTTGCGTAACCGCAAAGTTTAGACCTTTTGACAGTATTAAACGCCCCGTTTTATTTAAACGGTTGTTTGATTGATCGACAACTGTTGTTAATATTTCCTTATTTCATTAATTGTCAAAATAACTGTTTCCAACTGTTACAGTTTCCAACTGTAATGCAGAACGAGCCTACAAACCTAATAAATCCATATTACCAAGTAAGTCAAATAAATACTCAAGCTCCACCATTGTGCTCAAATCGACCAACAGTAAACCAAGTGATACCTTTTGATCATTATCAACAACAATATCAGGTACAGCCAATAGTTGCCCAGCAAACCAACTTTTCTCATTCTACATCAAACCCTCAAGCTAACTTAAACTTAAAAAACAATCCAGAAACACAGAATAAATTTGATTCGATGTTAGATGAAGAATATGAAGACTCTCAAAATAATAAACAAACATCGCAAACAATAAGCTTAAACGTCAAGATTCAAAAAAGAAGAAGCTCCAATTACACTCTCAAATAGGTTTCAACCAGTTCCACAGGAAAACTCCGTAAATGATACGAATAAAAATCCACCAATCTCAAAACCACCTCCAATGTTTGTACATGGCGTGAATGGCTATAGCAAAATGATAGATAATTTATCTCAAGCAGTAGAAGTAGAAACTTACTTTACTAAAGCCTTAACAAACAACACAATACAAATTTTACCAAAGACACTTGAATCCTACAGAAAACTAATACAGCACGTACGAGAGGAAAAAATCGTCCACCATACATACCAACCTAAGGAAGAGAGAGCACAAAGAGCAGTTATTCGAGATCTACATCACTCCTTTCCGATAGATGAAATAAAAGCGGAAATCCAGAAAAAGGGACATAAGGCAAGGAATGTTACAAATGTCACACAGATGGAGCCGTGAACCATTACCCTTATTTTTTGTGGACCTCGAGCCTAAAACAAACAACAAAGAAATATTTGAACAACAGTATATACAACATTGTAAAATAAGGGTAGTAACACCGAGAATTAAAAGAAATATACAATATACACAATGTACACAATGTCAAGAATATGGTCATATTAAAACGTACTATGCCAAACTATATAATTGCGTAAAATGTGCTGGATCACACAACACAAAGGACAGCAAGAAACCAAAAAACACGCCAGCAACTTGCACTAACTGCAACGGAGACCATCCTTCTTATGAAAGAGGGTGTTCTGTTTATCGTGAACTACTAAATGTCAGATACAATGACAAACCAAAACAAATCACCACTCAAAATCCTGTCAACAGGCCCAATGTAAATATAACTACCCAACATCATGCTCATTATTTTAACAGAATCAGTTATAGAGATGCTGCCATTGGAAACAAATGCAGATAACAAAATAACAACAAGGAATTAGCAGATAAACTACAAAATTTCCTAAACGAATTCAAAAATATGTTCTCAACTCTTAAACCAAAATAGCATTATGTTAACTACAGTTATTAACAAAATAACAAAACAGCTTTCAAGTCACTACGAATTGCGTTGTAGAATGCTAATGGCATTTCATACCATATACTAGAGGTATCACTGTTTTTAAAAATGTATAGGTAATATAGACATTCTATTAACATCTGAAAGTCATGTCACACAAAGAACGGTTAAGATACCTTACTATACTGTGTATTATGCAAACCATCCAAACGGAGGAACACATTCAGGTTCTGCTATTATTATTAAATCAAAAATTAAACATTATGCAGTCCAACCTTATATTACGGAAAAAATCTAATCAGCAATCATTAAAATCGAAACAAACACTTCTCTCATGTATGTAAGTGTATCATCAGTCTACACCCCACCTAGACATCCAATTTCAAGCGAAGAGTATCATGATTTTATACAAACTCTTGGATCCAAATTCATAGTTGCAGGAGACTGGAATGCCAAAACACACCACATGGGGTTCCAGATTAATCACGCCTAAAGGTCGAGCATTAATGAATACCATCCAACAAAATATCTTAAGATACTTATCAAAGGGAGAACCCACATACTAGCCTACGGATCCCAACAAAATCACAGATTTGGTAGATTTTGTTGTAACAAAATCCATCCTATGTCCATCAGGTTTCCATAATTGTATTCTTATTTCATCTAAAAAAAAATTTCCTCACTGATGTTCATTCTAGTTAGTGGGTGCTCTTTTAAAGCTTTAAACATTTTGTGACGTGGAAGGAGCCGAGCAAATCTTGCAGACGTTATTAGATTTAAGCTGACCTCCTTAAGTCTCATTATTACTATTTTGACTGATACATTGACTTGTCTTGAATTGAACAAGGCACAATAAATTGATGGACATTGAATATTTTTACAATACCTTCTTTTTCTTGTCTGTAGCCCTCATTCGGTAAACATTTTTAACACAATTTATATTTAGATGATGCATCTTGCTAACTGAAACTATATACTCGAGTAAAGAAGTGGAAAATCCATTCTGACATTAAGTAAAAACGTTGATCAAAGCACATGAAGTTATTAGGTTTTATAATTGTCTTATTCAGTTAAACTCTAAACATTCTTCTATATGTAATAAATTGTAAAATAGGAAAAACATT
This sequence comes from Diabrotica undecimpunctata, assembly GCF_040954645.1. Classification (NCBI taxonomy): domain Eukaryota; kingdom Metazoa; phylum Arthropoda; class Insecta; order Coleoptera; family Chrysomelidae; genus Diabrotica; species Diabrotica undecimpunctata. Next base: position 118,670,551 of record NC_092805.1, read on the forward strand.
CCGTTGAAAAATATACAGCAATATATATATATATATATATTGATACGATTAGGGTTTATAGAAAATAATTTATAAGTTATATACTACATAATATTAGATATTTGGTTGTTTTAAATAAGTTATATACCAGAGAATTTAATAAAAATATATTTATGTGAGGGCATTTTTAATAAATTAGCATATAATAATTGAAAAAAGTTGTATTTAGTAATTTTAATGTTGTAAATAGATTTAAGTGAGCCATGTGCTTAGGCAACCAAAAATACTCTCGGAGATTGACAGATATTTATACTCTGAAGTGACGTTTAAGAATATTTACGAATATAAAGTGGGTTGTAATAATATATTGTTTGAAATGTGTATTTTATTAAATTAGAATGTTAAGTTACTAATTTAATTATATATTCTGATCTGAAAAGCCTAAATGTAAACAAAATTATTAATAGAAAAGAATGGAATTCTCTGGATCTCCGGAGATGGCCATGTTTGCGAAATGGTTTGTTCCAGAAAATTCAGACAAGTATTAAATAGAACAAATTGGAACATGATATCTTACGAGATGGTTCTAGAAATCCAAAACATATAAATACCCGTGATTTGGATTCAAGATAGCAGTTTTTGAAAGTTTTTAGTCAGAAAAGTTTTAGATAGTGCAGTCAGAAGAGTTTTGGGCAGTTTTTAAGTTTTTAGTTAGAAGTCAAGCAGTTTATTATGAAAGTTAGTAGAAGATAGACACAATTAATTAGTGAAGTCAATTGTTCACAGTTTTAGTAAATCAGTCAAGCAGTTTTATAAGAAATATGAAAGTTAGTTGGAGATAGTCCAATTGTTTAATATAGTGAGTTAAATGAAGATTAAAAATTATGCATATAATTTAATGCACATTTATAATTATACACAAATAATTATTGAAGATAAAAAAAGGTATATTGGAAGAAATTAAATTATATTATGGTTGGAGATTAGTATAAATCAACTTATAATAATTGGATATTGGTATATTGAAAAGAAGAATAAATATAAATGCTGTTTGCTGGTTTGGTTGGTGGTGTATACATGCTGGTGAAGAAAACTATATCTTAAATTGGTAGAAGCTGATAATTGAAAAAAGTAATTTCACAAAAAACAAGGATAACTGAAGTACGAAGACATTCAGTGGTGATTAGAATCTATATACTTAGTGGAAAACAGTTCATTTAGGCATTCAGTGAAAGAAAGGTACAAAATTTTGTTAATATAATTTAGTTAGTGTCATAACAATTTCAATTTTGAAGATAGTTTGTTTAAATTTAGATTGTCTATAGAATTTAATTAGTTTTATAAGAATATCAGTTTAAAGATAGTTTATTTTAAATTTACATTGACTAGGTTAGATATATATGTGTGTTTCATAATAGTTATAATAAAGATAATTTAAAAAAGTACTTACAAGCTAATTCTTTGAGAACCGCGATAAAAACCCTATATTATTAAAAATACTCATTGCTCATCATTCAAACAAAAAACACATCATAACAATTTGGCACCCAACGCGGTGGCTCTCTATTTAAAAGAATTAGTTTGGGAAGATAAGTGCTCTCATATAATTAAATTAATTATCAGTAGAAAGGAAAAATAATAGATTTTATTATTAATTATATTTGAACAAGTAAAGTCTCAAAATGTCTCAAGGAAAGAAAGGTACAAGAAGCAAAAAGAATGAAGAAGATGTGGAAGTAGAAACACAACCTATACAAGAGGAGAGTTTAGTTCAAGTTCCACAAGATACTGCAGAAATGAATCCAGAAAGAGAGGAAAATGTCAATATGGCAGCTTTGATGTCATTAATGATGCAGATGAACAAGACAATAGAAGAGAATTCAAAAGAAATCAAAGAAGACATAAAAAAATTGGAAGAGAATTCAAAAGAAGTCAAAGAAGACATGAAAAAAATAGAACAAAAAATGGAACAGAATTCACAAGAAGTCAAAGAAGACATGAAAAAAATGGAACAGAAATTGGAAGAGAATTATAGAAAATTAGAAAAGAAAATAGAAGATAATAATAATAAAATTGTAAAACAAATGGAAAAACAAATGGATAAAAAACTTGAAGCTGCAGAGAAAAAAGTAGCAAATGAAATAAAAAGTATACGGAATGACTACAAGAAAAGGATAGACAATGAGAGGACAGAAGTAAAGAGGATTATTCAAGATAATAAAATAGATATAGAACAGAAAATAGAGTTACAGAAATGTAACTTAGAAGTAAAAATTAACGAAGACAGGAGAAACACAGAAGAAAAATTAGACGATATACAACAAAATATCCAAATAAATAGTAATCAAATAAGAAATGTGGAACAGAGAATAGATGATATTTCACAAATGAGAGACATAGGGAGACCTTACTTAAATTTAACAAATGAGACTGGGATTAAATTCTCTGGTAATATAAAAAATTTGCATCCTAGAGTATACATAAATAGTTTAAAACATAAATTAAGATTTGTGAATAATATTAATGATATTAAAGATTATATTAGAATGACATTAAATGACAATGCAGCAACTTGGTTTGCTAGTATTGAGAATGATTTAGATAACTTTCAAACATTTGAAAATAAATTTTTAAATTATTATTGGGGTGAATTAGAGCAAGCCAAGTTTAGAGAAATTCTATATTTTGGAAAGTATAATCAAAATTTAAAATCAAATATGGTAGATTATGCATTGAAATTGATAACAGTTGCAAAATATTTAGAACCACCACTTAGAGAGGATGAAACAGTCTTAAATGTATCTAGACATTTTGATGCTGATGTTGTGCAAACCGTAACTGTACAAAATATTCAAACAATAGATAGTTTTATTAATTTTATTCAAAGAATACAAAGAGGCAATATGACAAGTAATAATAATAACAGAAAAAACAATAGTAACTTTCAATATAATAGAAATGATAATCAACAATATAGACAATCATATAATAATTATAGATATGTTGATAGTTTACAAAATTTTAATAATAATAATAGTAATCAAAATAGACAGAATTTTAATAACAATACTAGTTATAATAGACAACATTTTAATAACAGTACTAATAATAATAAACAAGATTTTAACAATAGAAGAAATACAGAGCGACCTAACTATAATAGACAGGTAAATTGTGTTCGAAGGAATAGAAGCTGCGAAGACAGGGAACGAAGTAGTACAAGGCAGGAAAATGTGAGTAGAAGTCATAGTAGGGAAAGACATAGGACATCAGATTCAAGTGGTCAGATACAATCTGACAATTCTAATAATCAAAATTTTGTGCAGTAAACTTTCTGAATTACAAGTTAGGCCATTGCTATTATGAAAAACCTTCTGAATTTATTTCTTTAGATGAAGATAAAATTATTGAATCTATTAATTTAATTTATATAAATGCTTTGGCCAAAAATAAAATGATTAAGATTATGATAGATACTGGTTCAGAAAGTACTTTAGTCTCGGAGAATTTTATTTTTAATACATTAAAACTATCAGATATAATAAAGATTCCAAAAATTAAAATTATTGGTGCAAATAATAAGAAGTTGGGTGAAATTGATAAACTAGCCAATTTTAAAATTAATATTCTTAATAAAGAAATTAATATGCAAGGATTTATTGTCAAGGATTTATGTGTTGATATATTAATGGGAAATGATGAATTGGAAAAGAAGAAAGTAAAGATAGATTTTGAAGAAAAAATGGTAACTTTGGAAGGGCAAATAATTAAATTTGTGCAGAAAGATGAGGTGGAAGAAGGAATAAGAGTTGATAGGATATTATTAAAAGAAAATAATGATGTTTATGAAGAAGAAATGTATTTTGATGATAGGGAAATGTCCCAAAAGAATGTAAAGAATAATTATTGTAGTGAATATTTAAGGGATGGAAATTTTAAGCAGATGGATGCCTACGAGGCGGAGTGCGTAAAATTGGAAGCAAGGAATAATGAGTACATAATGAAGAATAATTTTATTTGTAAAGAAGAAGATATGATAAAAGTTTTAAATTGCCCTGAAGAATATAAATCAATAGTCATTTCCATATTGCAGCAACACAAGGGACTTGTCAATAAAGAAAATAGAATTGCACAAAATTATATCCATAGTATAAAAGTTAAAGAAGAAAAAGATTTTAAAACAAAATCATACCCAATACCATATAAATACAGAGAAGAAGTAAACAAAACAATTAATAATATGTTAGAAGATGGAATCATTGAGAAGGCAGATACACGTTTTATCAACCCCATAGTAGTAGTACGAAAAAGATCAGGTGAAATCCGGTTATGTTTGGATGCAAGGAATATTAACAAGATTACTGAAAAGCAATTTGAAGCACCAATGAGTATAGATGGAATACTAGGAAGAATTACAGGAATGTCATTTTTCACTAAAATCGATTTACAGCATAGTTTTTGGTTAATACCACTAGAAAGAAAAAGTAGACAGTATACAGGATTTCAGATAGATGGAGTAGTATATCAATTCAAAGTAGTACCATTTGGACTTCAATCATCTTGCAGTGCTCTATGTAGATGTCTTCATGATATTTTGGATCAATATGAACATTTTGTAATTCACTACATTGATGATATATTAATTTTTTCTAAAACGGCTGAAGATCATGAGAAACACCTAAAAATTATAATAAATAGATTAGACAAAGTTGGACTAAAAATAAATCAAGAAAAATGTACATTTTTTCAAAAAGAAGTCATATATCTAGGTTATAAACTTAACACTAAGGGAATCGAAATGGATCCAGAACGGACACAAGTCATTCAGGAATATAAAACACCACACAATTTAAGAACTTTAAGAGGATTTATTGGAATAATTAATTATTATAAAAGGATGATACCAGATCTAAGTATAAAAGAAATTCCATTACTTGAACTACTGAGAAAAGGTGTAAAATGGAGATGGGATCAGAGAAGAGAACTAGCATTCCAAGAAATTAAAAACATTTTTCTGTCAAATTTGAAAATATACTATCCTGACTATACACAGCCATTCATATTAAGAACAGATGCATCAATAGAGAGATTATCAGGGGTATTATTACAAATACATGATGGGGTCGAATACCCAATACAATTCATTTCAAGAATAACAAAGCCACATGAAAAGGGTTACTCAGTTTCAGAATTAGAACTAGCAAGTATAATACACTGTGTCACAAAATTAAGATTTTATTTATTGGGTAATGAATTTACTATAGAAACAGATCACCAAGCTTTAACGTCTATATTAAATAACAAATATGGAAACAGTAGAATACATCGGTGGAGTCTAATACTTAGTGAATACTGCTTTGAAATCAAATACATTTCTGGAAAATCCAATATAGTGGCAGATGCTTTATCAAGGTTAGAAAATACACCACAAAAAGGGCAGCGAACAATAAAAATTGGATTAAATCAATTAGTAGAAAGTACTGGATTATATTCTAAAGAAGAAATTATAAGAGATCAGATCAATTTGAGTGAAAAACAAAAAGTCCTTAGGAAAGATGGGGTATATTATAAAATAATAAATGGCATAGAAGTATATGTAATAACTAGAACTTTAGCAAAGAAAATATTGAAAAATTTACATAACAATTATATGCATATTGGTTCAAGAAAGCTATGGATGCTATTTAGGGACAATTATTTTGCAAAGAATGACATAAGTATAGCAAAAGAAATTACTAACCAATGCCCAATATGTCAACTAAACAAAGAAAAGAATTTAAAAAAAACTTACTGATAGATCCATTTCATAGATAGATGGTAGATTTCTTTGTTGTGAATAAATTTGACATCATACTTGTTGAATTTTGTACATATGGAAATTGTTTGGTACCCTAAAAATCATAAATTGGGGGTTAGATACAGAATTGATTGTGTAAATGTCTTTATAAAAAGTGTAAAACTTACCAATTTATATTGATGAAAGTTATTTTGAATGGAAATAATTCCTAGATTTTGTCTATAAATAAACAGAACACAATATCCATTATATTTTTAATTAAGGTTATATTTTATTCTCTCCATTTGACATGACAGTTTGACCATAGAATAGCCGAACTGTGATCCGTTGTTCTCTGTTTTGACATAGACAGCGAACAGGGATGTATTTAACACATTTTAAATAATAAAAAAATTGAATTATTAATTTATTAAATTTAATAAGGTATGAGAAAATTAATATTTAAAAAAATAATAAGTAAATTATTTATTTTAAATATTATTTTTGGGGTATTGATACGATTAGGGTTTATAGAAAATAATTTATAAGTTATATACTACATAATATTAGATATTTGGTTGTTTTAAATAAGTTATATACCAGAGAATTTAATAAAAATATATTTATGTGAGGGCATTTTTAATAAATTAGCATATAATAATTGAAAAAAGTTGTATTTAGTAATTTTAATGTTGTAAATAGATTTAAGTGAGCCATGTGCTTAGGCAACCAAAAATACTCTCGGAGATTGACAGATATTTATACTCTGAAGTGACGTTTAAGAATATTTACGAATATAAAGTGGGTTGTAATAATATATTGTTTGAAATGTGTATTTTATTAAATTAGAATGTTAAGTTACTAATTTAATTATATATTCTGATCTGAAAAGCCTAAATGTAAACAAAATTATTAATAGAAAAGAATGGAATTCTCTGGATCTCCGGAGATGGCCATGTTTGCGAAATGGTTTGTTCCAGAAAATTCAGACAAGTATTAAATAGAACAAATTGGAACATGATATCTTACGAGATGGTTCTAGAAATCCAAAACATATAAATACCCGTGATTTGGATTCAAGATAGCAGTTTTTGAAAGTTTTTAGTCAGAAAAGTTTTAGATAGTGCAGTCAGAAGAGTTTTGGGCAGTTTTTAAGTTTTTAGTTAGAAGTCAAGCAGTTTATTATGAAAGTTAGTAGAAGATAGACACAATTAATTAGTGAAGTCAATTGTTCACAGTTTTAGTAAATCAGTCAAGCAGTTTTATAAGAAATATGAAAGTTAGTTGGAGATAGTCCAATTGTTTAATATAGTGAGTTAAATGAAGATTAAAAATTATGCATATAATTTAATGCACATTTATAATTATACACAAATAATTATTGAAGATAAAAAAAGGTATATTGGAAGAAATTAAATTATATTATGGTTGGAGATTAGTATAAATCAACTTATAATAATTGGATATTGGTATATTGAAAAGAAGAATAAATATAAATGCTGTTTGCTGGTTTGGTTGGTGGTGTATACATGCTGGTGAAGAAAACTATATCTTAAATTGGTAGAAGCTGATAATTGAAAAAAGTAATTTCACAAAAAACAAGGATAACTGAAGTACGAAGACATTCAGTGGTGATTAGAATCTATATACTTAGTGGAAAACAGTTCATTTAGGCATTCAGTGAAAGAAAGGTACAAAATTTTGTTAATATAATTTAGTTAGTGTCATAACAATTTCAATTTTGAAGATAGTTTGTTTAAATTTAGATTGTCTATAGAATTTAATTAGTTTTATAAGAATATCAGTTTAAAGATAGTTTATTTTAAATTTACATTGACTAGGTTAGATATATATGTGTGTTTCATAATAGTTATAATAAAGATAATTTAAAAAAGTACTTACAATCTAATTCTTTGAGAACCGCGATAAAAACCCTATATTATTAAAAATACTCATTGCTCATCATTCAAACAAAAAACACATCATAACAATATATATATATATATATATATATATATATATATATATATATATATATATATATATATATATCACTAAAGTTGAAAAAATGAATTCCGAAAATAAAGTATACAATATTTTTTTCTGTGGATATATATTTGAAGTGTAGAATCTATCTTTGACACTCAATTGTAAAATATTTACTTAATTTTGTTATGTAAGATATGTTATTATCAAGATCTAATGTTAATACTAACTTATTAATAATCCTTTTTTTGTAATAGTGGTACAGCTGCACTTTTATTAATTCTCAGATAAAAATTGAAATAAAATTGTATTTAATGTTGGAAATAAACACAAAACAGGTGTTTAATATAAATTGATCGTATTCTAGTCAACCTGGCGCATATAATTTATAAATCATTACAATAGTGTGACCTGACATCAGTGGCTAAACTATAATTCAGGAGGCCCGTGGCGGAAGTAACCGAAGAATAGTCCACTCCCCAATATAAGAAAAAGCTAAGATTTACCTCCATATAGGAACTATCTAAATACATGTTTGAAATTTAAAGATAAAATATATAATAAATTGTTTGCTACTTCACATTTAATTGAGAGCATTGCCAAACTATTTAGCTGGGTCTGGCTCATCGTGTATCGTAAATAGCTTTTTATGAGTTTCAATTTTCAAAAACTCCTTTCATTAGAAGCAATAGAGACACATACTGTTCTTGGAACATATTCCATCAGGTTAATACTTAAAATGTCTTGTTTTCAAAAAAATTTATCTATAAAATTATAACCCTTTTCTGATCACGGATAAACTGGCTCTGTGTAGAATTTTTTGTAACCTCCTGTTTGAATATGCTGGACGTAACTTTAAGTCCTTTGATATTAAGTTATTATTTCTACATCTTCGTAAAAATTTGATCGAATTTTGACAATTTCCACTACGGGATCACTAACATTTTACTGTCATTATTGCATGTAGTTGTCTTGTTAAAGACAAATCATATGCTATGACTTTTTTGTGAATGAAACATCGAGTTAGAATCTAGATTCTAACTATATGGATTGAAGTACAGTCCTCTCTCTCTCTATAACGATATGCAAGGGACCGGGAATTTTCATTGTGATAAGGAGAGATCGTTAGACAGAGAGAGAAAACTCGGTACTGTAATATTAATATATAATACTGTACTAAATAACCTATTTTAATTAAAAAAAAATATCAAAACAAATATAAATGAATTAACACTGTATTGTACACCACACCGATTTATTAAAGTATAATATAAGCAATACAGTATAAAATAATGACTGTAAAATTAAAACATGTGTACTGTACAATAACAAAATAATACGCTACTGTAAAATATATTTAGCCTACATTACTAAAAAAGTCTGTCCCTTGGTCTGTTTCCTTTTTGCCTTTCCACAGAACCTTGTTCTGAAGACGCATAGAATCTTCCACAGCACTCATATCATCTTCCTGGTGGATGAAGAATCGATGCAGTATTTTTGCCGCATCCAATGCCTGCTGAGGGATCGGAGCTGATTCTGGCTCTGCTTCCACTTCTGGGTCACTGTTTTCTTCTTCTTCTACACGAGCTGCTTGCAGGCTGTCCTCGTCAGAAAGTCTAGATGTTGTAGCTAAATTTTCATCAACTTCTTCAAAATCTGTTAGCTCTTCCGGTCCGTAGGTGATAATAAGTTCAAACGTCTGGTCCACATCTATTGGCAGATCATCGTCATCATTAGTCAATTCTTGATCTTCCAGCCGTCCTGCGTGTTTGAAGGAATGTTTTATTGTATTGCTCGTCACCTCGTCTCAGGATTTACTAATCATTAGGATGGCGTCAAGAATGTTTAGATTAAGATCGCCATTGTTCTCAGCCAATTCCATCAAAATTCTTCTCCTGTAATGGCTTTTCAAACTCTTGATGACACTTTGGTCCATAGGCTAAAGGACACTCGTTGTGTTTGCTGACAGAAAACAAAGTTTAATGTTTTAAAGCTCGCACAGTACAGGATGAGCAGGACAATTGTCTACAAACAAGAATTTTTTTTCCTTTAAGCTCGATATCCCACTTTCTGATCACTTCTTCAAAAGTTTGCTTTATAGCTCACCGGTAGATTTTTTATGTTCTTAAAGCAACGTGGGTTTTTCGACTTCCTTATTACTAACAATTTTCGCTCCACCGAACCTGTCATGTTAGCGGCCACTAAAACTGTAATGCGTTCCTTAGAGAGCTTTCCACCAACGCACTTTTCCGATTTAAATTTTAAAGTTCTGTTTGGTGTCAATTTAAAAAACAATCCAATCCCATCAGCATTGAAAATGTCGTCTGACGCATATCGTGCCTTCAGTCCAGGCGACACGTTTTCTAGCCAATCATCCGTTACGTTTTTGTTAACATTGCGAGCCTCTCCGCTGATTTGTCCGTAGTGGATCTTGTGCCGCAGCTTCCACCTGCTCAGCCAACTCTCAGATGCCTTGAAATTCTCAATTCCAAGCTCAGTTGCAAAAAACAGCTTTTGTCCTGACCACAGGCTCACAAAGTGGAATATGGTTCATACGCTGTTGTTGGAACCACTGAAGCATAGCGCGATCTAAATCTTCGTGCTGAGGTTTCCACAACTTCTTCCTGCTAGGGCCCTCCATCTCCGCTTCAAGCCACTTTTTTCTGTCCTTCCATATCGTAGTCACATAAAGAGAAACTATGTATCTTCCAATAAAGTCGTCTCAGGAAAGCAACTCAAAAATATTGACAATATCATTTTAAAGTCATCTACTTTAAAATGGGTAATATTGTCTGAATTGTCAATGAATGAGTCAGATAAAATTTAATTATTTGAAGAATTTTTTTCTACCAAGTAACAAAACAAAATTAGTGTACTGTTTTATTGGGAGTAAAAATGATAGTTTTTGTGGCGACGCTGTACTTTTGACGGACGAGCGTAGCGAGTCCAACATTAAACCAAGGCACAAAATGTCATTTTTACTCCGAATAGAACATACTATTTTTTTTAAACGTCGCAAATATTTTTTATGTTACTATGGTTACCCCTATTAATTGTCACTTTGACAAATAAAAAAAATCACCGATTTTGCGCTACTGGTGGTTAAGTTTTGTGAACGTTTGTGCTTATTGTCCTCCAGATACCAAGTCCACTGCGGTTTACGAAGCTTTTGAACTTTTGACTTTTATATTTTTGTGCCTAGGCGTAAAAGTAACATTTTTATTGTCAATCACGTCACAAAAATTAATACTTTTGTGACGTTTAAAAAAAAATCAAAATTTGTTTAATTGATTGTTTTTATTTTGGATTTTAAGAACGATTTTCGAAGTGGATTATTAAATAATCTTTTTTTGTGAACGATTTCCTGAGTGGAAATCGAATCGTGGTTTTTTTAGGTAAAATATAAATTTCATTACAATCAATTGTGGCGTATTCCCATATAAAAATAGTATTTAATGTAGTAACAATAACAAAGATAGGGTATTTGTTGAATAATTTTATATGAATTTGAAAATAATATTTGAATAATAAAAGATTTTTTTTTATATTTTATTTACTCTCTAATAAAAAATTAAGACTAGCTATACTAAAATATAAATATTGGCTCAAACAAGCATTGCAATTAATAAGAGATATTAAAAAATTTAAGGGGTGGAATGCACTTCTTCACTGCTGTTAAGCTTGTGTAGTCCTGCTCCTTTATCAATTTTTTCCTTTATCTCATGGAAACTTTCTTTGATTTTTTCTAATGCAGAGCTGAGACCGGTTTTGATTGTGTTAAATTCTTGCGTTACCAACGAAAGTTTGCCCAGTAGATAGTTAAGGTTTTTATCAACTTCGGTTATTTCGACCGTCATTTGACCAACCTGTCGAAAGAAAAAGATAAGATTTAAGAGAGCCTTATTAAAAACAATGTTTGGAAAAAATTAGAACAACATTTCTACACATTTACTATTAAAAGGTAAAAAATTGTTAAATTTTTTTATTCTCTAAGGAAGGGTTCTATTTTATTCATATATTCATATTTTTATTATTAAAATAATACATTTTGAAATCAATTTGAAAATGATAAAATATAAAAGACAGGTATCTAAAAAATTAGGTATGTATAGAATAAGTTCGATGATAAATTGTTTGAAAAAGAATTCAGATATTCTTGTTTTTGTAAGTATACAAACTAAAGTAAAACTTACTCTGCGTATTCATCATGACCATTTCGTTACAAATTTTATTTAAAATAATTCTATAAAATAATTTTAATTACATCTTTCGATAAAAAGTAAAAATCATTAACTTATGATTTATATCGATAATAATGTATTGAGAGGATGTAGAATTCTCTTTTCTTAATGAGAAGAGAAATTCAAAGTAATGAACAGACCTAACAAGTAGGCCTACTCCAAAAAACAGAAATAATATAAATAAAACTATTATTCTACCAGTGCTGACATACAGGTGAGAAACGCATGGATTATTTTAAGATCTCTTACTAAAAATTAGAGCATGTTCCAATTTCTTATACTAAAAATGATGAAATTATTAACTATTCGTAAAAATTTTTGAAACAAATTATTATTATTTATTTGTAAAAAGTTTTTATATGCCAAAGGGTCTTCCATTAATAATTCTTCATTCAACATATTTAATATTCCTTTGCCTAACCCTTTCCTAATTCCTTTGCTCTTATCTCGATCCAATTTTTTCTCCATATACGCTTGTAGTTTCTTTTTCACAGTCATTATTTACCTTTTTTATTTACTCTAATCATAAAACAAACTTTACTGTTAGGTCACCAATGCATAACTGGTAGAGCGCATGCCTACATGCTAATTAAAATGGACAGCCGGAGTGTGACGTCACGGCGGTCATATTGTTATTATTACTTTCCAAACAAAAGTTGAAATGTTCAATCTCAAGACTTTTTAATTTCCATAAAGTTAACATTTTGCTTCCTCTGCTGCTTTTTCTTTTAAGTATAGTGTTTTTTACGATAATACCATCATAATTCAGTGTTCTATTTCTATGAACATTAATACTGAAATGAATGAATGAATAAACTAATAATGAAATTATACTGGAAGCAGAAAGCAGTAATAAGGGTGAATGATATAGAAACAAATAATATACCGATTGCGAGAGGGGTCAGGCAAGGATATGTCTTGTCTCCGACGCTTTTTCAACGTGTACTTACAGGTCATATTCAGAAAAGACTTATGGGAAAAAAAGAGGGAATAAGATTTGGTGGAGAAATCGTAAACACCATGAGATTTTCAGATGACACGGTAATTATGTCTGAGAGTATACAAGAACTACAAACTTTACTAGATGTAATAAATAGTGAATGCAATCAAATGGGACTTGACATCAACACAGATAAGACCAAATTTATGATAATATCAAGGAGTCCAATAAATAATGAACAACTAACCCTTGGTGGACAGCAAATAGAGAGAGTGACAAAATATAAATATCTGGAAGCTCACATCAACACAGAATTAGATCCAGACCAAGAGATCAGGGTACGAATAGAAATGGCAAAGGCAGCGTTCTTAAAATGCAAGCAATTTTTCTGTGACAAAAATCTGAATACTGCGCTGAGACTGAGGTTTGTTGAATGTTACGTCTGGTCCCAACTATTGTACGGGGTAAATTGGGTATTGTACATGGACGTTAAAAGCGCAAATAGTTAAGAAGCTTGAAGCCTTCGAACTTTGAATATACCGGAGAATGTTGAGGATTCCATGGACTGCCAGGGTCACCAATGAGGAAGTGCTGAGAAGGATGGGTCGAGACAAAAAATTGTTGAGAACAATAAAAGTACGTAAGACTGCATACCTTGGACACATACTGAGGAATGATAAATATAGTCTTCTGCAGGTTATCATGCAGGGTAGAGTCGATGGCAAAAAGGGAATAGGTAGAAAGAGGAAGTCATGGCTGCGAAATATTCGAGACTGGACAAACATGACTGTAGACGAATTATTCCACGCTGTAAAAGACAGAGAAACTTTTAGAAATGTGGTCGCCAACCTCCGTTAATGGGGACGACAGAGGAAGAAGAAGATTTCTATGAAATATAGTTTAAAAGTTTAAATTAAAGAAATTCTAACCTTACTTTATTGATACATGCATTTTATTACTATTTTTATAAAACAGCAATTTTTATTATTTACACAACCTTGTAAAATTGTTGTAGTAACTATTAGAATACTTAGATATTGCAAAAAGCGGAAAGATTCTGCAAAAAAAATGAAAAAATAACGAATAATACAAATTATCCACACTAAACAAGGTTTGATTGGAAATTGAAACTGACAGATCTCAATAAAATCTACGTCATCACTCCGGCAGTCCATTAAGATAGTTACAAACACACATTTTTCATACTAAATTGACTCGCGCAACTAACTAATATTTTTAGTACCGAAAGCAGCACTGAAATTAGCATAATGGCAAGTGGGCCTAAAACAGATACACATAATTTACTCGTCTACTAACTAAGGATCTTAAAAATATTTAAAAATGATCTTTAAAGAAGACGATATAACTTCGAAGTCTACCCTTTTCTTCTAGTGTAGACTCCACTAATGAAGGTTGGCCATAACCATTGCAAATTCATTTCTGTCTTTGGTTTGTTTTAAAAGTGTCTGCATGTATGTGAATTTTTTCAGCCAGGATATTTGTCATCTAGGAAGACCCTGTTTTCCTTTAATTTACCCTTCGTAATCAACTTAACAATTCGTACATTTCATTTTGATGTGTACCCCAAAATATGTTGTCTTTCCCCTTTTATTGGTGAACAAATGATCTCTATCTCTTCCCTTTCTGTGCAACACCATTTCGTTCGTAAAATGATCCCTCCATGGCATTTTTAAAAGTCTCCTAAAAAACCACATCTCAATAGCTTCCAACTTTCTCGTGAAGTCAACACTAACCGTCCAAGCTTTGACGCCACAACGCCATAAAGAAGAATAGAGTGGATATAACATTTTACCATTCGATATCGGACTTTCAGATTGAGTCTTTGGTTACTCAGAGAAATTTCCTCATCTTCAAAAGGCAGCTCTTGATACTATGAGAAATGCAAAAAAGATCAATCAGTCGGGCAGATCTTTCATACAAAATAACTATACCCAGATTCGTATGACATCTATGAAGATAGGAACTACTAGGGAAACAGACTGGAGAAGGTCGAGTTGAACTAGAGCTGTAGTACCAATGACGATAATAATAAATTTTTAAAATAATTGCATTTTTTATTATAGGTTTTAAAATACTTTTTAAACGAGTTTTTGTATTTTATTTACGATTTTAACGTACTCACACTTTAATAAAAAATTAGGTCCAGCTATGCTAAAACACAAATATTCGCTCGAAAGAACATTACAATACATAAGAATTATTAAAAAAATTAAGCGGTAGGCACTTGTTCATTGCTGTCAATATCGTGTGGTCCTAATTCTTCATCAATTTTTCCCTGAACCGCATGGAAACTTTCTTTGATTTGTTCTAATGCAGTGCTGAGACCGGTTTTGATTTTGTTAAATTCTTGCGTTACCATTGAAAGTCTGCCGAGTAGAGATGTGATATTTTCATCAACCTCGGTTATTCGGCCCGTTATTTGACCAACCTGTCGAAAGAAAAATATAAGGTTTAAGATAGCCTTATTAAAAACCACGTTTTGGAAAAACAGACTAATATTTTTATTTTGCCCCGAGCGGCGCATCAGGACCGTATTTAAGAATCATAGCACTGGAATATACGCGAACACAACAATAATTGCTTACGGTTGTATAAAAGACTATCATTATTCTTTCAACTAAAGCATGATTCAATAATCTATGTAATAATAAAAGAGTTACAATGTCGAACTAAACAATAACATGTAGAAAAATACTATAAAAAAAGTAAAATATATCAAAAACTCATTGTCGATAGCTTATCTATAGTCATCAATTTTCAATAGCTTTCATTGTAAACACATTCTATGCGAAATAAAGATCATTATAAAGTTATTAGGAGAAGCGAATCAGTGTTAATCCCCATTGTCCACTCAAAGCAAACATGTCTCTTTGTCGATTTGGGTACTGGCCATTAGACCAAAAACATGTTGGCAAAAACTATGAAAGCTCAGTTCTATTTCATTTTCTCAAGCGGTTGGAAGTACCCACTTCATGGAGCTGTTGCCAGTATCTGTCGTGAATTTCAAACAGGGTATGACTTTTAGTGTGCAAGTAAAACGTGTGGTGTTAAATGTATTGAACTATCATCTGAACTTAAAAAATGGTGACAGCTTGACTATTACTGTGGAAAAAGTTTAGAAAATATGCGGTATGAGTGTTCGCAAAATTTATGACATCCGTGAAGAGGTCCAGCAAGGCGAATTGAAACCGGTACCAAAAAGGAAGAAAAACAGTTTCCAGTACAATTCATGTGAGAATACTTACGATGAGGGAGTAAAATCTTGAATAAGGAAAATTGTCATAATTTTTTTTTTGGAAAACATACCACCAACCGTGGACAGCATAATGAACAGAGTGAAGGATGATGAGGACCTACCAGATTTTTCAAAAACCACATTTTGTAGGCTACTAAATGACATGGGTTTTGAATATGATAAAGGAGGTCGAGATTCGATAATGATGGAAAGAAAAGATATCATATCCTGTAGCCACAAGTACCTCAGACAAATAAAAACATTAAGGAAGAAGGATAATGATAACCTTGTTTATACCGATGAGTCTTGGATTAACGTTGGTGCTTCAGTCAAAAACGAATGAAGGGACACAACGATCAAGAATCCACGAGATGCCTTCATAAAAGAACTCTCTACTGAACTGAAAGCTCCAACTCAAAGAGGTCCTCGATTTATTCTTCTTCATGCTGGAAGCCAAACTAGTTTTATGGTATTGACCGAATTAACTTTCTTTTCCAAGAAGGGAACCGCTGATTACCACAACGAAATGGAGAGGGATCTATATAAAGAATGGTTTGAGAAGACGTTAATTCCAAACTTGCGAAAGACAAAGAAAACATTGTCGTTTTGGATAACGCGTCATACCACTCTCGCAAATTTGATTTCCCGAAAAAAATGTGGAATAAAAGGCAAATCAAGGATTGGCTAATAATCGAAAAGAAAATTTTCTTCGTGGAAAATTACCCAAAGAGTTAATTACTGGATACTGCGGTCGCATTTAGAGACGAGTACAAAAACTACAAAATTGAAACAATTGCGGAAAAATATGGCGTTAATATTTTGAGACTGCGAACTTACTATTGCGAGCTGAACCCGATTGAGATGGTAAAGATTGAAAGATGAAGATTGGAGATTGAAAAGGTATGTGGCTTCAAACAACGTCGATTTTAAAGAAAAACGGTATATATATATATATATATATATATATATATATATATATATATATATATATATATATATATATATATATATATATATATATATATATATATATAACAAGCGAGTCTTCTACAGCTGGCGCCGCTTCTCGCATTCTAATTTCCAGCGTTTTCTGTCAAAGCAATCTTCAGTTGTTAAATCTCTGGCGGTCATTGCATCGTCGACATCGTCTCTCCAGGATCGTCTTGGTCTACCTCGTTTTCTTCTAGTTGGCGGAGTCCATTCTTCTATTTTTTTTGGCCATCTATTTTCAGGCATTCTCTGAAGGTGTCCATACCAGTTAAGTCTTTTGGCTTCGATTGTGTCTATTATGTCTAGATCGATTTCCATTTCTCTCGGAATATCTTCGTTTCTCACCCTATCAAGTCTGGTGAGCTGGCAACATCGTCTCCAGTAGTTAATTTCCATGGCCTTAATTTTTGATTTGTTTCTTTGGTTTATTTCTTAGAGTTCGGCGCCGTACAGCCCAATACTTTCTATTATTGTTTTATAGATTCTTCTTTTATTTTCTTTTGTTATTTTTTTATTCCATAATAGTCCGTGTAGCTGTCTGGTGGCTGATCTTGCTTGGCCAATCCTGGAGTGTATTTCTTCGCTACTTCCTGCTTTTGATGTTATTTGGACTCCCAAGTATTTGAAATTGTCTGTTGGTTTTATAGTTCCCATTTCGATTTGTAGGCTTTCTGGTTTTTCTCCTACAACTAAGTACTCAGTTTTTTGTATATTAATTGTGAGGCCCCATTTGGTATACTCATCTTCCAGTTTTCTAAGCATGTAGCCTACATCACTCTCGTCTTCAGCTAGAATGGCTTGGTCGTCAGCGAAGTGTATCGTGTACAATCTATCATCTCCGATTGGGATGCCCATATTGCAGCACTTTCTTCTCCACACTGAGAGTGCCTCATTTAGATATATTTTGAAGAGTGTAGGTGCTATGCAGCAGCGTTGCTTTAGGCCCTTACTAATAGGAATTTCTCTAGTTAATCTATTTCCAGTTTTAATGTTTGCCGTCATATTTTTGTAGAGTTGTTGTACTGCTTGTATATTTTTTTTGCTTATTCCTTGTTTTCCATTGCTACCCAAAGCATTGAAAGTGGTACACTATCGTATGCCTTTGTCAGATCTATAAAGACTATATGAGTTGAAAGGTTGTGGGCTAATCTTTTCTCGATAACTTGCTTTAGAGAGAATATACTGTCCATACAGGATCCGCCTGCACGAAAGCCATTCTGTTCTTCAACATCTGTCATCTCTTTTTCAATTTTGTTTTTTATTATTTTTCCATACAGTCTTGAGAGTGAATTTATGACACTTAGCCCCCTGTAGTTTGAACAATTCTTTCTATCTCCTTTTTTGTAGATGTTGTTAATATGTGCTTTTGTCCACTCCGGTGGTAAGTCGTGTCCATTATAGAATAAGGTGAAGACATACGCCAGTAATTCCCGTAATACTTGTGGGCTATGTTTTAATAATTCATTTGGTATACCTTGTGGTCCGCATGACTTCCGATTTTTTAGAGTTTGTATTGCATTCTCGACTTCCTGTACTGTTATTTCATCGTCTTCACTGAATTCCAGTTCATATGTTGTTGAACTGATGTTCGTGAATTGAGGTCTTGTTTCAGTCAAATGTTGTGAGTAGTGTTCGATCCAAGATCTTTCTTCTATTAAATCTATTCTACTCGTTTCTTTTCTGTTTGTTCTCAGATTTTTTACCGTTTTCCATGCTTCCCTTGATCTTGCTGACCCTATATATTTGTTGAGTTCTTCGCATTTACTTTCCCAGGAAATATTTTTTGCTTTAGTTACTAAATTTTTTACTTCTCTGTTTGATCTTGCATATGTTCGTCTATCATCTGGATCATTTGTTTGTAGCCACTTTTGATATGCTTGTTTCTTGTTGTGTACTGCATTGGCGATGTCATTTGTCCACCACAATGGAGTATTCTTTTTGTTCTTTTGGATTGTGCCGAGCGCTTCGTAAGCTGCTTCATTGATTTTATTGATTATCTCTTTATAGGTATTCTGGGCTGAGGAGTAGATCAGGTTTGCCAATTTGTGGCTGAGTCGCAGCTTATATAAGAATGATGTCGAGTCGTTTTGCAGTGCATCAATATTGTATTTAGGTAGATTCGATTCCAGGGGTTTTGATTGAGCTAGTTGGTTGTCATTTTGATGTAGTAGCCGAGGTCGATACTGTAGGTAACATTTTGATCTTACCATATAGTGGTCAGTTCCGCACTCCGGTCCTCTTAATACTCTTATGTCTTTAACTTTGATGTGTGTTTCTTGTTTTGTGATGACATAATCTATAATTGACTTTGTGTTTCTCGTTGGTTGAACCCAGGTGTACTTATGTGTGTTTTTATGTTGGTAGAATCCGTTTAGGATTTTCAGAGAGTGCTGTTTACAGAATTCGATTAAGTGTTCTCCATTTTCATTTGTTTTAGCGTCACCATATTTTCCTACGACTTTGTCATTTGAGAAAAAAGAAAAACGGTAGAACGGTTAATAAAAGATGCTTACCAACGCGTATCTAAAGAGCAGTGGCATAATTATGTAAACCACGTCAAGAAAGTAGAAGAAAAAAAATGTTTGCGGTAGACAATTTGGAGAAAGATATTGAACCGGTGATAATTAATATAGGAGATGGTTTAGAGAATGAGGACGTTTAGATATGGATTGCGATTAGTATTAATTAACAAGAAATATATATATATATATATATATATATATATATAGAATATATATAATTATATATATATATATATATATATATATATATATATATATATATATATATATATATATATATATATATATATATAACTACGTTGGAATTATCAGGTAAAGTGGTCTCTAATAAAAATCTTTCATACTTAATAAATAAAAGGAAGATTTTCATTAGAGACCACTTTACCCGATAATTCCAACGTATTTATAAATTATTTTTTGGTCGAAATAATCACTTTGTTATATATATATATATATATATATATATATATATATATATATATATATATCGTGCCGTATAGTGTAAACTGCTTGCATTTTTTTGTATATATGTATATAAATATTTATGAGGTATTAGATGTTGTATGTATACAGGCATGTTTATAGAAATAATTTGTTTTTTTGTTTATTCTATCTCTATAAAGAGTTAATTCTCTCAGATAAATTAATGAGTAAAGATTTTTGAAACGAAGCGCTCACGGTCCTGATTTCTCAGTCTATCGCCAAACTACCACAAACACCTAAAAGCGACATGAGCGGCATCGCTTTTGCGCCGTAAGACCAACACTGCATTCTAACTGTGGGTTCTACTATAGCTACGCTAGATTATAGTACCTTAGGTCACCCTTATAATTTTTAAAGAAATATAAAATACTCTAAATATATAAAAATAAAGTAAAAATGAATATGATACATCAGCGGATAGCAAGAAGACCTGAAGAAACTAGGAATAAGAGGAAGAAATATTTAAAATAGGTTAGAGCAGATACAAAAAGTTTATAGCACAAAAAGTGAAGTAATATATGATTTTTCAATAGATACCAACAAATATTATAAGAAAGGACTACATATTGACGTCAAGATAAAAGAAGTACGAAAACTTGTAAATAAAACTCGGAAAACAAAAAACAGTATCTAAGACTAAAAGAAACAGAGCACATTTACATTGGCAATGACCTAACTGAAGAAGATATGAAGATTAAAGGGAACATTGGAAAAAGAGCCAGAGAAGGAAAAAAACAAAAGGATAAAAATCTATCACATTAAACAAAACCAACAGCACCAAAAAACGCAATACAAAACACACAATACAAATACATTCAAGACAGACTGACTTATAAATGATAATCTATCTAACTATAATGATTATTCAAATAGGAACATGGAATATAACAGCACTAAACGGAAAAGAACTGGAGTTAACAGAAGACATTAAGTTTCTTCTTGATTTATTGTAGTAGTGGCAAATCCAAAATGTAGGTATTTTGCGAATATGAATATTTTCTTGATTTTATCTTCGAGTCTTACTGTGCACTCGTTGATACTGTTGTCCAGTTAAAAATCTATCCATAGTTCTGTGTGAAATTTGTACTACAAAATTGACTGGACTTCTAACAGCTGCGGCATTTATACACCCTGGTCGAGCAGATCTTCCATAATATTCCTAACCAATTGAAACCATGGTCTAAACTTCTCGTAGGGACGGTAAGCAGCTCAAGCAGCGAGGACGTTCGATATCCGTCGTAAATGACAGAGAGCAGATGAGAATCATTTGCAGGCTAGCATTGTACAAGGCCGAGAGATGCTAATTTACCTATATAAGATGTAGCTGGCGGCTAAGAGCGGATAAGTTTCATTTATTTGCCTATACTCGTTAATTTTGAAGGTCTGTAATTAAATTCTGTATTAGGGCTCTAAGCCTAGAGTCTAGGACACTAAAAATAAGCTGCACTGATGAGATTAGTAGGGTCAAAATTTTTAACGCATAATATACGTCGTATTTTATTAATATAAAAAGGAAGGTAATGGGACGCCATAAGAATTGCAATTAAAAATTGGGCCCTGAATACTGAAAGGTTGAGAAATGCTGATATACATTTCTAATTTAATTATTTACATATGTATAGTCCTACCAGAAATCTAAGAGAGTCATTAATATTTATTACCGATAAATGTCTACCGCAAGGCAGTGGGGGATCGCCTCTGAACAGGATCGTATTTTTATTTTCGATTTTCATTACTTATTCGATTGTTAGGTGTGTTTAAAAGCCGGTCTTTATCATTGTCTACTAAAGTTATAATAGTTGCAAAAATATTTACATACACTACATTCAGATATTTACAAAACTTTATCATTTCTAAATAGAGTACAAAAAGAACAGAGACAAAATATTTTAGAAAATTATTTTCAAAATTGAGGTGTGTCTAAAAGCTGGTTTTATACCGTTATCAACTGAATTTATAAATATTTATATAAATTACATATACATAGAAAGTTTATCATTTATAAATACAATTCAAAAAGTACTTACATTTAAAAAAAATTACATGGACGTCCGTTTCACTATCACTGTCATTATCTAGATCTATAATAATTGTTTCTTTGAGCAACCTATCTGTATTTTTCCAGCTGTCATTGGTTATTTTCCCCATTTCTAATTCAATTAGACGAACCACAGATGAATTTAGGGTAAGCGAAACATTACTTCTCCTTACCGATGCTTTTAGCTCATGCCATATGTGTTCAATAGGATTGGACATGCAATAGTAAGGAGAAAGTCTTAATACTGTATGACCCATTTCTTCCGCCAAACTGCCGCAATAATATTGTTTTCTGATGGAAAATGATTTTAAAGTTTCAAGTAATTGTTTTTTAGAATAATTATCTTCATAATATAAATCATTTTCCAGCATATATTCCGGGATTCTTAGTTTTGGTGTCATTAGAACATGGAACTTTATTCGGCCTACGACTGTAATTTCTGGCATTGCCCATCACAATTACAATGTTTGGTGTTATATGTGGTAATAACCTCGTTGAAAACCAGTTCTCAAATAATTCTGACGTGGTATCATGATGGTCGACACGGTAGTCCTTAATGTTTGTACATGACAAGGCTAAATCATTAGGTATAAAACCATTTTTTCCCTGCATGAATTATTGTAATACGTTTTCCTTTATTTGATTAAGCTTTTGTTGTACAGCGACAAGAAGAATCTGCCCAACCACATTTTGGAACGTCATGGGTGTCAAACCACGTCTCATCCAGATAAACAATTTCTCTTCCACTTTCTCTGATTTATGAATTTGAATAAAAAATTCTCAATCAAGGAGAAAAAATTGGCATGGTTCGGACATATAACCCGGATGGACAATAATAGACAAGTAAAAAGAGTGTGGGACGCCAAACCAATAGGGAAGAACAGAAGAGGAAGACCCATTAAAGAATGGAACAGTGACATCTCGCAGATACTGCAGAGTAAGGGTAAGACTTGTCAGGAATCAACATAGATGGCATCCAATAGGAAGGAATGGAGAAAGTTCGTTAAGAGCTAGGATACCTCAGAAGATTGTAAAATATTGTAATTTAATGAATTGTATTATAAACGGCCCAACATCGAAAGGTACAAATGGGTCTACTGATTAAGTAAGTAAGTAAGTAAGTTTTTAGAAGACATTGCCATACTGTCTCACTGCAGCACTTGATTCATGTGTCAATTTTCTGCAACATATGCATGATGGTTTTTAACGTGGGGATCATCTATTATTCATACATATTATCATGTAATTCTATTCTATTAACTTGTTATATAGAATTGCACACCCACACAATTTGTACATCTAATCTCTTTCATTGTCTCACAACAGTCACCTTCAAAAATAAAATCTCAATAAATAACACATATTTCATAAATATATCTCTAGAATAAATATAAATAACTTTTAAATAACTCAATGGTATAGAACATTACTTTCATCAAACAAACTATTACATTACACCTATCTCTACTTCATTGGATAAAATCTGTCTCCTCAAGAACTTCCCCGTTTACTGTCAAACAATTACAATAGCAGACTTGAGTTCTCCAATCAACAATACAGGATAGTTTGAACCATGTTCTTTCAACCATCAATTAATAGAGTACCGGCATGTAGGTAATGTTTTATTTATTTGTTCATTTATTAATTCATTACAGTTTAATAGACTATTTTACCAATTTGTGGGTCTTACCTTGTCTGCTTAAACATTTTATTCATTTTGAAAAACCACAGACATGTAATATTGGCATAATTACTGTAATTTATATAATTTATATCATCTATCTTTGTTTATCTTTATTAGACAACACCCTAATATGGGTTTATTATTTCAGCATTTATTTAACTTTGTATCGAGACCTGAAGATGCTTTGCATATTGTAGAAAGCGAAACCGGTCGTCTGGATATTTAAATTAAATTGATTGTGAGTAAGTCTAATTTATTATTTCTTTACCTTTTGAAATGGACTCACACAAGCAACACATTCATGATTTCAATTGAAATAATTTCTTCGAATGGTTTAGTTTTGGATCTTACCTAAAGCACCAATCACGATTTATTTAAAATCGTAATTATATTTTCTTGGTGAACAGATAGACTAAGATAATATTATGACAATTATTTGTTTGACTTTGTTCATAAAGGAAGAAAATTTGTGTATAAAACAATATTATTTAGAAATGTTTCGTCCTTGGGAAGAGCCTAGTACTTCTCGTGAAGTTATTGATAATAATATTGCCGAAAGAATAGACGTCAGTGTTAACAAACCTGTAAAGCGCAGTGTTTTGTCAGTTGACACAAAAAAGTGATATTTGACGTTTACACTACACTCCTTGAATGAGGACTTTCCAAATTTAATGCAGTGAAGGAAGCGGCAGCCTTAACACGTAGACCAATGAACATAGTGTGGTCCATAACAAAACAACCGAAAAAGTAAAGACGCTGGTATGTTTAGGAAACTAGACCGGAGTGATGTGGAGATCATTAGAAGAAAAATTTATAACATGTATGAAGAACATAATATGGTCCCCACGTTAAAAACCATCATGCAAAAGTTGCAGAAAGATGGCACAGGAATTAAGTGCTGCAGTGAGACAGTAAGGCGATGTCTTCTAAAAAATGGCTTTAAAATAAGAACGATCGATAAACGCCAAGTGATTATGGAATATGCTCGTTTACAAATATGGAGGACGGGATTTTTAATTCAAATTCATAAAGACAGAGAAAGTGGAAGAGAAATTGTTTATCTGGATAAGACGTAGTTTGACACCCATGACGTTCCAAAATATGGTTGGGCAGATTCTTCTGGTAGCTGTACAACAAAAGCTCCATCAAATAAAGGAAAACGTATTACAATAATCCATGTAGGAACAAAAAATGGCTTTATACCTAATGCTTTAGCCTTGTCATGCAAAAACATTAAGGACTCGCGTGTCGATTATCATGATGACACCACGTCAGAATTATTTGAAAACTGGTTTTCAACGAAGTTATTGCCAAATATACCACCAAACAGTGTAATTGTGATGGACAATGCCAGGCTATCACAGTAGGCTCAATAAAGTTCTATGTTTTAATGACAATGACACCACTCTTATAATCCACAAATATATGCTGGAAAATGATATATATTATGAAGATAATTATTCTAAAAACAATTACTTGAAACTTTAAAATCATTTTACATAAGAAAACAATGTTATTGCGACAGTTTGGCGAAAGAAATGGGTCATACAGTATTAAGACTTCCTCCTTACTATTGCATGTTCAATCCTATTGAACACATATGGCGTGAGCTAAAAGCATCGGTAAGGAGAAATAATGTATCGCTCACGCTAAATACCTCTGTGGTTCGTCTAATTAAATTAGAAATGGAGAAAATAGCCAATGACAGCTGAAAAAATAGTGTTGCTCATGTTCTAAAGATGGAAAGATCTTATATAAATACATATAGGTTGTTCAAAGAAACAATTATTATAGATCTAGATAACGACAGTGATAGTGAAACTGACTTGTCCATGTAATTTTTTTTAAATGCAAGTACTTTTCGAATAGTATTTATAAATGGTAAACTTTCTATGTATACGTAATTTGTGTAAATATTTTTAAATTCAGTTGATAACGGTATAAAACCAGCTTTTAGACATATCTCAATTTTGAAAATAATTTTCTAAAATATTTTTGCCTCTGTTCTTTTTGTACTCTATTTAGAAATGATAAAGTTTTGTAAATATGTGAATGTAGTGTAAGTAAATATTTTTGCTACTATTATAACTTTAGTAGAAAATGATAAAGACCGGCTTTTTAAACACACCTAACAATCGAATAAGTAATGCAAATCGAAAATAAAAGTACGATCCTGTCCAGAGGCGATCTCCCGTTGCCTTGCGGCGGACACTTATCGATAATAAATATTAATGATTCTCTTATATCTCTGGTAGGACTTTACATGTATACTTTATATATTTAAATAATGTATAAATAATATACAATTGCGATTGATTAATTTTCATTTATAAAATATGTTTCTGTCCGCCATTGATTATTTGATTAACAGTTTTATCTTAAATCAGTGGTCTTCAACATCAAATTCTCCTAAGAGGGTGAAACGGACACTCCCTATTACCTACCGTGTAACTTTCTTAATAACTGTTCTTCTTTTTCTTTTAATGCACGATAATGCCCGACTTCCCCATTCTCGAATTAACACAGTTTTAGAAGAAACTAAATTCATAGAATAAATTGGCCTTAAGCCTATGAATCATATAGAACATGTTTAGAAACTTGAAAAAACGTTCTGAGGCTTCAAGAGATGAGTGAAAATCAATGGTTCATACGATCACTTCTGAGCCTGCTTACAAACAGTCTTAAGAAGCAGAGGGGATTATCTTCTTCAAGTGCCATCTCCGCGGCGGAGGTCGGCAATCATCATAGCTATTCGGACTTTTGAGACGACTGCTCTGAAAAGTTCATTTGATGTACATCCGTACCACTCTCTCAGGTTGCGCAGCCATGACATTCTACGCCTCCCTATGCTTCTATTTCCTTGGATCTTTCCCTGCATAATCAGTTGGAGCAAGGTGTATTTCTCTCCACGTGTAATATGCCCGAGATATTCCAATTTTATTGTTTTAATTATATTTACTTCTATTTCTTTATTCATCCTTCTCAAAACCTCTTTGTTTGTGATGTGCTGTGTACACCCATAGCTCGAAAGATTCCAGTTTTTTCATTGATGTCGCAGTCAAGGTCCAAGATTACATTCCATAAAATAAAGTCGAAAAAACATAGCACCTCGCCAACCTAACTCTTAGTTCCAATTTTAAATCCATTGTACATAGCACTCTTCTCATTTTTTTGAATATCTATAAGTCTTTTCTATTCTGATTTTGATCTCCTGAGTATAATCATTTGTGGAGTTAATCATTATTCCCAGATATGCATATTTGTCCACTTGTTCGACGTTGGTTCCGTTTATTAGAAGATTCTCTTTATTTCTTTGAGTTTTCGATATTCTTATAAATTTCATCTTCTTGACATTCATTGTTAGACCATACTCTTTTCCATACTCCGCTATTCTGGTCACCAGTCTCTGAAGATCTCCAATATTTTCGGCTAAGATCACAGTGTCGTCCGCATATCTAATGTTGTTAATGGGAACTCCATTTACCTTTATTCCAGCTGTTTCACCCTCAAAAGCGTTTTTCAGGATCTCTTCGGAGTACGCATTAAAAAGAATTGGCGACAATACGCATCCCTGTCTCCACATCTTATTTCAATTTCTTCTGCCAGCTGTTCGTTAACACGTACTTTTGCTCGCTGTTTGTAGTATAAATTTAATATGATCCTGAGGTCGTTCTAGTCAATTTTCTTTGATTTCAGGACATTTATTAATTGTTTATGTCTTACTTTATTGAATGCTTTATTATTGTCAATAAAACATACGTATATATCTTGATTGACGTCCAGGCATCTTTGTATCAGTATATTAAGTGAAAAAAGAGCTTCACGCGTTCCTAGGCCTTTGCGAAAACCAAATTGTGTATCATTAACGTCTATGTCCAGTTTGTGATATATTCGGTTATTTATGACTTTTAGTAGTAACTTTAGCACATGATACATCAAGCTAATGGTGCGGTAATCGCTGCATTCTCTTGCGTTTTTCTTTTTGCGGAGACAAATAAAAATCGACGTTAA
The DNA here is from genome assembly GCF_040954645.1 of Diabrotica undecimpunctata. NCBI lineage: Eukaryota > Metazoa > Arthropoda > Insecta > Coleoptera > Chrysomelidae > Diabrotica > Diabrotica undecimpunctata. The sequence goes on from NC_092805.1 coordinate 118,698,457, forward strand.
CCACTGTTTGGGTAATACGCCTGAACTATAAATTTGGTTCAAGAGTGTCACTAAAACATCAATGTGCTTCTCATCTAGATTTTTTAGGATTTCTATAGGAAGCATGTCAGGTCCAGGGCTTTTCCCACTCTTCATTGTTTTTAATGGGGACTATACAGTAATTTAGAGGGTATTATACAGTATATCAAATGAAAGATTTGCCAATGAAATCTGCGATATTTTTGTTTTTTTTATATATAAATTCCAATTTAAAGAATGGGTTAGAATTTGGATAAGGAAACTTTTTTCAATGTATATCTTTATGATGCAGCGTTGAAATTTATTTTTAAAACTACTTACTTTTCCTTTCATATTGTTCATTGTCCCAAGGGAACCAGTAATATACGCATCAGTCTGATTCTGTAATTGCTTAAGAGCATCTGAGTTGCTCCTCATTTGTTTATACATTATTCCCATTTGCTTCCAAACTAGTTGGATGTCATCTTCTATCTTTGATGTTACATTAGCCAGAAGTCCAGTGTCTGGATCCAAAATTGACGATTTGAAAGTATCTAGTCTGAAAATACACAACAATAGGCGTAAGCAGTTATGAAAATGATTCATTTAGGATTTACATATCTGTATTAATGAACTAGTATTAACTAGTAATACAACTTATTTATGCAGAAAATACAATTGCGTTACTCAAAAACTGAAAAATAGGTAATGTTGTCCATTCCTTGTGCGGTTTTTTGTTGTCAACGTTTTGACGCATGTTTAAGTATGAAAAAAAAAATCTAAAAAAGTTTTAGTTTTGTAGAATATAATTATTTTTAATATTATAATGTTTTAATAAAGACTTACTTATTTTATATTTTCTATTTGTTTTAAAATGACCAAGTTTGACGAAAAAAAAAAAAGAATAATTAGAAAATAGAAAAAAAAAACCGATGTATACTTCTGTTTTTTCTTCTTCGATTCTGATCTGTTTTTACTTTTACATTCGAACTCTGTTAAGTTATGTTATGAATTCGTTACGATAATTAAAGATTTGCAAATAAAATTCATTAAATGAACCTTTTTTTCGAAAATAGTAATTTATGAGTTAATCTTCTTCTTCGCGTGACTAGGATTACTCCTGTTTGTCGCCTCTTATTCTGTTTCAGTCGTTGTTGACTGTACATTATCTTTCCACCTTTTTGGCGGACTTCCAACGGGTCTTCTGCTATACGGCTTGTTGTTTTTACAGATGTTCGCTAATCTGTCTGGTCCCATTCGGTTTGCATGTTCGGTTCAGTTCTGTTCCAGTTTTTTTCTTGTTTTTATCCACCTGTTAATATTTTGAATTTTGCATTGTTCGCGTATACTTCTGTTGGTTTGTCTGTCTCTTAATGATATGCCCGCTATTGAGCTTAATACTTTCATTTCGATATTGTTGATTTGTTGTTTCGTCTTTCTTGTATCGGTCCTTGTCTCCGCTGCGTATGTTATTATTGGTCTTACTGTTGTCTTGTATACTTTCATTTTGCTTTCCGTGGTCAGATATTTGTTTCTCCATATGGTTTCTCGGAGGCAACCACTTACTCTTGCCGCTTTTGATGCTTGCCTTGTTGTCTCTGTTCTTATATCCCTGTCACTAGTGATCTCTACTCCTAGGTAATTGAATTTCATTACTTGTTCTACAATTTCGCCATCTATTTCCAGTTTGCATCTACGCGGCTCTTTAATGATCACTATACATTTAGTTTTTTCTACTGATATTCTCATATTAAGTTTGTTTGCTGTAATATTGAAGGTGTGGAGCTGCCTTTGTAGGTCATCTTCGTTATCAGCAATTAGTACTCCATTATCGGCATAGCATACTATTGTGATTTTATGCGCTCCCATGTGGTATCCGTGTCGTTTTCTTACTTCGTGAAATATTTAATTCATCACCATATTGAATAACAATGGGCTGAGCGAGTCTTCTTGGCGGATTCCCCCTTTTAGTTATATGCATTCTGTTTTCCCTGTTGGCAATATAACTCTGGTCTTGTCGTTCTTGTTAATTTCATTAATTGTCCTTATTATCTGATGGTCTAATTTATGAGTTAATATGCCTAATAAATAATCTAAATATGGCTTATTATTCTATTCTACAATGGACAACATCTCATTATAGTAACAACGCAACAAAATTACCTACAAAACATTGATATCAAAAAATTATATAACTGCATTTTTTTCGGAAATGGCCTGTAATAGAGTGTAGAAAATACCAGTTGCAAAACTACGTAGTAAGGTTCATATTGTTACCAAAATATGTAAAGTAAGTTAAACAGTAATATTCAAACATTTCATATGGTATCGGGTATACAAAACTAGTTAATATGGTTCTGGTGCTGTTTAGGCCAGGCAATAAAGCAGTAAGAAGTTCAAAACATACCAAATTTTTGCAGTGAGATGAATCTCAATGAAACTTGTTGCATTCGATTCGTAAGAGTGTCAAGAAATTTTGCGAATAGAAATGATGATATGAAATTGTAAATTGTATTTTTGAACGTGGAAAACGTATTTTTCAAATTTCATTTCGAAGTGATAAATTTTTATTTCGGAATAATTGACGGAAATGAGTTCAATATTACTACTCAAGGGGCTTAGGGGTCACTGTACACAAATATTATAACGACGAGGGTCTCCGAGATATCTGGTACACCTGGACCTTGCCTCCTGGAGTTTTTTTGGAAATTCAATAGAAAATTAGTACAAACTCGTTACTCGGTATTTTTTGGGATCACTGAACACTAATATAATGTCGGCGATGATGTGCGAGGCACCTTGTGTCCAGGACGGTCTCGGCTCCTGGAGTTTTGTGTTAAACAAAATCAGTGCAAACTCGTTACTTGGGGATTTTTGGTATCGCCGAATACTAATATAATGTCGGCGATGGTGTCCGAGGTACTTAGTGCTCAGGAGAGGGCTGGTTTCTTAAAGTTTGTGCATCGGAGACCATCACCCTTATGATATTTCAAAATACCCCAAGTAACTAGTTTGCACCGATTTTATATCGAATTTGCACAAAACTCAGAAGAAGGGGCCTATTCTGGACACCAGGTGCCTCTTACATCATCACCGTCATGATATTACTGTTCGGCCCCCAAAAATCACCAATAACGAATTTGCACTAATATTTTATAGAATTTCTTTAATACCCAAGGTACACTAGGTGCCCCAGAGACCATCGCCGTCATGATATTCGTGTTAAGTGACCCAAAAAAAAAACCTCGAGTAGCAATATTGAACTTCTTTCCGTAAATTCTTTCCGAAATATAAATTTATCATTTTTTATCACTTCGAAGTGCACTTTGGAAAATGCATTTTCCTTGGTTTCTTAGGTTTCTTTGAGATCCATTCAACTGTAAACATTTGGTAGGTTTATTGCTTCATTGCCTCGCCTTATTCTATTAACAGTTTTAACTAGTATATGTGTTCTGAGGATAAATCATGTAAAGATATATATTGCATTATTGCAAGATGCAAATAAAGAACCAGTATAGGATAGCTACATGGAATTTAACAACAGCTTCAGCAAGCTGAGAAATCTGTTTCTTGAAATAGACAAGCAAAATAATTTTCATAAGAATAAATGAGACTAGATGGGATTACACAGCAAATAATATATTATATGATGGACACTTCAAGTTCCAATAAACATGAAACAGCGTATTACTGAGTATGTCACTAACTTCATCTCACTGTTAAACAAGTTAATGCTTATGCAATTAAACACCTAACTTTTAAATATAAAAACCCAAGTTTATGCTCTACTTCAAACAAAGATAAACAAAAAATTGTAGAATTTTACCACCAAATAGAGAGTTCCAAAAACAACAAAAAAATACTTAAAGAGAACTTTAGTGTTAAAGTTTGACAGACGACAACGCAGAATATAGTCGGAAGCCTTGGGGTGGGAAACATAAATCAAAGAAATAAACGGTTAATCAAATTCTGCCAAAAATCTACCTAGTCATCGTCAATACCTGGCTACAGTTTTCCAGAAAGACGTTTGTACACTTGAAAATAAAAACAAATAATTTCGAAACAATATTAAATATTTTAAACATAACTCCGGCGCTGACATAAACTTGAACCATAATTTGCTCTCTTCCACAATTCAAATTAAACTAAGGAAACTAGCAAAGCCATCTAAACTGAACAGGTCATATCTCGACCTCCTCAAATATCCTCAAACAAAATACTAAAAGAAAACAGTACCATCAACGAATGTTGTATGACATATAAAACTCGATTTTAACAGTAAAAGAGTTTACGAAAATACCTAAAGGATTAACAATAAATGATTTCATGACACAGGCAATTTCAGACAGTAGATATGCGGAGAAAATATAAAAATGGTGACACTAACAAGTATCGTATAGTCAACAAACTCATAAAAAGAAAAATTAAACGAGTCAAAAAACTTTTGATAATTTTCGTAAAGAAATCAAGATTTCCAACAAGAACATGACAGCTTAAATCTCCACAATAACCACAAATATACCTCCGAAGTTAAAAAAACAAAAAAATATTCACTTACTTACAGACAGAAATATCTGTGACTTGTGACGAACAACAATGCCAGGAATGGGAGGGACATCAGTGGCTATTTTGACGAAGCTACTCTAGAAAACGGTCTCAGTATATTGAAAGCAGTATTCAGAAAAATAATGGAAGAGGAAATATTTGATCTATTTAATTGCTTTCTTTAATACAATTTATAAAGAAGGAGGAGTTATGTTCATAACACTGCCATAGCAAAGCAGACACACCGAATACAGAGACTTTAGGCTGATCAGTTTAATAAGCGCACACTTAAGACATTTTTACGAAATCTACAGAACCGAATATTTCTTTTATGCGATAGTAGAATGGGTGAAGTAATTTAGGTTTAAAAATAGTTTAGAAACGAGACAGGAACTGTTCTGTATACTCTTTCTCCTACAAATAAAGTTGTGAATTCCGAAATTATATATACATCTGTTTCATCTACTTTGAAAAGGCATTCGACCGAATGCAACATGATACACGAATTGGACCACTACAATATAAGACTGCTAAAGTATATGTAATATAATCAAGTAGCCTCTATCCAAAATTAAACGGAGACGACAGAGTACGACCAGGATGCATTTTGACATCTAGTTTTTTTCAATATATACAGCGAAGAAATATTTAAGGAGACTTTACAATATTAGATACGCTGAACATACAGTCACTCCAGCAGACAACTTGGAAGACCTCCAAACATTAGTAAACCTAGTCAATGAAGCAAGTTACCAAAGAGGCTGCAAAATTAACATTTCAAAAACAAAATACTTAGATAACAGTTGGGAAGGTGAATGTAGATTACTTTCAGTTTTGAATAAATAAAGAGAGGATAGAACGGTAAACCATTTTAAATACCTTCGCAGCCGATTGAATATGAATGGCCACTCTTATGAAGAGATAATAACTAGAACTGAAATATCACATAGCTTATTATAATGTTTTTTTGATGTCCTAAAAAGATTATACCTGTTTATTAAGCAACCAGTAATGTTTTAAGTATTTTACAGTGTAATGCATTCGCCAAAATTTTAACTGTCACTTTGTTATAGTTGATTCAATTTTAGGATAAAAATTAGATCTTAAATTGTCATTTTTAGAAAAATAGCAATTACAATTTTGACGATAGCGTTGATGGTAGTTTAAATTTTGGCAACAGCACTAGTTTATTTTAAATATTGTATAATATATAAACATAATATGTTTATATGGGATTAAGCCACAATTATTGGTTCTAATGAAAATCACATTTTTAATTAACAAATGTTTAACATTTCTGATTCCACTCCGGAAATCCTTTTCAAAAATCGATTATTATACAAATTTTGAAAAATGTACAACTAAAGATTTTTTTATTGGTAACAGTATATAATGGCTGTACAATATTTGAGGGTGGTGATCCTATTCTAGGAGTATCAAATTCTAACCGTTTTGTCTATTTTGTGTTATATGTTTGTGGAAAAAATTGTATCGTAATTGTATCGTAATTGTGGTTGAGTAGATAAATTAAGCAAAAAAAGGTTTGTGTTTATGTGTATTGCATATATGTTGTATATAAGATTTTAGATAATGTTTTTCGGTTTTATACATATCTTGTAACTTACCTCACCTTCCAAAAATATTCGGATCAACATATAAAACTTTTAATTCATTTTCTAATTTTATTTTATTAAAGAATGATAGATACTTTTTAATTGAAAATTATTTGGCGTAACTTTTAAATTTTTAATCGTCAAAGAGGTCAAAAATTTGCAAATCTTCAAAATTCAAAAAACCAGTATCTATCTGCATAACAATAGTATATAAAATATCAAAATATAGTCGTTTTTCGACATCTGTGTCTGTGTCATGCCTTTGTCTTTTTTTAGGGACTTCGTAAATATCAAGCCAGTCCAAAACGTCATTGCGTATTGGAAATTACTATTATTACGAAATTCTCTGAGATTTTGCACCAGTTTTTTTTATTTTATTTTTGGAATAAATAATGTCAGTTGACTGATTTTGAACAACATTGAATATCAAAGCGGTTTGGGTAAACACTTTTTTAAAAATATTTAATAAGAATATTAAAAGAGTAATCATTTAATAAAGTTTTCAAACCGATTGCTTTACGGATCGAGATATTATTACATTTAAAATCGTCGCCTTCGAATATAAAATCAAAAACTTCCAAAAGTTATTCACGAAAATCTGCTACAGTGAAAACTAACCGAGATTTAAAATTCCATCCCGACTGACAAAGTAAGCGAGCTTGAGAAAAATAAAGCAAATCCGCTTAAACTGGCAAAAAGAAAGACAACATTCTTTAATTTTTTCCACACGTATCCTACAAAACTAAATTCATTATATTATGCACATAACAGTGAGTAAATAAAGCTTGCGGTGCAATAGTTTTAACTTTTGCCTGGAGACCATTCAATCCACCAGACATCACGGCAGCGCCGTCATAAGTTTGCCTTAATTTATTTTTGATATTGTTACGATAAATATGACTCATACCCTAAGCTGCAAACATATTTTTCTAACAAGTATTTTTTAGTAGGTATTAGTATTTTTTAGTAGAATTCTAGGGAACTCCAGATAACGGTTATTAAATATATATATATAGCGAACTTTTTATTGTAAACAGTTAGTCTAAAAAGAATAATTGTATCGAGTCGAGTTTGAATTGTAACGCGGGTAAATAAAATATATAAATTAGAATAGTATCAGTGGAAAATAAATTAGTGTAAGATTATATATAATTTAAATAAATAAAGACTAATAAATTAAGTGTTAGAACATTTTATAACAAATAAAGTTAATAAATTAGATTTATAAATACAGTTCAATATCAAAAAATTTTAATCCTTTCTTTAAAACACCAAAAATATATTCTGCCTTATGGCTTTTTACTCACGTCTGTAAAACCTAAAAACCTCTCATAAAAATTACCACGTAGCGTGTATCGAACAACATTTGACAATTATGAATGGCATGATATATCGGTAGTTTCATCTACTTCTAGCGAAAAGCAAATGGTTTCCTGAATCTCAGATTCAATAACGTTATTTAAAATCTAACTAATTGATTCTATTAATTGATTCTGGGTGGTTTTAGATACGCCGTTAAATGTCTTCGAATCAGAGAGAAAATTTCCAATCGTATTTCTTAAACATTTTTATTAGTTTTCTATAATTACCTTGATTTAACGAATGCTCCGATTCATCGTGTTCCCTAAATGAAAATTCCTGACTGAACTTAAAAAAGTGCAATATCAATTAAACGACGTAAAACTGCGTGATTATTTTTTACAATTTCATTATGTTTAGTAGCATTTTCACGTTTGGTATTATCTAATGAAATATAGATATTTTGTTTTCCAAATAAATCTAATTTAATTTGGCTGTATGTTAAAAACCCTTTAAAGGTAACTTTGGAAGAAACTTGCAATATGGATATTTCGATGGAAATCGCAGAATTCAACACACAGGTTTATGAAAATCAAAATACAACACATAGGGCCAATTGTTCGAACGCTAATCAAAACTTGATTGTAATCAAATATTTAATTAACATCAAATACGTGACATTTTGAGGTTATGTTGACTGATTTATTTTATTCAATTGTACAATTTTACGTTTTAATTTAAAATAAACCATAATTAAACTCTCTCTGATGTAATTTCATGTTTTTATTTACAAATCAATAATAATAATAAGCCATTTTTAATAATTTTGACAGCTACTGTGACGTATTTGATTGTAATTAAATATTTGATTACAATCAAGTTTTGATTGGCGTTCGGACAATCGACCCTTAGTGCTCTACCTGATAACTATCAATTCGAGTCACCGAGCTCTCCGACGAATTATGAAAGTGTCACTTTGTCAGGTGCTACCAACTCTCCTGCTAACTCTTTAAGGTTGTGATATAACTGTTTCTTCTGTGGTGGGCGAATACATTAAAGGAAGACTTTAGAGTGGCACTTTGTAAAGCTTTTCCGCTCCAAGAACATTAGTGCGTCTACCAACGTATTTGAAGGCTACGATCATTGCACACCTGCGTTCTTGCTGTTACTCCAGCTTCATTAAAGAAAGCTGTAGTACCTGCGTTAATAAAAGGCCTTCGTGCTGATGATCTTATAGATACTGGTGGCTCTGTCAGTTTTGTTAATGAAAACTTCGCTAATATGTGCAAACTCCTTAGGAAGCCATTTACACAATTTGTTTCTATGAACTCATTATTACACACTTCTCAAGTCAAAGGTGTGACTATTCAGAATATTAAAATTGGTGACCACTCCTACGATAACTTTAACTTACTTATAGTTAAAAATCTCTGCGCTGATATGAAAATTGGTCATAAGGTTCTATCTAACCATTTAAGTTTAGAATTTGGAGGACCTAAAGGAGTACTCAAGGCTTGTAGTGTGGTTCAAGCCTCAGTTCCTGCAGTTCCAATATTTTGTATTTTGACTTTAAACTATAAACTGCAGACCCGTTGCTTTCTTTTCTAGATCGCTTAACTCTAGCGAGCTAAACCATTTTGCTATGGTGAAAGAAGCGTACGATATCGTTGAATCTATAAAAAAGTGACGTCATTTTCTTATAGGAAAGCCTTTCGGAGTCTTCACTGATCAAAAGTCTGTAACATTTATGTTCAACATAAAGTATTACAGCATAAAAATGAAAAAATACAAAGATGGCGACTTAAATTGGCACCTTATAATTGTGACATAGTATATCGACCAGGAAAAAACAACCAATCAGCGGATGCTTTATGGCGCATTTGCTTTTGCGCTGATGCCACGACGGTAGGTGCATCAAAACCCAAGTCACTTTACACATCACTTTGTCATCCAGAGGAAACACGTATGTTTCACTTAATAAAATCAGAGAATTAATTTACTTTCTCTCAATGAAGTTAAGACTATGACAAGTTACTGTTAAGAAGATCCTAAAATCAAGCCGAGGTACTTCAAGAATAACGGGCCTTTTCCGAAAATTATAATAGCCACATTTTCCTTCGAACGCTTTAGTCTTGACTTTAAAGGAGCAGTGCCTTCGAATTCCAATAACCGTTATATTCTTACGGTAATGGATGAGTATTCCAGATTCCCATTTGCTTTCCCATACAATGACATTAGTGCCAAAATGGTAATCAAGCATTTAAATAACTGATTCATGATATTTGGAATGCCTGCATACATTAATTCAGATAGAGGAACTCAATTTATCAGCTAAAAGTCAAAAAGTTTCTCAACTCCAGGGGAATCGCAATAAGTATAATTACTAATTATAATCTTAAAGAAAATGAAAGCACCACTTATGACTTGGGAACAATACCTATCAGTTGCTCTACAATCCATCCGCTCCACAAGTACCTGCAACAAGTACCAGCCTATTGTAGAAGTGGAGGTAGTAGAGGCAAATCATGAGTATTCTTTTGTTAAACTAAAAGAAGGACAATAGACCACAGTGTCCCATCATCATCTGGTTCCAAATGGGCAAGGTAAAAGAGAAATACTAGAGTTCAAGAATCAATGTTGACAAAGGACCCACATTCGAGCCCCAATGATTCATCACCCAATTGCACAAAGAAGTAAATCATGTAGCCGAAGCAAATACGCTCATATCTTTCCCTCCACCGGATTCATTACTTCTTGAAGGACCATCAATGTGTTCTCAGTGAAACTCATCCCCTCTATCTAGCTTCTAGCTTCTAGCTTCTAGAAGATCTGACAGAGTTTGTCATTTACCACGGTATTTAGAAGATTATAGTGTGGAAAAAGGATGCGATATTAAGCTCCTTATACTTTCTACTTTAGCTGTAGACTGTAGAAAACTCTAGACAACTTAATACTGTTAGGTTTGTCAGTGTTTGACATATAAGTGAATGTCACAGCTAAGTTATTTTCTCATTGTTTTTGCTTAGATTATGTACAATTTCATGTTGATTAAAATCTTATAATATAGGTTTTGCTTTCTTATTTCACTACTAATAGTATATAGATAGAATTAACTATACCGATAGTGTAGTCTTTTGAGATATATGATATCTGCTAATAACAAAAACAGCTTTTACTACTTATAAAATTATAAATATTATAAATATTAAACAAAATTATAAATATTAACTAGTATTTCCATTGACAATCTTATTGTAAACTAATATATTTGCTCGTTACTAACCTGTTACTCACTTGTTTAGTGGTTTCCTTCGAATATTTGGATACCTCCGCCAAAATTTGGTGCATTCCAAACTCTAATTTTCGTTTAGTGTCAATAACACTATCGGCAGTGTTTATCATTACTTGGTCTAACCTATTTAAACCTTTAATTTCATTTTTAATTTTATCGTAGTTAGTTACAAAACTTTGTCCAAGAGTAACTGTAATATCGGAGAGATCGTTAACATTTTCAATGATATCCTCGTGAGTTTTGTTGATATGGTTTATAATGCTTTCCATATTGTGTCGAGCTTCGTCTTTGGATTGTTGTTTACAATTTGATACGTCAGCTGACAGTTTTGTTAGTTGTAAAGTGGAATTTTGATGTATATCTAGGAATTCTTGTGGTAGCCGGTTTATTTTAGTCTGTAGATATTTTAAGTTTGACAGCATTTCTTTAAAATCTGACTGTTGGCCATTAAAAGCTGTAATGTATATATTTTATTAAGAAAAGGTACTTTAATAGGATTTCAGTAATAATTTTAAAAATTTAAATTGAAATTTAAGACATTATACAATAAAATAAAATAAAATAAATACGTTTTAAAATATTTATTTAAACCGTATTAATATTGCATTAATTTTTTCTCTATTACGTTATACTAGGATGGTCCGAAAAGTAATTAGCCTACAAAAGAAAACAAACATTTTGGGAAAGTGGAAATTTATTTCTCAACATAGTCTCCTTTTAGCTCGATACACTTGACCCTGTAATGCTCCAACTTCTTTAACCCGTCTGAAAAATAAGTTTTCTCGAGGTCTGCAAAGTAGACTTTCGTGGCAACGATGATCTCCTAATTCCACTTAAATTTCTGCCTGGAGAGTGCCCTTTTCAAGTTTAAAAACAAAAAGAAGTCGCATGGGTTCAAATCTGAAGAATATGCTGAATGTGGCTACAGTTCCTAGCTTAATTTGACCAATTTCGCCATGGCGGAAATATGAGCCGGTGCGTTGTCATGGTGGAAGAGCACTTTTTTCTTTGCCAGATGGGGTGATTTTTTCTGTAGTTCGGCGTCGAATCAGCCTAATAATTCGGCGTAGTAGAGCACTGTGACCGTTTTTCTCCAGGTAGTCGTGGTTTCCTGTAGATAGGACTGTCTTCACTTTTTCGGAGCACGTTCTCCGGATGCCATCCAGTGTTTTGACTGCTCCATGGTCTCTGGTGTATACCAATGGATCCATGTTTCGTCGACGGTTACGAAACGGCGTAGAAATTCTTTCGGATTACGCTTAAATATAGTCAAACACTGCTATTATGTGGTCTCATGGTTGCACTTGTTATTCTGTGAACCCAAATGCGGCATCCATCACGCGGACAGCTCCCTTTTACCCAAAATTTAATTCAGGATATGACATATGCGGTCTTTTGATATGCCTACTGTCTTAGCTAACTCGCGCACCTTCAGTCAGTGGTCCGTCAATACGAGATCGTAGATGTTTGTCACGTTATTTGCGAGGAGATTACAGATATCCCGACATGTTCTCGAATCCATAAAGTCCTGGCAAAGGATGGTGCTACAACGAAAGAAGTAGGTTTCCTAAAGAAAGCTAATTGTAAATTTACGGACACCAAGGCGAAAGTCTTAGACAACTAATAAGCACGCAGTTTTCTGGCTCAACAATTCTGGATGATGCAGATAGGCAAACCAACATAGACCAAAGGCTCACTAGGCCAAATATATCCAATACTGTTGCATATGGGATTAGAGGTATTGATACCATATATATGCAAGCTCGTCAAAGCCAGTTTAGCATGTGGGTTCGTACCGGAAATATGGCAAAAGGTTAAAGTCATATACTTGCCTAAGGTAGGTAAAGTATCAGACCTAACACCAAAGTCATATAGACCGATAAGCCGATCTTCTTTTCTATTAAAAACGCTGGAAAAGCTTCTTGATAGGTACATCAGAGACGAAGTGCTAAAAGATAATCATCTAAGCAATCGTCAAGATGCATACCAACCTGGTAAATCTACGGACTCTGCGTTGGATGATCTAAATGGCTTATCTCAAAGTCAATGGAAGACAAAGAGATAGGAATGGCCGCTTTTTTAGATATAGAAGGAGTATTTAATAATGTTACCACCAGCTCTTTGATAGGAGCTATGGCGCTCAGAGATTTCATTTGCAAAAGAAACAAAATACCTTGGGGTATATTTTGATCATAGGCGCTCATGGAATACTCACATTCTGAAAACCACACAGAAAGCTACTATGTCCCTGGGCAGATTTAGAAGAATATGTGGTAAGAATTGGGGACTTAACATCAAAATGACTTTATGGTTATACAGAAGGGTTATTAGACCCATGATAACCTATGGCTAGGTGACAAAGACGCAGCAAGTGGGAGCAATAAGGCTGCTAGGTAATACACAACGGCTAGCATGCCTGTGTATTACGGGGGCCATAAAAACAACTCCTGTTGCATCGTTGGAAGTCCTGCTGAATCTACCACCACTTCATATCTTTATACAGGGCGACGCCAGATCAGTGATGCACAGATTAATCCATAGTCAGCGACATATAAGCCAGATGCATGGTACTGACAACAGGAAGCTAATCGAGAAGCTAAAAGCCGATATTGTGATGAGGAAACCTATCGATGCAACAGCTACGAGATATAGCTTTAACAATAAGTTCACAATTAAGATACCAGGCAGGGAAGACTAGAATAAAGGTGTACCCATACAAGCCACTACTACCTGGTACACGGATAACTCAAAAACATCGGAGAGTGTGGGAGCCGTCATAGTAGGGACAAATCAAGGGATACATTTCCCGGTAAGTCTATCTAAGGATGTGACAGTTTTCTCGGTACAAATAACTGCAATTCATCACATCGTGGAAGAAATAGAAAGGCAGGAAAGAACGTTATGTTCAGTTGCCATCTTCACAGATAGTCAGGCAGCGCTTAAGGCACTCAATTCTGTAGAGGTCAATTCTAAGCTAGTATGGGATTGCGTGTGGGCCCTAAATAAACTAGTAGACCGTAGCAAGGTTACGGTAGTCTGGGTACCTGGGCACGAGGGTCATAAGGGCAATGAAAAAGCAGATAAAATGGCCAAACAAGGCTCATCAATGCCATTCATTGGACCGGAACCCTTCTGCGGCGTTGCAAAGTCAGCAACAAGAACGGCTACAAGGAAGTAGCCTCGTAGCTCTGGAATGTAGTAGGTAGCTCACAAATCTCTGGAATGATGGAAGAATTCACCAGGACAAAGACAGGCGAAACAAACAAAACAGTTCATTACAGAACATTTGCCAAAATTTACGGCAGACCTAATAAGCAAAGGTCAAGGAAACATCCGACAATGGACAGGGCTAAATTTTGAACAGCTAATAAGAACAGTTGAAGATAGAGAACATTTTAAAATTTTAGTAGCCAACCTCCATTGAGGAGAGGGCACTTTAAGAAGAAGAATAAGCAAAGATAGGAAAACACTCAAAGCCATAGTAGGTCTTCTAACAGGGCACTGTAAGCTGAATAGGCACTTGAAGCTGATGGGATTATCAAATGATGACCTGTGCAGATTCTGTCACCTCGAAGAAGAAACAGCAGAGCACATTTTATGTTAGTGTGACAGTCTGGCAAATGTGCGGTTCTTTGCATTAGGAGAAGAAAATCCACTGGCAAATAGCTACATGGAAGGTACAGTCTCGAAGCTACTAGACTTTATAAAAAGGGTTAGGCTAGAGAATGTTATCTAGGACTAGAGGACCACAATAGATCTAAAAGGGTCGCAGTGGAATAGGCCAAAAGGCCACCTCTCTAAATCTAATTTAATCTAATCCTCCCTGGTACTCTTTTTGGAGGCATCGAGGCGTGGCTCATCAAAAACTGACGTGCGACCAGGTTGAAACCCGTTATACCAATTTTTGACGGTTGCCATCGAAGACGTGGAGCCACCGTACACGCACTTAAACGCTCTTTGATTTCGCTGCACAATTTGACTTCTAAAAGCAAGAAGGGAATCACCGACCGATATAGTTCTTTTTCAATTTTTTTAAAATCCACGGACGCGCCCGCTTTCACATGCGGTCAAAATAAAACTAGGAGTCCGATTCAGCTGAAATATTGATAGTAGCCGTCTTCAAGAATGTACTACACGATAGTAGATTTCTCTTGAGATAGTGGCACCATCGGGCGGTGAGGCTAAGTACTTATCGGACCGCCTAAGTATTCACTTCTTCCGCCGCTTTGTATGTTCGTCTCTAAAAACCTTCTTTTATTCTGAGTAACAATTCATGCACAGCCGAAATCAATATTTTATCACTTCAATGCTTCTTCCCAATATGTGGACTTTACTTATGACAAATCAAAGAATAAAATAATAAAAGTATTTTTGAAGTGTGTAAACATTTAATTCCTAGCTGAGCGCTTTCGGCTTATAAAGCCATCTTCAGAGCTATGGTCAAGTATTTAAAGTATCACTACTAAGAGAAATTTTATTTTGTAAAAAATTTACAAAAAATTTACTTTTTGAGCTGGTTCTATTACAAATTTTTTATTGAAAAAACACAAAAAAGATGGTATTTGTTGAAATTAAAGCAGCAGATAGAATCCATTGAAGAAGAATTTTCTTTATGTACAATTATATCGTAAAGTTAATGATAAACAAGATAATTCAATAATTATTCCGCCCCCTTCTAATATTTCCATGTTAACTCGAAAAATATCTACCGCACGAAAAAAATTTAAATTACATCCAAGAAGACTTTATACATGGAAAGCACCCGGTGATACCCCAGGGAAAATCATAGGAAACCAAACTGATTCTATCAACATAAAGAAAAGGCTTAGAAATTCTACAACCTCAACAAAAACATATCCATGGGCAGATGTCTTCTCAGATCATAGTCTATTGGTTGCAAATATCAACATATGACTTAAAATAATTCATAAGACAATGAGGACCAAGATAGATATAAGACTACTAAAAGAAAATGACACCCAGAAAAAAAAAGTAAAAACAGAAATTAATTAGAATTTTGCGAAAATAGTTGAAGACATTACTAAAGGCATAAAAGAACATTGGAACGAAATAAAGACATCTATTGCCACAACTGCGCATGAAATATCTAAAATCAAAAAGAGAAAAGAAGCAAGAATGGATGACAGATAAAATATTTCAGATGATGGAAGAGCGAAGAAAATTAAAAGGTAGAGGTGACAACGAATACAAAAAGTTGCATAAGACTATACTAAAGGAGATAAAAGGAGCAAAAGAAGCGTGGCTGACGGAGAAATGTATGGAAGTTAAAACACTACAATGCAAACATGACGATTTCCATATGCACAAAAAAATTAAAAGGTACAGAATACCAGAAAACAACGCAATACAGGCATAGTTGTAGACATTGAAGGCCAGATTTTGACTACTATTGAAGATAAATTACGAAGATGGAAAGAATATATGCAAGAATTATTCGAAGATGCAGCACGTTATTAACGTGATAACTTTCATTTTAGGTAACTACACTGATGATGGACTTATGAGTCCAAAAACGTCCTGTGATGTAACCCAAAAGGGCATTTTTAGAATATATATATATATATATATATATATATATATATATATATATATATATATATACACACATTTTATAAAGAATTTTTAAATAATAAAAGTTTTTATGATTCATGGCATACAGCTTTTTCCGTGTGGATTTCTTTTTAGTAAAAATCCTTAATTATCGACATTATGTCATTATTTTTTAAGTTGAAATAACTTTCAATATGTCAACCAAATATTTTCATATCTAATTGTAATTTTATATCTAATTGTAAAGTTTTTTGCACGTGTTCAAGTATTATTGATGATTGTCTGATAAAATCAAAAACGTTTTGATGCTAATTAATATGTTTGTATAATTTTTATTAATTAATTTTTATTGAAACAAAATTGTGTTTGTTACCATAGTTTGTAGGGACGTTCTTCATCCAATTTCCAGTTGAGTCCGTAATATCTTTAAGACTTTTTGAAGTATAATTCTGATTTTTGTTTATATTGTCCCTTATCTCATTTATAGCTTCCTTTATATCTTCTAGAGAGACATTAGAATTGCTGCCGATAGATATTTCTTCTAATTTCTTTAAAACTTCTTCTTTCTGTGGTAAATAATTTATTTTGTCCTGCAGATTGTTGATATTTCGTATAATTCCTTTGACGTCAGTCTTTTGGTTGTCAAGAGCTAAAATGGAGAAATATTAATAGAATCGAATTTATAAGTAATTTACAGAAATAAATGCAACTTATGGTGACTCTAGATTCTATTTGACTTTCACGTAACTAATTGTATATGGTTAGGTGAATGAAACTGTAGGTTTCGTAGTCAATGTGTTCACATTACTAGAAGAATAAAGTATGAACCAATCAGAAAAATTACTAAACGGTACAATTTAGTCAAAGAAACGATTAAAAAGGATGGATGAAATACGCTATATAAAAGAGAAAACTATAGAGACAAATATGTTTGTTTAAGTAACTTGTTTATAATTTGATATAAGGTTGAATGCTCGAATAAATGAACTTTGAAAAATTAAAGGCAAATATCGAGCACAATTGTAATAATCAAATCTTGCCCAAGTACTTTCGCTTTCTACAGCATCATCAGGTGCATTTCGTCAAATTTGGGCTATCCAGCAAGCGCAGAATGTAATAAACATGAAATTGAAACATAAATTGTACATAACACTACACTAGAATAAGGACAAACAGTTTAAAAACAGGAGAGAGAATCTCTCTCCTGTTGCCGACAAGAATGTAGCGTAGAATCTTTTTAAATAATTTTAAACTGTTTGTCCTTGTTTTAAAATAGTGTTATAGTGTAGTATTATGTACAATTTATGTTTCAATTTCATGTTTATTACATTCTGCGCTTGCTGGATAGCCCAAATTTGACGAAATGCCCCTGATGATGCTGTAGAAAGCGAAAGTACTTGGGCAAGATTTGATTATTACAATTGTGCTCGATATTTGCCTTTAATTTTTCAAACTTGTTTATAAGTTTACACTTCTCGGTCGCGCAGTGGTAAGAACAGTAACTTACTGAGTGAAATATCTCTTTGTCAGAAAGGTAAGGTATATCCACAAATATATGCATAATTTTGGTGAACATAAGTGGTAAACAGGTATGTATATGGTATAAATTTAGTGGTAAAGTGGTAAACTTAGCAATAAACGCAGCGGGAGTTTAAGAAGAAAATACTCTAGCTTTTAAAAGGGCTGTACTAATTTTATACGTGATATAGCGATTAAGATAAAAAATTAGATCTTCTTTATGATTATTTTGCACGGGCCCGAAATAATACTTAGCGTGACGCGAAATATTGAGACGCATAACCTTGCGTCATATACACTTATTAAAAATAATATGACGTTTAAAAAACGTTATTTTATTTTTCATAACTTTTTTATAACAAGTCGAGAACGACTGAATCGATTTAACTAATTTTTTATTTTGAAATATTTCTAGAAGTCCAAGGAAGGTTTAAAAAGCGAAAATAGTAAAAACAACAATTTTATTTTTACATACAAACAGTTATATATACTCCTTTGGATTGACGTCGCTAAAAACATCTTCACGTCTATTTTTTTTTATTTTTCACGCTTTCACGTAAATGACTGATTCACGTCAGTTCGATTCCCCGCCGAGGAGAATTTTCTTGTTTTTTTTAATCCATTAAAATATATTCTTATTTTTATGTAGACATGACTCTGTCTGTTTCTCAATGTGCCTTCAGTAAGTTGTTGTTCCATCCTTTTCGTGGTCTTCCTACTGATCGTCTACCCATTGGGGAATCGTTTCTTGCCGTCTTTACTACTCATTTTGTTGTCATTCGGCTTATATGATCGTTCCATTCTACTCTTCTATTTCTTACCCAGTTCTTGATCTACTTCGTATATCTGTAGTTTTAGCTCTGTCCCATAGTGTCTTGCCACCAAATATTCTCCATACCAAACACCAAAGTGTTTTTATCTCTGCTGTTTCTAACAATGTTTTTGTCCTTTCCGTGTCAGGTTGTGTTTCTGTCATGTATTTCATTATTGGTCTGATGACTGTTTTGTAAATTCTACCTTTCATTTCTTTCCTGATATTTTTATTTCTCCATATTGGTTCATTCAGGCAGCCTGCGTCTCTGTTTGCTCTATTCACTTGATCTTCCACTTCAGTTTCGAACTTTCCGTAGCTAGATAATGTGATGCCTACATATTTAAACTCCATCACTTGTTCTATTATCTGACCTTCCAGCTCCAATTGATATCTTAGTAAATTTGCTGTTGTAACCATGCATTATGTCTTTTTGGGGAAATTAACATGTTAAATTTTCTGGCGGTTATATTAAATTGGTGCAGCGAGCATACGTTGTAAATCGTCTTCACTTTGAGAGAGTAGTATTACGTCGTCTGTATAGCAGATTATTTTAAGTCGTTTTTCTCCCATTTGATATTCTTTTTTAGAGAATATTAATTTTGGGACCCCAAAAATGATGCAAAAAAGTTTACCTCTTTTACCCCCGGGTTTCTTTCTAAAATCCCTATCGCAGGGGGGTAAAAACACAAAAAATCGATTTACCAAGAATCTGTACACCGTACAAATTGTTTTAAATAAAAAATGTAGCTGAGATAATTTTAAACAAAAATGTTTATTAGCATTTTTTGTGTAGAATGAACAGTTCTCTTAGAAACAATGCTTGAAGCGACCGTTGATTTTGCATATCAGTTACTTGCACGAAATCAATGTTCAATAAAATCTGTATCAGCTCGACGGTAAAAATTCGATATCTTTTGATCCAAATGTCCTATCGACAAAAATCAAGATGCGTTTCAAAGGTTAAGAGTTCATTTTTCTTATGCAGTTTTTGTATTTTGTTAAAAAATAAACTCAGTTTTTATATTATAGTTTTTATAAAGTTTTAAATAAATTAACGTGTCGCAATTTTTTGTCATTTTTTTATGGTTCTCACGAGATCAATAAAATTGATCACTTTTATTGATCAGTTCTAGTAAAATTTCTACTTTTAGTGATTAATCTTATACCCTATTACAAGAAAATTCAATTTTGAACTGTGGTATCAAATATGAGGCATTTGAAATATGTTTTACATTACAAACGATCACATGTCACGGAAAATGCATTCAAGAAGACGGTTTTCTTCTTCTTCTTTAAGTGCCATCTCCGCGACGAAGGTTGGAAATCATCATGGCTATTCTGACCTTCGAGGCAGCTACTCTGAACAATTGCCTTGAACTGCAACCAAACCACTCTCTCAGGTTCTTCAACCAGGAAACGCGTCTTCTTCCTACGCTTCTCCTACCCTCTATTTTTTCTTAAATTATGAGTCTCAAGATGTTGTTTCTTTAACCTCTCATCACATGTGCGAGATATTGCAATTTCCTTTCTTTTATTGAATTTACCATTTCGCTCTCACTGCCTATTCTCCTTAACACTTCTGTATTCGTGACTCTATCTACACATGGAATCCTTAACAATCTTCTAAATGTCCACATTTTAAACGCGTTAAGTCGATTTATTGTATTCCGGTTTAATATCCATGATTCCGCTCCATAGTAGAGTACACTGTGTACATAGTATTTAATGAGTCTTATTCTGAGGGCCAATGTCAGATCTTTGCTGCATAAAATCTTTTTCATTTTCACGAAGTTAGCACGTGCTTTTTCAATTCTGACTCTGATATCTGCAGTATAATCGTTATTTTCTGTGATTATCGTTCCCAAGTAAGTATATCTTTTTAGAAAAATCGGTAAGATAGTTTCGAATTTGTTTCGAAACTATCTTACCGATTTTTCTATCAGATGTCGCTGTTGCGTCTATAGTGAAGCCATTTTATTGTTGCTTCCTAATAAGACAGAGAAGATTATTTTTCACGTTAAGAACGGCTATGAATAACTGTTCTGATGAGACTTATTAAGTCGAAATACGTATCAACAGATACATAGACGCTTTGTACGTGAAATCAAATCTTTTCTGTCTTTTTCATTTTATATCTTTTTACTCTCTAAATCTGCTGGCCGCCTACTGTTAATATTTCGTTTGTATTGTTGTTCTTACTAATTTTCATGAATTTGGTTTTATTTTTTTGATGTTAAGAGTCCGTATTCTCCACTATATCTTAATATTTTGTTCATTATTCTTTCTAAGTCTTCCAAGTTATCGGCTATTATGACTGTATCGTCGGCATACCTAATGTTGTTAATTAAACTTTCGTTCACTTTTATGCCGACTGTCTCGTTTTGCCGTTGGCTGTAGTATAAATTTGATATCAATGTTACATCCCTCACTTCCAGATTCTTGTTTTTAAGTACTTCTATAAGTCGGTCATGTTTTACCTTATCGAATGCCTTGTTGTAGTCTATAAAGCATACATAAAGATCTCGATTAACATCCAAACATCTCCAGCTTAGCGTGTATTCTATTATGGATGATTTTTAGCAGGGTTTTTAAGGTATGTGACATTAGACTGATCGTTCGATAATCACTACATTCTTTGGCATTTACTTTCTTTGGTAGACAAATAAATGTTGATGTCAGCATTTCACGTGGAATGATTCCTGTGGAATACATTGTGTTCAGTAGTTGGACTAAAAGATCTATGTTTTTTTCATTGACCAGTTTTAGCAATTCACTTGGTATTTCATCTGGACCAGCAGCTTTATTATTTTTCATGGACTTTACTGCATGCATAACTTCTGACTTTGTTGTTTCGGGTCCCTCGTCTTTACTCTGATTATCTTCATATGTATTTTCCTGTCTCATGGAATAATTCCTCTATATACTCTTTTCATCTTCCTAATTTTTATTCTGTCTCCACTAAAATGTTTCCTTGTTTGTCCATTAGTATGCTTGAGGTTTTTTGTTTTGCTACCCCAGCTATTTCTTTAACTTTCTTATGGAGGTTAAAGTTATCATATTTGTTTTGTAAGTCTTCTATTTGTTGGCATTTTCCAGCGAAAAAAGTCTCTTTAGCTTCTCTTATTTTCCTTCTCATTTGGTTATGCAGCTGTTGATACTGAGTTATCTTGATATTCTTTTCTTCGGTCCTCCATCATTTCCAAGATTTCTTCCGTCATCCAATTTCCTTTCTTGCATCTGGTTGTTGTAAGTTTTCTGCGACTTGGTTCGATAATTACATTTTTAAAGAATTGCCACTGTTGTTCTACATCACCATCAATGGATTCCGGTGTGGATTCTAGGCGTGCAATAATTTCTTGTTTCAGTTTTTTTTGACGTCTTCTGATTCTAATTTTTGTATGTTTAGTTTATCACTTTTGTAGCTTTTTTTATCTTTTTTAAGCGAAGTTGGAATTTTGCTACAAGAGGATTGTGGTCCGACGCCACGTCTGTATTTCGTTTCGGTATCTGTGGTTTATTAAAATATAGTCAAATTGGTTTCTAACGATTTTATCGACCTTGTCAGCTGGCAATTTCTAAGTCTAAAGGCGTCGTTTAGGCAATTTGAAGAAGGGATTCATTACGGCAAGATAATGTTCTAGGCAGAATTCTATAAGGCGTTCTCCTCTCTCATTGCCAACACCGAGTCCATATGGTCCTACAGTAGAACGGTTTTTGGTGTAGTTTATTGCAAAAGTTTTGTTCTTTTAAAAAAAGTATTAGTGTAATTAAAAAAAAAAAGCTTTAAATGTTTTAGATCGTTTGTTGGGTAAAAGTTTAAATCTAGCGTTCTTTAAGCATATTTCAAATGCCTCACATTTGTTGCCAAAACTCAAATCGTTTTGTTCTTAAAAAAAAAGTATTAGTGTAATTGAAAAAATAAGTTTTAAATGTTTTAGATCGTTTGTTGTGTGAAAGTTTAAATCCAGCGTTCTTTAAGCATGTTTCCAATGCCTCACATTTGTTGCCAAAACTCAAAACTAAAATTTCATACTACAGGTTTTAAAGCTTAAGTTCTAGTAATCAAAACTTCATAGTGACCAGTAATTGAAAGTAATAGAGTGTATTAATCTCGTGAGAATCATAAAAAATGGCAAAAATCGCGCCACATTTATACATTTAACAACTGTATAAAATCTAAGTTTATTTGCGGCAAAATGCAAAAACTGCATACGAAAGCTGAACTCTTTACCTTTGAAACGCATCTTGATTTTTGTCGATAGGTCACTTAAATCAAAAGATATCGAATTTTTACTGTCGAGCTGATACAAATTTTATTGAACATTGATTTCGCGCGCGTAACTGACATTCAAAATCGACGGCTGTTTCACGCGTTGTTTCTAAGAGAAATGCTTATATATATTTTTGTTTAAAGTTATCTTAGCTATATTTTTTTGTTTGAAACATATTTTTCCACGGTGTACAGATTCTTGGTAAATTGATTTTTTTGCGTTTTCGAGGAGGGTTTTAGGGGAAAGCCCGGGGCTAAAAGTGATAAAGTTTTTTGCATTTTTTTGGGGTCCCAAAATTAATATGCTCGGCAAAATTCAGCTTGTTCGTATAATTTTTAGAGGTTCAGTGGCATTTTCGTCTCTGACGACTGGAGTATAAATTTCACACAATTTTTAGTCTTAAACTAGCTAACTAACGTAAACTAATTTCAATTGTCAAATAATTCTACTGAGTTGCTCTACGACTTTCGTTATAGTCCAAGCTGTAGAAAAAATGAATAATTTTAAGTATTAATTAGTGAATTTTTGAAACCAGCACAATGTCTTGAAGGGCAATGCCTGGAATAACCTCCAAAAGCGTGCAACCATCATAGACATATAATACAAGATATACTGACCGTTGCAACACAATCACGTTTCCCCAGTGTGACAAAGAAAATTGACGCAAAGCAGACATTGCATCTCTGTCTAATGGGCCAGGTTTATTGACCAGGTGACCTCCTAATTGGTCATTTAGTGCACGTGGTCGGTAAAACTGGCAAATTAGAAAGAAATGCAGGGACTGTTTTGCGTCAGTTTTCTCTGTCGCACTGGGGGACTGGGCTGGTATTGCAACGGTCAGTCCATCTTGTATTATATATCTATGTCAAACACAGACAATGGCCCACAGAGTTCTCAACCTTTATAAACAATAGCAATAACTTTTTAAAGCTTGAAATACAATTATTATTAAGTGAAAATTTTTGGTTGGAAAAGTTAATACAGTTTACATACCATCATTCGTATTAGCAAAACTCTTCGTAAGAGTACTGGTAATTTTTGTCAACTCATTGATATTCTTTAATGTATCTTCCAATTTATTTATGGCAGTTTTCTGTCCAGCAGATAGTTCATCCATTTGTGAAAGTTTACGTAGCTGATTTTGAACGTCTAAAGCTAAAAATAAAAGTTATTCCATAAAAAACTGGTTTAACTTCAAGTTAAACAATAAACTTCAAATTTATATAACTCAAATAAATAAATAATATAAATAAGGTAAGAAATTATTGATAATAATAATAACATCATGGCATTACAATGAAATTACACCTATCCATGAAGGTAAAACTTTTGTTCGAGTAATTGAAAATCCTGAAGTTAACGTCAGGAGTTCTTCACGTATCAATATTATAATCTAAGAAAATAAAAAAAAAAACAGTTTCATTTAGATCTTTAGACCGATTTAGTACTTCTGATTATTGGGAAAGTATTCAATAAGACTCTATTATATTATTGTTGAATATATTATATAACTGTGTAACAGTTACATAATGACACTAACAGAAATATAATTTTACTTATACATTATGGTTGTTTGACTTGTAAACCCATAAAATATAAAATATGGCGCATTAAAACAGCTAGCTGGGTTACCGTCGAAAAACTAAATTTTTAAAAATTACCACCAGATTTTGAGCTAAAGGATCAAAATTCGGCAAGTGAATGGGAGTTCTGGAAAATAAGTTTTGATGATTATTTACTAGCAACAGGACAAGACCAGTTAGCAGTTAAAATAAAACTGTCAATTTTAAGAAATATAATTGGGACTGCCAAAATTATATGTACATTCGCCATTCCAGAAGCCAAAATTAATAAGTACGACTTGATGATGTCACTAATTGGCAAATATGTTAATCCAAGGATGAACGAATCGTTTGAAAGATATAATTTTATCATGAGGGTTCAGAAAGAAGGAGAATCGTTTGAGCAGTTTCTTACTAGTGGAAGACATTTGATTCGAACATGTAATTATAATAAAATTAATCCAGAACAAACAGCTAAAGATAAAGCTCTGAGAGACAAGATATTGATGGGCATCAGAGATCCAGTTACTAGAGAAGCTTTATTGAGAGTGGACAAACTTACCCTACAAAATGCCATCAAATTTTGTAGAACTAGTGAGCAAAGTAAGAACCAAAATTTGAACGAAAGAAAAGTTGTGGATATAGGAGAAGTTCATAAAGAAAGGAATAAAAATAAGTTCCAGGGAATAGAAACTATAATAACTCTAAAAGTAAAGTTAACGCTAATGAAAAATTCAAGTACAAACGATGTCAAGTCTTGCTGAGTCACGAATATTGATGTCATACATGAAGACAACAGTGATGGATCAGCTAATATTTTTGTAGGAAATGTTAATTAAGTATACCAAGTAAGCTACTGTAGGTAGAATGGCGTGGTCAGATGCTGGAACACAATGAGACGCCAAAATACCTCGGCGTACGTCTGGATAGAACTTTGTCTTATCAATATCACTGTCAAGATATCAAGAAAACTCACACTCACTCACACACACTCTCCGTACTTCTGCCTTAGCATTATGTTTTTCTGCCGCTGAGTTTGGAGCACCAGTGTGGGAAAACTCTGCTCGCGCTAAAAAAGTCGATGTTGCGTTAAATGAAACGGTTCGTATAATATCTGGTTGCTTGAAACTGGCACCTATCGAAGAGGTCTACCCTATAGTTGGAATGGCTCCACCTACTATCAGAAGATAGGTCGCGTCAGAGATAGAACCAAAGAAGCAGGAGACGGATCAAAGACACCCCTTGTATGACCACCAAGTTCAGCCAAGTAGATTAAGATCTCAGAAAAGCTTTCTGAAAAAATCACGATTCCTTCCCGAAGAGCCAAAGACGCGCCGAATACACCTATGGCAAGCGTCAGCTACAACAGATTTTGCTCCCTCAAAGGAAATGGCAGCTGGACACAATTTGCCGTATCCCAGATGGAAAGCGCTAAACAGACTAAGAACTGGCATTTCACGTTGTGCTAGTAACCTGAAGAAATGGGGATACCAGGAGGACGATACCTGCGACTGTGGCGCGGTTCAAAATAGTCACCATCTACTATCATGCACAGAGATGAGAAAGACCTGGACAAAAGAAGAACTATTCTTAGCGAATGACAGGGCCATTTATGTGACCAACCATTGGAAACACAAAATTAAAAGCTGTTGGTGTTTCGGACACGGAAAGGAAGTAAGTAGCTGTCAAAATATTTGGGATGAAATTGTAGAAATTGAAAATAAAAGAATTAAAGTGAAACTTGACATAGGTGTAGATGTAAGTATAATTCCAATAAATTTTTTTAAGAAAATTGATAAACAGTTACCATCAACAGAAAAGAATTCAAGGCAACCACAAGACAAAGCAGAAGTCAGAATGGTGACCTATCAACAACAAGGAAAGTTGTATTGAATAGATGGGTGGAATAATTTACTCAGTCACTTAATACAGAGGAAGAAGAAGAAAACCTGGAAGATGAAAGAGATGAGGTAAGGGGAACAGACGACAGGGAAGAGGAACCACCAACGATTCTTAAAGTTAAAGAACTAATCATTTAAGAGATAAATTAGATATGGTGACAAAAACAGGAGTTATCAATTGGGAAGGTTAACAAAATTAACCCGAGGGCAAGCATAATCCGTATTGTTATTGTGGAAAAGTAAAATGGTAAGTTACGTTTATGCTTAGACCCATCAGACTTAAACAAACAAATAGTCCGCAAACCAAGAGTAGCACATAAATTGGAAGATGTTTGTGCACAAATAATGGATAAAAAGATATCCTTTGTATTTGATATCTCTGAAGAATATCATCGTTTGAAACTTGATGTGGCATCATCCTGGAAATGCTGTTTTGCATAATCTTATGGAATTTTCAAATATAAAGTATTGCCATATGGATTATCAAGTTCCCAAGATCTGATTCAAGAAGTAGTAGAAGATAAATTTAAAAGTATAGAGAATTTATTGATTTGTCATGATGATATGATTGTTTTATCTCAAAAAAAAAAAATAAAATTAGATCGGTGAAAACGATTTTCAGATAATGTAAAATACTTACTAAAATATTGTCATTTTCGAAAGATTTTTATATGGAGTTTTAGAGCGTACTAAAAATTTGAAAAAAGTGACTTCTATATAAAGAGTAGATTCTTATGTGGAAGCAGTTGAAAAATTACTCACAGTTTTTAAAAAAATTATTGGAGTATCCAGAGAGTCCAAAAGAGTATAACAGAGTAAAAGGATAGTTTTACAGGGTAAAAGGATAGGATAGTATAAAAACTGAAGCTCTTTATGGCATATTAATAAAATTTACTATTTTACTGGAAATAAGCCAAAATTTTACTTTAAAATAAGTTTACGTTGACATTTCGATTTCTTATCAACTGTCGATGGAAGGTTCTGCGACTACCATAGTTGTAACGGGTAACGGGGAATTAGGGTTCGATTTTGAAGAGGAAGCTTGAGAAACGCCTACCACATCAAAGAAAGGCATCAGACTCTCAAATTACCCACTCATACGGGACTCATCTGAGGACTCGTGATCGGAATAAATACACTCTAAACCCTTTACCGAGGATCAACTGGAGGGCAAGTATGTGGCCGCGGTAATTCCAGCTCCAATAGCGTATCGTGGGACGTCCTGCCGGTAATTTCCACGTAAAAATCGAAACGTCAAGATAAACTTATTTTAAAGTAAAATTGTGGCTGAATCCCAATTAAAATCAGTCCAGCTGCTAGGGTGTAAGGATCCCGCCTGTAAAAATAGCATAGGCACCCTTCGGTTTTTTATAATTAAATTATATTAATCTTCTGGCAATTGTACAAAATATTAATAAGAATAATAATATCTAATTTATTACATATATCAATTTCTATTGAAATTATTTTACTAAACAAATAAAATACTAAATTGACAAAGCTCCAGATAAACTAACAAGATCTAATTTTGGCGCCCCCAAAACAGGGGCGCCCGCCTGCGGTGCATCCCTTGCAGACCCCTTATCGCCGGCCTTGTTAAAAACAGTAAGTTATTTTATAAATTTAAATTAAAAGTAATGTTAAAAAAAATTACAAATAATATTGATTTACTTTATATGTATTAGGATTTCAAAAAAGTTTGATGTAAACAGTTTAGGAGGAGGGGGTCCAACGCATTTGTTTAGAGTTTGTCAGTTCGGCCCCGACGGTACCTCTGCATAAGTTAAAAATAGGGAATTCCCCAGTACGCTTTTGTGATCATGTTTTTATTAGCGATTTAAATTATATTTTCCTGGAATTTAAAATTAACGAGAGCTTTATAGACCAATTATATTACAATGTACAATAAGAACAAGAGTCGCAAGGTTCTGTAACTAATTTCTTGTGGCATGTTTAATTAAATAATATGTTTATATGGAATTAGGTAAGCTACAGTTTTTTATCTTTCTTCTGTGTTGTTGTGTTTGATTTTTGACAGGATAGACCTCAGTGTGCTGGTTGTGTTGAATGTTGTTTTGATGTACTTGTTTCATAACCTCTTTAATCTACTGATAATGGCGATTATGTCAAAATGTGGTCGTGCATACTGCTTAGATTGCCTTTACACTTTTTGAAATAAAAATAGTTGGAATTATAGCTGTTCTTACTGTAGAGCACCTTTAAATTAAATTACAGCTTATGGAGGTTTGTAAGAAAAAAGTATTTTCTAAATGGTTTTAACGAAATTTAAGATTTAGTTTTAGGTGCACAGATATATTCTTTTTTTCTTTTGGGTTCCTTCTCCTACCAAGTTTGAAATTATTAAGATTTTAAAATTAATAGTTTTATTGCATTTCTAAAGAGCAATTTGAAGAATCCGTTCCCGGAATTCCCACACTAAAAAAAAAGAGAAAACTTCTACTCTTATCATGTCACTCCTGTTCAAAAGTTGAGATTTCAAGCTTTTAGAAAACTCCCACGGTTACAGTCCTATTTTTTCTTAACTCAACTGTATGATAGGAATCATCCAGCTGGCTCCTCTTGCATGAAATTATAAAATTATAAATTATAATATTGCCTGTCTAAAATTATGTTTCTGTGCTGATTTTGATAATAATTTATAGATATGCTGTGAAATATTTAGAAAAAAAAAAACAAAAAAAAAATAATAATATTATACCTTTTAACTCAATCTAACCTAATCCTAGTCTATGTCTTAATCACTGACATATGATACAAATAGACAAAGCACTGCAATAGAAAATCGTTCCCCCAGTGCGATAGAGAAAACTGACGCAAAGCAGGCCCTGCATACCTTTCAAATGGACTAGATTTATCGACCACATGACCTTCCCATTGGTTATTTAGCTCACGTGGTCGATAAACCCGGCCCATTAGAAAGATATGCAGGGACTTCTTTGCGTCAGTTTTCTCTGTCGCACTGAGGGAACGTGGCAGTATTTTAGCGCTCAGTCTATTTGTATTATATGTCTATGGTCCCAATAATTATAACTCTCCTGTATACAAAATATTAATAACCTTTTAAAGCTTAAAATACAACGATTACTAAAAATTTTAATTTTAAAAATTAGTTAATGTTAATACAATTTACATACCATTATTCGTATTAGCAAAACTCTTCGCAAGAGTACTGGTAATTTTTGTCAAATCATTGATATTCTTTAATGTATCTTCTAACTTGCTTATAGCAGTTCTTTGTCCAACAGACAGTTCATCCATTTGTGGAAGTTTACGTAGCTGATTTTGTACGTTTTTAATGTTGCTTAAAACTTCTTGTGTATTTGATTTTTGAACGTCTAAAGCTAAAATAAGGTATTCCATAAAAATCTCAATTTGAACAATAAACTACAAATAAAGTACAAAAATACTAATCTATAAAAAAAGAAATATGAATCTTAAATAGATAAATAAAGTAAATAAAGCAAGAACTTATTGATGACAATAATAATATTAAGGCATAGATTAGAATAAAATCAAACCTAATCACCTAGATAAAACTTTGGATCGAGTAATTGAAAATCCTGAAGTAAGTTCACGTCAGCTATCAGCAGTAACCGGAGTAAGTCTATTATTAAAATTGTGAAAAAGAAAACTTTCACCCTTATCACTAAACTCCTGCTCAAAATTTGCTTTTAATAGATCTTCTACGGTCACAGTCCTGCCAATATACTTTGAATAAAGATAATACTGATAGATATTTTAGTAAGATATATTCACTGATAAAGCAGTGACATGCTAAGCAAGTGCCATGCGTTTTCGATTCAAATAAAAATGAAGGTGATTTCCAAAACGCAATTAGTGATATTTTGGACGATCTGCCACTTGATGTGCAGTTTGGATGCAGTTCAATTGAACTATTCAGGCGCGTAATCATTAAAATTATAATTGCCAGAATGATTTCCAATCTCCGATAGGAGCGGAACTTAAAGAAGAAGAAGAAGAAGCCACTTGATATAAGGAAACAAATGTGGTTTATGTAGAAAGTAGCTCCAACATATTTCCCATTAGCTGTTAGATATCATCTTAATTGCTATATTCATCAACGATGGAATGACAAAGGAAGTGATTTGGAATTGCAACCAAGAAGTATAATCCTTTTAATTTTTATTTTCGGGAACATACGAAGTCCTAGAAGGTCTATGTCAATGAAACAAGACGAATTATAAGGCAAAATACAAAATGCTGCTTTTTTACAGTATACAAATATTTTTTAACGTCCGAAACTCCTTTATCGTAAGAATTAAAAAAGATATGGAAGTGATAAAAAACACGTTGAAAATTTAATTTAAGTTTGTTAAATTAAAAAGGTAAATTGTTTATATTCTGATTTATAGTCGAAATAGCAGCGTTACAAGTTTGTTTATTAATTGGTATTATATTGGTTTGTCTATAAATTTGCAGACATAGATTTTGCACCCAAGATCATCTTCCTGCAGGAAAAAAACCCCATATCATCTTCCAGCAATAGCTTCTGTTTAACCTAAGAAAATGAGATGCGAACCTTCGGCTTCTCGTGATTCATGATTCATGAACATTAAAATAATAATTGCTTTCATAATTTAAATAATAAAAATAAAGGTTTTAATAATTAATATTGTAAATCTTAGGGTGTGGCTATGCTGTCATTTTAATTGTTCTCTGTTATAAAACTCAAAAATTCAATGTTGACATATGACAGCTAGATTCATATTTTTGCGACATTAGCTTGTTTTGTTTTTAGGAAAGGTTAATCTTTATGAATGGTTTTATTTAAAAAGATAATTCTTTACTTGTAATAAT
The DNA here is from genome assembly GCF_040954645.1 of Diabrotica undecimpunctata. Taxonomy (NCBI): domain Eukaryota; kingdom Metazoa; phylum Arthropoda; class Insecta; order Coleoptera; family Chrysomelidae; genus Diabrotica; species Diabrotica undecimpunctata. Next base: position 118,729,679 of record NC_092805.1, read on the forward strand.
TTTTTATTTGCCACAGTTTATAGCCCAGTAATATTTGTAAGTTATGTAGCAATTCCCACTTATAGGACACATGTAAGTTTTTCTTTGTTATTTTTATATTTACTTTTGTGACTATTAATATAGTCTTTATGTATTATCTGTATTTGTAACTGTTTGTGTTGAGACGGTAATAAATGTTTAATTTATCTCTCTGAACCATTTTGTTTATTTTAGAAAAGTCTCCTAACCCCTGTTTGTGTTCTTTATTTTAGGAAAGAAGAGCCTTCTTTTCTTTATCCAGCAAGATTAGGATTCTTCGAAGCGGCGTCCTTATTTCAAATAGCTAGAGGTCTTTCTTGTTGTTTTTATTTGCCCTTTTGTCCAGAAGATTTATGTAAGTAACCATTTGTTTCATTTTTGTAGTTGTCCCAATCCAACCCCATTGCCATTCAGCTTATCCACGACCCAGCTCTCCAAACAAACCCCAAATATTAGAAATAAGTACTTTTTGTATTATTTTGTTTTAATTACATTGTAATTATAAGACTTTTTATATATGCTAGCTACATTTTACATTACCCTACTGACTATTTCAGTTTATCCAAACATGAGGGGTAACGTAGAAAAAAGACAATGCCGGACAAACCTACGCACAACAAAAAGTTTACTGACTTAATTTGTATTTTGGCATAATAATACTAAACGTTACTGTAATAACTGTAATAAGATATATTTTTACAAAATTTTATTTCGAAAATTGTAAAATTTATATAATTTCAAAGTTTATAAATTCCACTTTATCCCACTTTCCCCTGCTAATAGTTATAACTTTCCTGTATACACAATAACAATATCGTTTTAAACCTTGAAATAAAATTAATATTTCAAATTTTTGTTTGGAAAAGTAGTTATTGTTAATACAATTTACATACCTTTATCCGTATTAGCAAAACTCTTTATAAGAGTACCGGTTATTTTTGTCAAATCATTGATATTCTTTAATGCATCTTCCGACTTGCTTATGGCAGTTCTCTGTCCAGCAGACAGTTCATCCATTTGTGGAAGTTTACGTAGCTGATTTTGTACGTTTTTAATTTGGCTTAAAACTTCTTTCGTATTTGATTTCTGAACGCCCAAAGCTAAAAACAAAGTTGTTGTATGAAATACTAAAGAAATAGAAAATTGAAAGAAGTCTCACTCATCACTTATCAGAGCGACTATAAGCGAATTATAGAGGCAGTATATGTGAAATCAAATCTTAACTGTCCCTTCTTTATCTTTATTTACTCGCGTTTTGAATATTAGAAGTAATGTTCTTGCTTAGATGAATCGATTTGATGTGGAATGCAATTTTAGATTCCCCATGTCGGTCCATTCATCGTCTACTTGCTTTGTATATTGTAGAAGGCACATATTTAGATAAGAATATGAATTTTGATTTCGAATGAGTAGAAACCTTCGAATTTTTCCTTTTTGTGTGTGTCTTTATAAAGTTATTTCGTTATTACTTCCTTTGATGGAAAAGATTTGATTTCACGTTTAAGTCTTTTTATTCAGTTGCTCTGATGAGTCCTGCAAGGACGAAATACGTATAAGCGAATTGTAGAAGCACTTTATGTAAAATCAAATATTAACTGTCTTTTCTATATCTTTATTTACTCGTATTTTGAGTATTACAAGCCAGTTCATGAAAGGTTCTTGCTTAGATGCATCGATATGATGTGGAATGCAATTTTATATTCCCCATGTCGGTCCATTCATCGTCTGCTTACTTTTTAAATTGTAGAATGTACAGACTTAGGTAAGAATAGGAATTTTTACTTTTTGTTTTTTTTTTTTTAGAAAAAACTTTAGCACCAACGACCACCTCCATTGTATAAAAGGGATTATAGAAAATTTCATCGAATACAACTGACTATTGGCCCTTGCTTTCGTCGACTTTCGCAAAGCATTCAATACAATAGAAATTAACAGCGTAATGAGAGCGTTGGAGGAAAGTCGCATATATTATCGGTACTCCAAACTGATCGCAAGTTTACAATACTGCAACCATGTCTGTAAGACTATTTCCTGTAGAGGAATCAGACAAGGAGACACTCTATCTCCCAAACTCTTTACGACAGTTCTAGAACATGCTTTCAAAAAATTTAGTGGGAAGCCAAAGGAATCAATGTTGACGGCGAAATGTTCTCTTACCTACGATTTGCGGACGACGTTGTTCTGATAAGAGATAGCTTCAAAACTTGGAACTATGCTTACTAAGTTAGATGCCGTCTGTAATGAAGTTGGTTTGAACATAAATTTTGAAAAGACACAATACATGGCAAATCTGTTACCAAGCGAACGTCCAAAAGTCGACTGCAACGAAATAGAATTAGTTCATACATATAAATACTTACTGGTCATAAAATCCAAATTACCAGGGACAACGGAACTGCAAAGAAGAATCACTTTAGTATGGGCCGCATATGGAGCTCTATCAGATATCTTCAAGAGGAAGATGCCAAATTATTTGAAAACAGAAGACGTTCACTTTCCTTAACCCAAGCTACAGCAACCAAACTGCAAGAGTAGTCCAAAGAAGAATGGAACGCTTGCTACTTGGACTAACTCCCAGAGACAGGGTTAGAAACGAAGAAGAAATAAGAAGAACGACAGGCGTCACAGATGTCATAAAGTGCATAGAGTGGTTTAAGTGGAACTGGGCGGGTCATTTGACTAGAATGAACGACGAGCGGTGGATCCAAAAATTACAGTATGGAGATTACAAGCAGATAGAAGTAGAGGTAGACCACCCACATGATGGACAGACGACGTCTCAAGAATCGCTGTGAATTGGCTGCAAAAAGCTTAAAACCGACAGAACTGGAAGAAATTAGGGGAGGCCTATGTTCAACTTTGGACGCAGAAGGCTAGATTATGATGATGATAATGAGTTACAAACATAAATATATACAGTGTGGATATTAAGTCTTACCCCCCCTAGTGAACTCCCTTATTAAAGACAAAGATGAAAAACGCTCGGGCCTGTCAATTTTTATTTTAATAGAGGTATTTTATAACATAAAAAAAATTGTTACCCCTTTCATCCCCTTCACTTGATAGCTACCCCCTCAAATTTTTTAAATAGCAATGGGGGTCGTGCGATAGTTTGTTGGAAAGGGTTCGAAAAGAAGAATTCAAAAATGTATAAGTTTGAAATTTTGTATGGCATAATGGTTTTATTTAAAATAAAATATACAAAAAATAATGTATCATCTTTAAAATACATCTTTAAAATTAAAGGAACTGGCAAATTACCCTAAAGAAAACTTAAATTACTGCAGGATATGCTCGAAATGTTCTCCATTTACTTACTGGCAGAAGTAGATTCTTTGTTTCGTTGCCTCCCTAACCCTTTGTAGGGTCTGCATATCAATCCTATCACATTTTTCGATTTTGCTTTGACGGAGTTCATCAACTGTCGTCAACTGGCTCCCATACAGTTTGGATTTAAGGTAACCCCATAGATAAAAATCTAGAGGTGTAAGATCTGGTGATCTTGGTAACCATTCAATGAATCCACGACGTCCAATCCATCTTCTCGGATACAAATTATTTAAAAAATTTCGAACGCCAGTATCGTAATGAGGCGGAGCTTCATCCTGCTGGAAAATAATGTCTTGGGTGAATTCGCCTGGATTGTTTCTAAGCACATCATGAATTGCAGGAATTATTTGTGTTTCCAATAGATTAAGATAGCTTTCCCCCGTTAAATTGCCTTCGATAAAAAAAGGGCCTATAATGTGAAACAATCGAGGGTTTTCGTCAGACCAATATCTTACATTTTGTCGATGTACAGGACCATTTAAATAGAATGTAGCTTCATCGGAAAAACCAATGTATCTTAAATAACTTGGATCTTGTGAAATATTATTATCCATAGTTTCACAATATTGCAGTCGTCGATCTGGATCATCCTCTGTTAATTCGTGCACCATTTTCATCTTATAGTAATGAAATTTTTCTAGTTGAACTGGATGGATTTACTACAAATTGAGACAAAATATCTATTTTCTTTTCCTCAGAAGTCTTTTTTCTACCATCCCGTTTCTTGTTTTCGACAGAACCAGTTTCACAAAATTTGGTGACAAGTAGTCTATAGTAATGTCGATTAATTGGACGATTCGGAAAACGTTCATTAAATATTCTCTTAGCTTCATGGTAGTTACGGCCTGCTTCGCTAAATATTAAAATTGCTTCACATTTGTCTACTAATCTACGAGGTGGTGCCATTTTGATTGTTATGAATTTTTAATACTAAAAATTTACAGTTTACCACTACAGCTCACCAAATCTCAAGTTCTTGTCAATATTCTTTACAATCAACAGTGCTAATTGCTTGGTTTTTATGACAGTTGTTAAAAACTATACACGAATTATAACTTTGTGTTTTGAAACGGAGTTTTTTAAAAATTATTTTATTTACAAATTTACAAAAGTTAACAAACAAAAGTTATGAAACAAAAACTATGAAACAAAAGTTAAGTAGTAAAAGTTTACTAGCAAAATATATGAAGCAAAAGTTATATTAATTGAAAAGTCCCTCTATTTATAATATTGTATTGCGTCGTTTCTATTCTCCTATAATGTGCAAATTCTGTGGAATCCAGTGGCGTAACTCCTCCCTCACTGAGTCCGAAAAATAACGGATTATTTTTGGGATGCTGGTTTGTGGAATCTTCTTCAATGCCGGAATCTTCTTGTAATTCTATATCATGCTCGTTCCGTTGCTTTGATCTTCGTTGTTTAATCCTTCCTCTAATTGGTACTAATTGTTTGGCCATATAATTAATTGCGTAAAGATTTTCAAAGTCAATTTTGGTAATATTATGGCTCTGGAATTTTTTTATATTTTCTGTAGAAAAATATTTTATTTTTGGTAAAATTAGAGCTTTCCCTCTATGAATTTTGATATTATTATTGAATTTCAGTTGGTTGATTATCACTTCACAATCTTCTGGTATACTGATGAGAGATGGGCTGTGTACTTCGAAAATTTGGTCTCTCTTGCACTTTGATTGGACTCGTTCTGATGTCGATGGCATTATCAATACTTCATTATTAGTTACTTGTTCGATAATGGATTCTTGGAGAGTGACTTCTGTGGTAAAGCATTGGGTTGAACTTTGACCATTGAGGAAACGCAAGGTGCAATTGTCTTGTAGTATGGTATCTTCTTTGCAATAGTATGTTTCTTCTAAAATGGGACATTCTTCTTTCTGTAGGTGCGTCTCGTCAGAGGTTCGTGCCAAATAAGGGTATGTGGGAGTGAACATCTTGTTCTTTTGAATTATTGGGTAGATATGGTAAAAATCAAGGACAGTTGGTTTTAGGATAGGAATGTGAATAGCAAAGATCAATTTTGAACTTGAAAAAGTTACTTGTGTCCCTAATAGCATGTAATACGTTAAAATATTTATAAATTTTGGAATTTGAGAAGGTTGGTAAATACTGTGCAAATATTTAATCATATCCTGAATTTCCTGACTCGAAATAATTGAACTATGTAATGTGTTTAATTTTGAAAACATAATTCCATTTGCTATATTTTCAATAAAATCTATCATATTCTGACAATCTAAATTTATCTGACTTATGGTACCTTGAAAAGTAATATAATTTCCCAAACTGTTTATAGTACTTTGAATTTCTAATTGGAACTTCTGTAAGTTATGTTGCAGTTTTTCTTGGTTTTGCCAAAGTATTTCTAAAGGTTTGTTGTAATGATCAATTAGTTTTTTGTATAAAGATATTTGTAAGTTCGTTTCATGAATAATTTGTTTCTGATTATTTTCCAGTAATTCTATTGCTTTATCATATCTATCTCCGTCTTCTGAATCTAAATTTCCAAATAAGTATTTATTAACTTTACCTAGGCCATCAATTAGGCCTCTTTTTGATCGAATATGGGGATAGATGTTTTCTAATTTTTTCTCTAATGTATTAATTAAAACTTCTGTTCTTTCTAACATGTTTTCTGCCAATCCATGATATGAAATAGGATTTGAGGCATTAACTTTCACTACATTAGTTTTTATTATTTGAAAATTAACTTTAAGAGATTCTACTTGTCTAACTATTTCTTTTAAGTTTATATAATGGATAAATGTATGTTTACTATAAATTAATCTACATGTGCCTAATTTAATTGGGAGTAAAAGGTTTTCAAGAGGTGTTATATTAATGTCGATGTCAACTTTAACCTGGTGGGACGTCTGGTATATCATCTGTATCAGAATCAAGACGATTATTTTCTTCATTTTGTTGAACCTGCAAAAAGTTTCTTTTATTAGATCTAGGTTTGCGAACTGTGCTTTTATGATACAATCCTTTATCTGTTTCCAACAACAAGCCACGATCGTTGACAATAGTTGTTTGTTTAAACTTAGGAAGTGCTTTGTTGCGACTTCCACTTTTAATGTATGCTTTGTTTTCATTTGTGTAATCGTGTGGGTCTGACCTCGTTAAATTGCTTTTTTCTATCTGTTGGTATTTTACGTTTGCATTTCGTTCATGTATTTTATCGTATAATATTTTACAAGATTCTTTATGATTCTGCACATATTGTGATAAAATTAAATGATCATTGTTGTCGAATGGGTCTGGATTATTTATATGTCCTTTAATGATTTCAAATGGCGTAAATTTAGTAACAGAATGAATTGAATTATTATATGATAATATGCAATGTTTCATTAATTGTTCTACTGACATGTCTTTATTCGTTTCTCTAAGGCATCTAAAATGTTCTATTAAAGAGGAATGAAAACGTTCTACCGGAGAATTCGAATTGCTGTTCTTAGGAGTAGTAAAATGTAATTCTATTTTATGTAATTTACAAAAATCTTCTAAGTCATAGTTTTTGAATTCAGTGCCGGAGTCAGTTGTTATTTTATAGGGTAATCCATGATGTGTGATATAGTTTAACAAACCATCGACTATTGAAATTCCACTAATACTAGGAATTTGATATGCTTGTCCGTATCGAGAAAATGCATCAATTATTGTAAGAAATGGTGTATTGGATATTCTAAATACATCCATATGAATATGATCAAATGGCTTAGAAGCCGTTGGTGTAAGATTAAATTTAATGACTGGTGGGTCTCTATCATATTTATTTTTTAAACAAACTTGACAATTGTTGACATACTGTTCTATATATTCTGACATATTGGGCCAGTAGTATCGTGAACTCATTGACATTTTTAGCTCATTTATACCACGATGTCCTTTTTTGTAAACATGATAATAATTAAGTTTTTCTTTTTGTTCGTCGGTAGTCTCAATATCATCTAATATTTTTGTACAGTGCACAAATTTGAATGCAGAATTTTTGAAGTAATTTTGCAATGCAACTACAAATGTTTCAGGTGATAGTGGTGGTCTAAAATACAAGGCATATAATTTTCTTGGGTCTATATAATCTTTAACAAAATGTATGATTCCTTTTTGCATATCTCTTTGAGGTAAGATAACAAATAGTCTTGTGTTCTCAAATATCTTTTGTGTTTTAGTTTTTATTTCATTGATTTCTCCATAGGTTAATAATATTTGATTTTTGTATAAATTCAAGGCTCGGTCTGTGATTGGTATACTAAGAATTGGATTTTCCACCGAAGTATGTACTGTATTTCCATCAGTATCTTCATTTCCACTTGGATTAACATTTGGGGGTCTGATTTGTATATCCGATATTATGTTTATTCTTTTTTCTTGTTCATTCTTGTCATCTAATGTTTCAGAAATTTCTTCATTGCTTAACTCAGGAAGATAAAAGTCATTTGGATCAAACAATTGATCTGTAATTTCTTGATTTGGAACTGATAAATTTTCTATTTCTTTTTGTATTACATCATCTATATCATCAAGATTTACACACAAAGATTCAGATTCTAGTACATTTATTTCATTATCGGTGTCTATTCGTGAAAGACAATCCGCAACTTTATTAAGGGTTCCTTTTTGGTATTTAATTTTATAATCAAATTCTTCGAGTTGTAACCGCCATCTCACTAGTCGTGAATTAGGTTCTTTTAATGAAAACAACCATTGTAGTGGTTTATGATCTGTAAAAATTATAAATTCTCTTCCAAATAAGTATGGTCTAAAGTATTTGCAGCTCCATACTATAGCTAATAATTCTTTTTCTATAGTAGAATAGTTTATCTCTGCTGAATTTAGGGTCCTTGACGCATATGAAATAGGATGTCCATCCTGTGATAATACTGCCCCAATGGCATATTTGGATGCGTCTGTCATTATTTCAAATTTTTTGTTAAAATCTGGGTAGGCTAGAATTGGTTCTGATATTAACAAATTTTTGCAAGTATTAAAGCAATCGATAAATTCTTTTGTGTGTTCTATTTTATGGTCTTTCTTCAGGCAAACTGTTAACGGTTTTGTTATTTTAGCGAAGTTCTTTATAAATTTGCGATAATATCCTAAAAGACCTAGAAAAGATTTAATTTGTTTTTGTGTTCTTGGAATTGGAAAATTCTGTATAGCTAGTATTTTGTTTTTATTGGGTTTAATTCCTTCTGGTGTAACAACGTGACCAAGAAATTCAACTTCTTTCTGTAGAAACTCGCATTTATCCAATTGAATTTTTAAACGTGCTTCTCGTAGTTTATGAAATACTAGTTTTAAATTTTGAATATGTTCCTGTAAGCTAGTACTAAATATAATTATATCATCCATGTAGACCATGCATATTTTGTTTTGCAAATCTTTTAGTACTTCGTCCATTACCCGTTGGAATGTTGACGGCGAATTTTTGAGACCAAAAGGCATTCTTAGAAATTCATAATGACCGTTGTCTACGCTGAATGCTGTTTTCTCTATAGATTTTGGATCCATTTCGATTTGGTGAAATCCGCTGGCTAAATCTAATGTGCTAAAATATTGTGCTCTTCCTAATTTATCCAAAATTTCTGTAATATGGGGAATTGGATATCTATCAGAAATTGTTTTTTCGTTAAGCTTTCGATAATCTATGACTAGACGGTATTTTTTCTTGCCTGATGCATCTAATTTCTTATTAACTATCCATATGGGTGAACTCCAAGGTGAACATGATGACCTTATGATTCCTTTATCTAACATTTCTTGAATTTGCCTTCGAACTTCTTCTTTGTGGTAGTAAGGATATCTATAAGATCTACAATGTATAGGAACTTCATCTGTAGTTTTTATGATGTGTCTGACATTGGAAGTAAATGTCAAGGGATCTCCTGCTTTTAGGAATATATCTGAAAATTCTCTACATAGCTTAATTATATTTTCTCTTTCTTCTGAATTCATGTGGTCTGTCCTTATAAGGTTTCCTAAGTCTATTTTGTTTCTTTTACTACATTTCTCATTAGGTTTTTTGTTAAAATAATTGAAGTTGTATAATTCATAATTTGCGTTTTCAAAGGGGTATACGTCTATTGGTCTTAGTAAAGTTATCTTCAAAGGTTTATCTGTCGTGTTTATTATTTCCATTATAGCATAGCCATTTTTTGCTACTGTTAATGTTTCAGGTACATAAACTGCTTCTAAATATGTTTCTTCAATCATTATTTCTCCATTAGGTATACTGACAGGAAGAGGATAAAGCATTCTTTCCTGTGCACCTATAGTAAATTCAAATTTAATATCCATTGGTCCTCTAAATTTTATCGGTATCGTTACATTGTTATTATACAGTTGTTTATTAGTAAAATCTATAACTAAGTTCATTCTCATCATATCTTCTAATCCTAAGATTCCATCAAAATATTCGTGAAAATCATATAAGATATAATGAATATAAAAGTTACTTCTGAATTCTGGAAATGCTGGTATTTCAGCTTGATATTTAATAGTCTTAGTATAAAGAGCAGTTATAATATCTACATTTGACTGGTATATGCAATTAGGAAAATATTTTTCGGCGATACTTGGTCGTAGCAAAGACCTGGCACTACCGGTATCAATTAGCAATTTTATTTTTGAATTTCCTACTTCAATATATGGTAGGGGATTATTCGAATTTATTTCTATATTGACTGTTTCCTTTCCGAGGCATCTATCTGAAAATTTTGGTCACCTTGACCGTTTTGTGGTAAATCGTACTCAGAATTTCTAAAATAGCTATTTACTTGTTCATGTTGTGGTTCTCTTGGATTATTATTTTCGTTTTGATAATTATTTGTGTATAGCTCCTCAGCTATAGTATCAGGAATTCGTCTAGGGAAATAATTTCTCCGATAATTATTGTATTTATTGGGATTTGATCTAGCGTTTGAATTTAATGTATTTCTAGATGCTATTGACATGGGTTGTGGCTTAGGTAACCGATCATTAGGAATTCGGTTGGGTCTGAATACATTACTTTCTGGTCGGAAGTTTGTGGAACGATTCTGAGATGTGAAATGATTCTGAGAATGTTGGGGTGCTAAAGAATTTTGGTTTTGATAACCTTGATTTCGATATAAAAAGTTAGAATTGAAAGGGTTTTGATTTTGATATGTAAAATTTGGATTTGTTTGATATTGATGTGTGGGGTTAGAATTTTGGGGACGATAATGGTTGCTAGGTTGATTTGAGAACTGGGTTTCCTAAGGTGCATATTATTTTTAAGAACACCTGTACATCCTGCAATAAAAGTATTCAGTGCGATTTTATCACAATGGTTAATTTGGCATAGTTTATCTGCATGCTCTATACTAGTATCGTTACTTATTCTTTGGGCTACATTGCTTTTTAATAATTGTATTCTTGTTCCAAAATTATGGAGTGTTTCATTTTTAAATGGTTTAGTTCATGTTAGTTCTTGCATTAAGCAGTCTAAATCACGTCTATCTGCGAAACATTGTTCTAATGCTCTCTTTATACTACTCCATGTCGTTAGTTCCATACGATTTCCTACTAGTGCTTCTGCTTTTCCAACTAGTTTATCTTGTATGCATTCCAAAATGTGTTTATTTAAATCTGGATCGTTATATGTAGAATATGTTTGTATTAGTTCGTTGCATCTAAAGATAAATTTGTTGAGAGTATTGGAATCTCCATCGTAGGGTTTAATATTTTTTAGTTTTGATTTGAGAAAGTCCCAGTTAAGGGGAGTTTGAGTTTGAGTTGCAGTAGCCATATTTTCAAATAAAATTATTTGTCAAAATATCTCACAAAATTGTATAGAATTATGTATTATAAAAAAATATATATATACGCAATATAAATATGTTTCAAAGATTTTAAATATTTCAAAAGAATTATTCAATAAAAATAAATATTTTCAATAACATAAATATGTATTAAAAATGAATAAAAAATATCAGTATTCTTATTCAAAAAATTCAAATTCTTATTCAAAAATTCAAAAATTAATCTATCTATCCTCACAAATGTATGAAAGGAAAGGCGAAAAGGAAAGGCACTTACAGTTATCTGAAGCACCTGCTTCTCTTCTCCGAACTTTTGCTTCCTCTGGAACTCTGCTTCTTCTCGTTGATACCACTGTAGGGTAGAGGTTCGATTTGGATACGCACTACGATGTTGAAACACCAAAAACCGAAAAAGTTCTATCACTTGATGTGTAAAATGTTCTTTTCCGATCCGCACGTATCCTACTGACTGTGCCAATTATAACTTTGTGTTTTGAAACGGAGTTTTTTAAAAATTATTTTATTTACAAATTTACAAAAGTTAACAAACAAAAGTTATGAAACAAAAACTATGAAACAAAAGTTAAGTAGCAAAAGTTTACTAGCAAAATATATGAAGCAAAAGTTATATTAATTGAAAAGTCCCTCTATTTATAATATTGTATTGCGTCGTTTCTATTCTCCTATAATGTGCAAATTCTGTGGAATCCAGTGGCGTAACTCACGCCAACTAGATTATTTAAAAAATTGTTCTAACCATGATATGTTTTAACGACACAAAAGTATTTATTCTACAAAAAAATAATTCGGTATAAACGTTCAAGAATAAAAATTAAATAAATTTGTTATACCGAATGTCCCATATTAAAGCAAAACCAGTGTACCTACTTTTGTATTGTTGTATCGCAAAGTGTATCTCCAAACAATAAATCGTTATTAACAAACAGATTCTTAAAGTTAAAGTAAAGTGTGATAGATTTTAGAATTCTTTTTTTCAAACCCTTTCCAACGAACTATCGCACGACCCCCATTGCCTTTTAAAAAATCTGAGGGGGTAGCTGTCAAGTGAAGAGGATGAAAGGGGGACAATTTTTTTTATGTTATAAAATACCTCTATTAAATTAAAAATTGACGGGTCCGAGCGTTTTTCATCTTTTTCTTAAATAACGGAGTTCACTAGGGGGGGTAAGACATAATATCCACACTGTATAATATTTTGTACATCTATATTGTACCGTGGTTATCTGGAAACACGTGGATCACGAACTCAAATTTCATTAAAAATGTATAAAATACTGAACTAACTGATATTGAAAAATTAATTAATTTGACAAACCCTTCGATCCTCAACTGTCCTCGCGTACATTCTATATCTATATCATGTACACAGAAGTGTACATCCTATGACACTTCTGGCTTAAGGGTAATTCCAAATACTAACAGCTACCACTTGATTATCAGTCGTAACATTGTCCCTTCTTTTAGAATTGCGACCCTGCCGGTCCACTGTCTCCTCGATACGGGGCCAACCGATACAGGTGTACTATCTTCATTTTTGTTCTCGGTCATTTAATTCGATAGACAACATAATTAATTCGGGCTACCATGGAATATGGAACTTCTCATAACTTCCACAGCTTTGTATATCGCCCCTTATAATGTACTGGATTATATAATCACACCTAACCTCCTTCCTTGAACCCGGTAAATTTAGCTCGTATGTCATATCGAGTTTTCATCCTTTGGCTCTTAATTCTCAAATGTTCTCGAACCTTCACATGAACATCGTCAATTTTTCAGATAAGTTTTGGGTGTAGCTATCGTTATATTCTTCACGGGGTTCAGGAGTTCCAAATAATAGATCAACAGGAAGCCGCAACTCATTCCCAAATAAAACTTTCGCTGGTATTTCGCTTGCCGGCTTATTGATGGAACTTCGATATGCAAGAACAAAGAGCTGGATATAGTTATCCCAATTATTTTGATGTTCATTGACAACAATTTAAAGATGTTGAAGTAAAGTTCGGTTGAATCTCTCAACTATTCCATCCGACTGAGGTCGTAAAGGTGTGGTTCTGATCTTACAACTCCCAGCATCTGACATATTTTTTTCGAAGAGATTCGATGTAAAATTTCGACTGTGGTTGAAGTGTATTTCTCTTGGAACTTCAAAACGACAGAACAAATTATTAACCAGTACTTCAACGACTTTCGAGGCTTCTTGATCAGAAAGAGTATATGCCTCGTACGAAGGATTGTGGAATTCCAATGGTCTCCTGGTTTAACCTAGGTCCTTATATAATTAGCCATAACTAAGGGTTCCTTTGCTTCAACTTTGCCACAGTGGTTCTAGTCTTCTGAACAAGGTCGTCTACTTAGGGTATCAACATTATGATGTTGAGTACCTTACGATGTTCAATAATAAAACTATACATCTGCAGTTTTTCCAGCCACCGAGCAATATCTCCTTCGGGATTCTTAAATTGGAGGATCTATTGAAGAGAGACCTGATCCGTCCTGGAAGTATTCCAATTCTTTCGACTTTATAATACCCACGTTGCTAATATCAGCGTCGACTATGAAACTTGCCTTGAAATATGGTGATGACAGTATTGGTGCAGTGGTGAGGGAGTCTTTCAGTCTATCAAAAGCTTTTTGGCACTGTTTATTTCAGTTAAACTGTTGGTCTGCTTCCGTTAGCTTATGTAAAGGTTTTGTAATGTCAGCAAATCCTCTTACGAAGCACGATAGTAAGAAAAAGAATCTCAATTGATGCTTGTCTACAGGGACTGGACAGTTCTTAACGGTTTTTATTTTCTCATTTGAAGTGAAAATTAAAACGTCAATAAACTTATTTTAAACTTAAATTGTCGCTTATTCCCAATAAAAATAGTAATCAGTTATTGTCATAGCTGCATGTTAATATTATAAATAACCTCTGTTGGAACTATAGAGGAACTATATAGGAAAAGTAGAAATTAAGATACTTAAGGGTTCTAGTTAACATAAAAAATGGAATATTAGTTTTAAAAAGAAGAATTCAAATGGAAAATATTGCGTTTAAAAAAAAAAAGATAGGAGTAAAAAATAAGCTAAAGCATAAAAAATTAACATTTATGACATAAAAAATGGCCAATAGTGATATATGAACCATGGAATACAAGAATACATAAAAATTAGAAAATAACGAAAATGGTAAAAGACAAGACAAAATAGAGAAGGTAGAAGACAAACTGGTTAATAATAACAAGAACAGAATGGATATCGACAAGTAAAAGAGTCAGAAATAGACCAGATGTACGATAGAGGGAATAGGTGAAAGAAAAATATGATAATGGGAAACATCGAAAAAACTAAAATACAATGAAAAATGAAAAAACATTCCAGATATTTTTAAACATTCAAAGCGTAGACTTTCCCCATAAACTAAAATATTCAAATAGAAATAACTCCCACAGAAACACACAGCTTATATGATATAGTACTTGTAGTAATAATTATCGCGGTCTTGTTACTGTATATAACAATCATAAAAGTAAATGTGCCTGCATAAATTTGATGCTTTAATGAAAAATAATGTAAGTATAATGGACGATTGTGAAATATTTTAATGTTTTACATTTAAAAATCAAGTACGTTGGCAGTTAATACAACAAAACAAAAAAACCTACATACCACTGTTTGTGTTGGCAACACTTTTCATAAGTGTAGCTGTGTCTTTTGTTAAACCATGCATATTTTTCACAGTATCATCTAATTTACTGATAGCGGTTCGTTGAGCGGCTGCTAATTGATCAATTTGTGGAATATTGTGAAGTTGGTTTGGTAGGTTTTTAACAATCTTTAAAATTTCTTGAAAATTAGACTTCTGAGAATCCAAACCTGCAACCCAATATATTTTTACAGTTGGTTAACGTTTTAAAATATACATACCATTATTTGTTTTCTCCATGAGATTGTTGGTATTGCCTCTCAGAATATCAATGTTTTTCATGGTAATTTCTAATTTTTTTATAGTTTCTCGTTGACTTGTTGCCAATCCTTCTATCTGAGGTAGTTTAAGAAGTTGATTTTGTACATTTTTAATATTTTGTAAGATATCTTTTGCACTAGATTTCTGGAAATTGACCGCTAAAATCATAAATGTTTTATAATTCCTGTAAAATAATGTATTTAAAAAATTATTAATATTGTTATATTAATAATTTTTTAAATACATTATTAATATAATAAATATTATTAATATAACAGCAATATGAAATAAAACTTAAATTATTTATCTTTCCTCTACAATTATTTATTGAACTCTGAAAGTGACTTTTTTTAAATCTATACTGATATTTACTTTTTAGAACCTTGCATATAGTTTATAGTATATATTATACAGTAGACTTGGTTATTCACCGTTCCGTTTTATCCGCCGCACCATTTATGCGACAAAATATACTTTTAAAAATAGTCCGCCGCGTGCCAATGACTGTACAGCAGGAATTTGGCGCCAGACCAAAACAGGTGATTAACCTCCCCCACCCCAGTCCACGCACACAATACCTTGTCTTTCACCTTCACTTTAGTCAGAGTATATTTGAGGAGCTCGCGTGCAAAACCGAATATATATACACTTTTTACACAAAATCATGTTTTGGTGGTTTCTGGATCTAAGCCATGATATCTATAGGTCTACATATTGATTTGCAACCAAAACCGTATGAATCCCTCCAAAATCGTTAAGCAAAACTGGTTATATCCAAATTTTGCAGGCAAAAGCGGATATATCCAAATAAACAAGTCTGTGCGCATTCTGTTGCAATTTTTAGTTCGTTACTGACATTGGTTATGATCACACGTGCTTTCAATCGTGCTTAATAAAAGTAGTGTGTTTACGTTTTACGTTAAAAATTGTATATTATGGAGGAGGATATTAGTGTAAGTGAAGAAAGTGATGGAAGCAGGAAAAGAAAAAGACGCGAGAACAAAAGGGAAGCGAGTAAAAAGCAAAAGTAAGGTTAGGTATTGTTTTAAAATTGCGATTTTACTAATTTTTTTGTAATTTTAGGTATTTAGATCCCGACCCTAGATTAGAAGGTTTTACACGTCCTTGTAGTCATGATGGTAAAACATATGAATGCTGCAAAGTGAGTACGTAAGATATTATAAGTCTTAGAAAACAATTTTATAGTAACGAAGCGAAAATCCGCCAGGATATGTTTTTATGTAAATATATGTCTGTTGTGCCAGTTAAACGACGCAGAAAAAATAAAGAAATGAAAGAAAGGAACGCAACAGTTTGTTACATGTTAAAGTCTGGTAAAAATATGGTTAGGGTAACTAAACACAGACTTGTCACTGTTACAAAGGTTTTGGAGGAAGGAGGTGTTCCGAAGGAGAAAAGGGGAGGTGATGGAGTATCCAAGAAAACTGCATCAAAAAAAGAAAAAGTACGACAATATATTGGTTCTTTGCGTGGTAAAGAAAGCCACTACAATACAAAAAAATCGAAACGTATATATCTTTCTGCAACTCTTTCTGTGGCAAAGCTGCATAAAATGTATAACAGGCAATGTAATCCTGAAGATCAAGTAACCTACGATATGTTCAGAAATATATTTTTAAATGATTTTAATGTCGGCTTCTCATCCCCTGCGTCAGATATATGTTCCAAGTGCACCAGGTTAAAAGAGCAATTAAGACACACAAGAGACCTACAGCGAAGACAAAACCTCATTATGGAGTACCGCGTCCATAGAAAAAGGGCAAACACTTTCTATGAACTCGCCCAAGAAAAACCTGATAATAGCATGACCTTTTGTTTCGACCTTCAGCAAGTTCAACCGCTACCCCGAACACCAATCGGGGATACGTTTTATTCTCATCAAATTAGTTGGTATGCTTTTTGCTGCGTTCCTATGACGTCTCGTAATCCGATATTCTATGTCTGGACCGAAGATTTGGCTGGAAGAGGGGCCATTCAAATTGGTTCAGTCAATTTCATCATCTTCATCGTTTGAATTATGAAGGAGTACATCTTCTCAGACTATTATATAATTTGACAGAAATAATAATAACATTTCCAGTCCGAGAACATAGCTTTCTACCTGCGGACCGATCATTCGGTATAGTTGAGAAAATCTTGAAAAGACATCCAGTCATAACGTCTAAAAAAAAATACATAGAAATGTATTTGGAAGTAAGTTCGGGAAAAACACTTGGTTCTGACTGGCAAATGTATGATGTTAAAGAACTGGAAAAACTGTATAAGAAAATAAATGGAATTTCTGAATGCAAAAACTCCACTTAAAAAAATTTGTGAATAAAAATAATGAAACTACTATTAAAGTAAAAAAGTTTCAATTTTATCGGTTCACAGCATCAGGTGACACACCTTGGGAGTCTCTTGTCAAGAAGAGAAAATCAGAAAATATACGGCTAAGTAGGTTACCATTGAGTAATTCAATACTAGATAAGAAGAAAAAAAGTTTGAATCATTTGATGAAAGAGCATTTTGGTGAAGATTGGCGAAACAGGGAAGACCTTTTGTGGTACAAAAATTTATTAGACAGTAACGGAGAAGAAACCGTAGATATTTCGGAAAATAATGAAACCCAAGAAGATGGAGACAAGAGACTGCAATACATATTTAAATTTGTTCGTTCTATTTTTACAAATATTACTTTAACTAACTTGTTTTGTTTATTTAATGAAAAATAAATAATTTTTTTCGCTCACAGTGTATCATTTTGTGTGCAAAACCGGATATATCCAATGTTTTTTGCTAATAACGCCGAGTTTTTTACTTTTTTTTTTATAAAAAAATATACGTCATTCAGTTGGTAAACCCCATTAAATTGAAACTGTTTTCTCAAATTAATATAATTTTTTAAAATAAATATGTAGGGTATTTTTTTCATCTCCTGAAAAAACTTTAAAAGTGGATATATCCGGTTTTGCACGCGAGCTCCTTATTTAGTTGCTAAAATAGTACGCTTTCGTGGAGACAACTACTGTTTCTTTTTGTGAGTTCAGTGCACAGTAAGGTTATTTGTTCGCTGTAACGTTTTGAGTACCAGTACTGTTTAGTAAAAGTGTTTACTGTTTGCAGTCAATCGCAGTTATAGAAAAACAAAAAAGGAAAAAAATTCTCTTATCAATGCAAGACAAACTAAACGCATTAAAAAGCGGATCAGAATTGGAAAAATGGTGTTCTTTAACGAGACACTGAAATCGACTTGAAAGACAGAAAAACTATGAAAAACATTGATTACGTTTACGTAGATTCGTCAGCTGTCTATTTGCGGTGAAAAATTGTCATCAAACTTTGAAGGAATGGCTGTATTTAAGAAAATGTTTCAAGCATTTATTAAAGTTAAAAATTTAACAGTAATTACGTTTACGTAGATTCGTCAGCTGTCTATTTGCGGTGAGAAATTGTCATCAAACTTTGAAGGAATGGCTACATTTAAGAAAATGTTTCAAGCATTTATTAAAAGTAAAACTTTTACAGGTGAGCAAATATTTAATTGCAATGAAACAGTTCTTAATTGTAAAATGTTGCCCAATAAGAGTCTTGCAGCTAAAATTGAATCAGCAGCTCCTTGCTGTAAACGCAGCAAAGAGTGAGTAACCATTTTGGCCTGTAGCAATGCCACATCAAACCATAAGATGGAACTGACAATGATTCAAAAGGCAAAGAGCCCCCGAGCATTTAAGGGAATTTCAAAACACGCTCTGAAAGTGAAATATTGCAATCAGAAAAATGCATGGACGAGCAGTGAAATTTTTAAAGATTGGTTCTGAATGGATTTCGTACCATCAACAGAGAAGTTTTTAAGAGACAATAATCTACCAAGAAAAGCAGTTTTACTGTTAGATAATGCGCCGAATCATTCTGAACTTAAAGATGGGGATATAAAGGCTATGTTCCGTCCTTCTCCTTCGAATGTCACAGCTATTTGTCAACTTATAGACAAAGGTGTTTTGATGCTGAAAAGATCAATTTGAAAAAGGTTTCCTACTGGATTTCAAGTGCAAGTCATGGGATAAGGTTGGGACAAAAACAAATGCTAAATCCTGGGATAAGCTGTTAGGAGAGGATGAAGAAACCGCGGACAACACTTCGGATGAAGACCATGAAAATGGTCTTCATCCGAAGTGTTGAGTAATAAAGGAGCAAAAAGTAATAAAGGAGATTGGTTTTCAAGGGATGACTGGTATGAAATAACCGATGAAGAAATTGTTACTTTTGTTAATAGTGAAGGTCGTGAAGAAATCAAAGAACCAGATACTGTTAAGCCCCACAAAGTTTCTCTTGAAGACAAAGTAAAAATTTTGGAAGCTGCATAAAATATGCCGAGCAACAATAAGAAGCCAGAGCTATCGATATTATGATGTTACAGAGATGGCAAGACTTGGCAGCAACAAAAACAGATACATCACCAAGGCAAATGAAAATCCCTAGTTTTTTTCGCATATCCTAAATCGTTCTATCTGCAATGTCCGATGTAAGTCAATATTAAACTGATTCTAGTTTTATTTTAATTTTTTTTATATTAGTATGTACATACAGTATCTTCTTCTGCTAGTGCCTATCTTCTATGGATATTGGCTACCACAATGGCCTATCGTATGTTATTAGCAGCTGTTCGAAATATGTCTGTGGTGGGCATACCTGTCCACTGTCTCAAATTCTTAAGCCAGGATATTCCTGGCCTCTATTTCCTTCTATTTTCCCTTCTAATATCAATAGTAGGATTCTGTATTTATTTTCATTTTTCACTATATGTCCGAAGTATGCTAACTTTCTTTCTTTAATGGATTTCAAGACTTCAGGTTCTTTTTGTAAACGTTGCATTACTGCGTCGTTAGTTATATGATGTACATATGATATTCTGAGCATGCGACGATAGCACCACATCTCGAAAGACTGCAACCGTCTGCAAGACGCATCAGTGAGTGTCCATGCCTCTGCTCCATACATAAGAACAGAAAACACATAACAATTAAGAATTTTAAGTCGGAGATGTAAGTTCTAGGTTAAATTGCAGAGAACTTTCTTCATCTGTTGGAAGGCACTCTTTGCTTTTTCGATCCTACATTTAATCTCGTATGAGTGATCCCAGCTGTCTGTGATGTTGCATCCTAGGTATGTTATTTTTTCTGTTCTATCCAATACCTCATTGTCTGCCATAAACTTTGCATCTGTATCTTGGTTTTTGCTTATGATCATAATTTTCGTCTTCTTATTATTAAGTTTCATTCCATATTTTCTACCGATGTTAACTACTTGATCTATCAGTCTTTGTAATCGTTCAGCACTATCCGCAACAAGGACAGTGTCGTCTGCATATCTTAGATTGTTTATTACTTCACCGTTAACAATCACGCCATCAGTCGTTTCTCCCAAAGCTTCTCGAAATAGATGTTCAGAGTACGCATTAAACAGCAAAGGCGAGAGTATGCAACCTTGTCGTACTCCTCTTTGTATTGGGACTTCATCGGATAATTGATTGTCTACTCGAATATTGACTACTTGTTTCCTATAGAGATTGGTTATTATTCTTATATCCTTGTCATCGATGTTTGCGATTCGCAAAGTTTTAATAAGCCTCTCATGATGTACTTTGTCAAATGCCTTTTCGAAGTCAATGAAACAGGCAAAGACATCTGTATTAACATTTCTTGCTCGTTGCATTAATACTTGAATGCTAAAAAGTGCTTCTCTTGTGTCAAAACCGCTGCGAAATCCAAATTGTACATCAGCAATACCCTCCTCCAATGATGTTTAAGAATATTTTGAATGATTCGGTGTTCTTTACATTTCTTAGTATTTGTTTTTTTTGGCAGTGGTATAAATATGGACATATACCATTTTTTTGGTAAAGTTCCTGTTTCATATATACGGTTAAATAATTCTGTCATAATGTCAAGTTGATTATCTTCTATCAATTTCAATACCTCAGCATATATTCCATCAGGTCCTGGCGCTTTGTTGTTTTTTTAGACGACCTATAGCAGATCTTACCTGCCATCTGTTTAGTTTTTCTTGCGTATTGAATAGTATGTTTTCATATTTATCAAACAGTGCAGTGGGCATTGTTGTTCTATATATTCCTGCTATTTCTTTGATCTTCCTGTGCATATTGAATATATCATGTTTTTTCTGTAGGATCTTTATTTCTAAACATTTCTTTAACAGCCAGGATTCTTTTGCTAATTTTATTTCTTTAAGTACCTTTTTGTGGTGTTCCTTGTACTTTTCTGCGTCTTTATTCTTAAACTCTCTTCTTTGCTCCATAAGCTCTAAAATCTGATGTGTCATATATGGTTGTTTTATTTGTCTTTCATACATTCATTACATACAGTATACAGTACATAATTAAACACTTTTAGGCCTAAACTTGTATTTTATTTAACCCTCCCTATTATCCGCCGTTTTAGCTTATCGACCCTTCCGTTGCGTCAACTCGTTTATGGCGGATAACCGAGACTACTATAGCTATTTATTTTAGCATATGTTTTGCCTCCTGGCCAAGATGTCTCAAACAATGCAAAATATAATTTTGTGCATGACGACTGACCAACAACCAAATACAAAAGATCTAAATATCTATCAATCTCAGCTTCATTCGCCTAAGATTGGACATGATTTTTTACGTAATCAAGATTTCATAATGCTCAATATTGGACATAATAAAGCAAATCTCGTAACATATATTCCAATTTCTTCAATTCTACTTTAATTAATCCACTTTTTTTTCGTCTTTATAGAAGGGGGTCTGGAATCTTCAAAATACATCTCAATCCATTAAGCAGGATTCACTCTTCGTATTCCCGGCGATAGTTTCCGAGAGTCTACGCCAAACGCCTACCTGCTAAACCAGATCCTCCTCTGTCATCCAGCGATCAGAAAGCGAAATAACCGCTTCCAGTACCTTTCCCTCTTACCTTTACCGTTGGTCCAGCTGTCTTTTTTCCTCTTCTTTTTTCTTGATCACAGCACGAATATAGTTGTGTACACTAGTCCAACCTGCTTTATTTTTGATCATTCTCTCATTGTAATAAAATTCATACCTGTCTCTCTTTCCATTCTGTTTCCTTCTACTATTCATCTGTTGCACTCTAACATCGTTTGAGTCACAGTGTACGCAGTATAGGCATTCATCTGTGTCAGCCTTTCCGAATCTAGGGAGGTAGGCCCTAAAACACCCGTGTCCTGTAAGCACCTGCGTTAGGAAATAATCCAGTTGCCTGTGGCCACAGTCCACCCAATCTCTTATGTTTGGAATTAGCATCTTTGTCCACTGTGCCACATCCTCCGTGTTGTTACATTCTTCTTGCCATCTTTCAATTGACCTTTCCCTCTCCTGTCTTCGCTCTCCCTGTCTTCAGTGATGGTCTACAAGGCTGCCGTAGAGTCTTGGATAGCAAGTCGGAGCGTGAGTGGAGACGAATATCCAACTAGTGGTCCTACTAAAGCTGGGCATTCACGTTCCGACTTGCGGTCCCACTTAGTAGGACTACTAGTTCTCTATTCGTCTCCACTCACGCGCCGACTTGCTATCCAACTAGCGGTTCAACTTCAGTTCTATTTTGTTTTCACGACGGTGTACATCGCTTAACCAAAGAGTGTATCAAGTAAACACTACACAAAATATAATTAGGAGGAGGAAAATGGCAGAATTTTGCTTGTTATCCTTATCATTAAAAAAAAGAAGAAGACACGTTTAATGAAGGAATTATTTGATGATCGTGTGAACTATTGTGACACGAAATTGCTCAATGTTATTGATGAAGATAATTACAAAAACTACCTCAGAATGGACAACTTCAGTTTTTCGCTGTTGCTGGAAAACGTCGGTCTACTTTTTTCCAAACAAGATACCGTCATGTGTGAATGGGTCAGTACTGAACAACGCCTTGTAGCAACTTTACTCTTTCTGGCCACTGGAAGGTCATTTGAGAACCTAAAGTTCAGGTGTAAAATATGTAAAATATCTCCACAACTCTTGGGAAAAGTGATACCAGATACTTGCAGGGCTATAATAATTTTTCGTACAATTGAAAGTTGTACGAGTTGTACTTTGCTCCGCGATGTCGCACAGACAACACCAATTAAGATTTTGTTTGAAGCTGATGTTGTAAGCATTTGTATACAGGGAGGAAATATCAGTTATAAAGTAATCTTGTAGTAAATTTACTATTTTAATTGGGAATAAGCCACAATATAAGTTAGAAATTAAATGTATTTGACGTTTGGACTTCCACTTCGGAAATCTTCATCAAAATATTTTGAAGTTGAAGTCGAAACGTTAAATAAATTTAATTTCTAACTTATTTATCAGGCTTATTTCCAATTAAAATGGTAAATTTGCATAAGATGCCACAAGAAAATAACTTCAGAACAATATAAAGAAACAGTTGCTTCTAATTTCAGTACAACCATGATTTAATTTTCGTTGTTTGTTGATAATTCTTCTGTAGCCATTCCGGAGTGTTGAAAATTGTACCTGTGTGGGGGTGTCCGAAGTAGATCTACAGAAAGGAAAATGATTTTCCCTAACAAGAAGTAGATGATAATGAAGAATAGTGTATTTTAATAGGGGTAATTTTCGTGCAATTAAAAGTTTATTTTCTATTAAATATTTGCGAAGTAGGGATCTTTGCGTAAAGTAATTCATAGAAATCTCGTACGTAGCAGGTGCCGAAGGTCAACTGACTGAGGAAATTTTCGACCCGACCTGTGACCCGACTTCCAACTTCACCATTCACGCTCCCACTTCGTCGCCAGTCGGAAGTCGGACCTTCAAGTCGTCCCCATAGATGTTCCGACTCGTACCACTAGTTGTCCAACTAATCCAACCAGCCCACTCACGGTCCGATTTCAGATCTAACTACGGAAGTTGGACCACTAGTCGGACTAAAAATCGGAACGCGAATGGCCTGTTTAACTATTGTCTATGAGACTAAGAAATATGAATACTTATCTGTATTCAGATAAAAAAAATAATTTCTTGACATGGGGTTAACGTGAAAATACAGTTTCGTTAAATGTTTTAAATTTACGAAAATTGAAACGTGATAACTTGGTATCCGATATATGAGTAAGACTGATCATAGTTGACGTTTTTTGACACAAAAACTGTAACGTCATTGCTGTGATGAGCTTCGTTATTTCCAGAGAAATAAATAATACCTTTCGTAATGGTGAAACTACATCATAGTATGATACACCCTATATCTAGTAAATCAATGTTAAATTTTTACATCTCTTGTATTATATATGTTGAGGTGTGGTAAAATATCTGTTAAAATGCAAAAACGATCTTTCTGGCAATGATGTTGTTAATCTCAAGACTACAGAAAGTCCAAGTCCATATTCCGCATTTGAAAGAGGAGTTTGTTTTCCTTGGTATATCTCAAAATCGAGAACCACACCTTTTGATGAAGCCAGTACCAAATTTTTAATCCTGCTGGTCGTGGCTGTTTATTAATCTCTCGATTTGAAGACATGCATTTCGTACCGCATCTACGACCGGTTACACTTTCCATAGCCTGTTATTTTGATGATTCTCAGGGGGAGAATTTGTGTCAACAAAGTGAAGGCAGGTTCTTAGTTGCATAATCCTAGGCCTGGGTAAAGCATCAGATAAACTTGATATTTTTAATCCAGCTTTCCAATACCAGGATAAACGAGGATACCGAGTACAACCAATGAGCAAATGGGCTCCGAACAGTTTTTTTTATTTCAGCTGCTGTCGTATTTAAGGCTTTCCCTTTTTTTGACAATGAATATATATTAGAATATAAGGCTGCTTGTTTAAAAATGTCGCTTGGAAAATATTTTAAAAAATATTTTAGTATTTCAATATTTCCGTGTTGGTTTGCAAACAAATTTTCTTTCTTATCCTTACTAGACTTCTGATAAATCTTTTAAATAACATTATTATCTTTTTATGTAATACGTTGTTGCTGTTCTATTTTAATGGACTTAATATAATTTGTTTAATAATTATTTTTTGTTCTGAAGCTATTTTCTTGTGGCATTTTAAAGTAATTACTATTTAAATGGGAATAAGCCACGATTAAAGGTTAAAGTACGTTTATTGACGTTTCAATTTCCACTTCGGAAATCGTTCTCAAAATACTTCTGATGCTATTTTCTTGTGGCATTTTAAAGTAATTACTATTTAAATGGGAATAAGTCACAATTAAAGGTTAAAGTACGTTTATTGACGATTTTAGAGAAAGATTGCCGAAGTCGAAATTGAAACGTCAATAAACGTACTTTAACCTTTAATTGTGGCTTATTCCCATTTAAATAGTAATTACTTCAATAATTATTTAAGTCAGAATTCTTGATTTATCGAATTTTAGTATTTGAATATATTATACCACAAGGCATCGGTCATTTTTTCATTTTAAAGAAGATTACCCGAAAAAAAATCCAAGCGATTTAAAAAGAACTGAGATTCGACTAAATACCACCTATAGGATAATATACTTACCATTACTTGTGTTAGCTAGGTTTTTGTTCAAAGTACTAGTAAGTTGTGTTAGTCCATTAAGATTTTTCGTAGTTTCGTCGTAGCTTTTATTTAATTTATCTTCGATCTTGTGCAAAGCTTGTTTTATAGAAGGGTCTTGACAATTTTTAATAGAATTTTGTAACTTATTAAGTGCATCGTTTTGTGGTAGTTGTTTTACCTGACTATGGAGATTTTTCAAATCTTGCAAGATATCTTTAACACTAGATTTTTGACCATCCAAAGCTAAAAATACCTATAGATGTAAACAAAAAAGTAATCGACTCGGTTAAAGTTTGGTTATATGTAGTCTTAGAAAGTATATAGATAGTAAATTATAATGAGCTAGAGCTGATAAACTACGAAAGAACTGATGAGGTTTAGCTATACTGTGATGTGCAAAATTATGGAATAAATTATAATTTTTTGAGAATAGTCGACTTTGGAGACAAATTCCAAAACAGGTCGATATTTATCTTTATATGATTGACGTTTCAATTTCCCCTTAGGAAATCGTTCTCAAAATACTTCTGAAGCTATTTTCTTGTGGCATTTTAAAGTAATTACTATTTAAATGGGAATAAGCCACAATTAAAGGTTAAAGTACGTTTATTGACGTTTTTTGAGAACGATTTCCGAAGTGGAAATTGAAACGCCAATAAACGTACTTTAACCTTTAATTGTGGCTTATTCCCATTAAAATAGTAATTACTTTAATAATTATTTAAGTGAGAATTCTTGATTTATCGAATTTTAGTATTTGAATATATTATACCACAAGCCATCGGTCACTTTTGCATTTCAAAGAAGATTACCCGAAAAAAAATCCAAGCAATTTAAAAAGAACTGAGATTCGACTAAGTACGACCTATATGATAATATACTTACCATTACTTGTGTTAGCTAGGTTTTTGTTCAAAGTACTAGTAAGTTGTGTTAGTCCATTAAGATTTTTCGTAGTTTCGTTGTAGCTTTTATTTAATTTATCTTCGATCTTGTGCAAAGCTTGTTTTATAGAAGGGTCTTGACAATTTTTAATAGAATTTTGTAACTTATTAAGTGCATAGTTTTGTGGTAGTTGTTTTACCTGACTATGGAGATTTTTCAAATCTTGCAAGATATCTTTAACACTAGATTTTTGACCATCCAAAGCTAAAAATACCTATAGATGTAAACAAAAAAGTAATCGTCTCGATTAAAGTTTGGTAATATGTAGTTTTAGAAAATATATAGATAATAAATTATAATGAGCTAAAGCTGATAAACTACGAAAGAACTGATGAGGTTTAGCTATACATACTGTGATGTGCAAAATTATGGAATAAGACTATTGAAAATATTTATCTGTTCGTGATGACGTAATCAAGGATTTTTTAAATGAGAATAGGGACCGTGTGCTAGCTCATTTGAAAAGGCTCAATTCTCTCATTATCATCATCATTCTGGCTTTACAATTCTGCGTGGGTTCTAACCTCCCCAAGATATTCTGTATCGAGTGATAATAACATAAGAATAATTTTGAATATGTTGCCTGTGTGAGTCCATTTCAAATAGGTAAAGAAAAATAAGAATAAGACTTACTCACTTACTAACAATAGCTATATACAATTAACGATTTTGCCGTATTTTAAAGTTTTTGAAACAACAAATTAGTTTTACAAATTCAGCAATCTCATTTTTAAAGCTTTTATATAGTACGTTAGGTTTTAAATTAGATATACACACTATAAATGGCAACACTGCGCGCCGTCGACTTTCCACGAACCTCCGTTGCCCCGTCGCCAATAATTTGTCATTATACAGTGGTTGTTTAAAGCGTTAACAGCGCAGATCTTTAATTTATTTTTGTAAACAACATGTCTGTTTATACGCCCGCAGAAAAGGTTAAAATAATAAAATGGTTTTAGGGTGGTAATTCTGAACAACAGTGGGTAGATTTATTTTCTGTATTTTTTGAGAGGAGACCAATACCTTGAGTACAGTCAGTTCATAATATTGTTAAAACTTTTGAGAGTTGTCTTTTATTGCCTCAAAAATTGCAGAAAATGTCACGCTCAATAGGGATATACACCAATCAAGGTAGATTCACCACGTTCAAGTAGAAAAGCGTTGCTAGGGAGTTAGATGTAAGCAATGTTACTGTAACGAAAGTGTGGAAAAATCACGGTTACAAGAATTTTAAATATTTGAAAACGCAGCAGCTTTATCTGTTTTTTGTATATGTTCTTAGAAGATGGAGTTTTGTGAAACTTTAATAACGAAGGCTAATGATGGGCGCTATTGGGCGCGGGAAAACCAGCACAGAAGTGTTATTTACCGAACTCAACGTCCCCAAGAAGTTAATGTCTGGACTGGCATTCAATGAGACCACGTAATAGGTCCATTTTTTATTGAGGTCAACTTGAATAGTAGAGTATATCTCGATTTGTTACAGAATCATGTTCTTCCCGCTATTCTCAATTATCCTTATGTAACTCTGGAGAATGTTTGGTTCCATCAAGACGGCTGTTTAGTTCACAACGCTCGAATAATTAGGGAGTACTTAAACAATATTTTCCCGAATAGAGTTATCAATGAAACAGGCGATATTACACCGATGGACTTCTTTTTTGAGGACATTTAAAAATCATCATCTACGATCAACCTGAGGCTAGAGCCCAAAATTTAGATGAATTAAAAATCGAATAAGAGAAGTCTCCAATTCTGTTGGAGCAGAAACTCTTACATCTGTCCGCAGAAGATTTTATGACAGATTGGGATACTGTTCAGCCGTAGAAGGTCAAATATTCGAATCATTTCTGTAGGACATAAAGAATTATTTCCTATTTTATTAGGAATTATTATTTATTTTCAATAAGAGTATATTTTTTGTTTTATCTATTTAAAGAAATGCGCTTTTATTTTTAATTCAACCACAAAAATTTTTCAGATTATTAAAAACCGATACAAATGCACCGCCTTATAATGGTCAGTGTATTTTTTATCGAGTTTATGTCAAAGAAATGAACCGGGTATACGTAAGCAAAACAAAAACCCGATGGGGGGATACATATCCCTTGCGTGTTACTAAATTATTTTCGTTTTCTCGTTTTCTGTTTAGGAGTCTAAGTGGGCGCTCATAACGAGACGCCGACCCTCGCTCCGACCATGGGATCATACCATAATCCATTGATAGGTAAAATAAATTCATTATTTTAAATGCGAGCGTTTACTGTTAATGCTATGCGCTAGAAGAGGATACGATGCGATGGTCTCCGTTATGAACGTACCCTAAGGCTATGTGTCGGAGGGGATCGAAGAATTACAACTAAAATCCACAAGGAAACTAAGTTCCTGTAGCTGGCTGTATACCATGTATCACAAAAAATTTGTTTAAAATCCTTCATAAAAGGTATATAAATATATACCTTTTATAAACGTTTTAAACAATTTTCTTTTAATTACAATTACCTCGTACGAGGCAATGTTGCCGATTTTAGCGCTTTATGTAGTTTGCAATTTCTAATCCAAAATTTAACCTACTGTATCTATCAAAAGAACAAGTTTAGTCATTTTACCTTAAATATTAAAAATTTTGATGGTAAGCAAAAACAATTAATAAAAAAACGTCGAAATCTCTGCAGAAAACGTATACGTTTTCTTTATATAGGACTCTAATAACTAAAAAAATTTCAGATACCTGGATTTGTCACAGTCCCGAGAGAAATCTTTTTTCCGAGTTAATAGTATTATAAACTTTATAACAAATATCTATATTGTAACGATAAATAATGACTCATCTAAACTGTAAACATCTTTTTTTTCTAACAAGTATTTTTTAGCAAGTAATACCCAAACGGGTCCCCTCTTATACCTGCGATTGAAACTTTCCAGAGAAGGGTCGAATAAATTCGTTGGCGACCGAAAATCAAAGAAGTTTCGAGATAAACAAAAGGAGGTATAAAACCGGTCTTCTTCCATGGTGTTCGAGACAATTCAAGGGTCAGCACAGGTCAACGTCCGTGGGTTTTGAAGGGATTCCCGAACAACGGCTGTTTGATATATATAGCGGAACTTTTATTGTGTGGAGTAGTCTGAATAATGTATCGAGTTTTAAAATGTAACGCGCGAATTGTCGGGAGTATAAATTGTATTAAATGCTGTAAATAAATTATATAATTATAGTGTGAAATAAATTAGTGTTATATTGTACAAATAAAGACTTTAAATAAACTAGTGTTAGAACATTTTAATTTTAATTATAATAATATTAATATAATTTTAATAATAAATGAAGTTAATAAATTAGACTAATAAACTTAGTTCAATATCATACATTGATTTTAAATTCGTGTAAGTTGAAATAATAATATATTATAAAGTATTGAAATGTAAAAAGTTACCTTTTATGACATTAAGCTTCCACTTTTCGTTTTCTTTATTGCCAGTTGTACTGTTATAGTCAGCTAGTTTTTTATCATACTTATTTAACAGCTGTTGACTGTCATTGAAGTGTCTTTTTAACTTTTCCAAATTGTCGGATGACATGTTATGTAAATCTTTAACTTTTTGGTTGTCTGTCTTAACTTTGGAAACTTCGTTTTCGATCTTTTCTATAGTATTGGCGACATTATCGATTTTGTTCATCACCTCTTTTTCCATTTTCTCAAAGTCTTTCTTAGACATTACAGGTTCCGTGATCTGAGCAGGAGGTTCATAATCTGAAATCTAAAATATCGGGAAATATAAATGTTTAGATTGGATTAAAATGTTTTAGTTAACATGTGTGATAATAAAAATTACTTTTTAATATACCTGATAAACCAATAGTCTTCTTTTTCTTCTTCTTCTTGATGGTTGTTTTGTAAATTCTGCCTTTCATTTCTGTCCCGATATTTTTATTTCTCCATATTGTTTAATTCAAGCAGCCTGCGGCTCTGTTTGCTCTATTCACTTGATCTTCGAGCTTTCCGTAGCTAGATAATGTGATGCCTAGATATTTAAACTCCATCAATTGTTTTATTATCTGACCTTCCAGCTCCAATTTACATCTTAGTAAATTTGCTATTGTGACCATCCCTTTTGTATTTTTTGGGAAAAATTTAACATTAACATGTTAAATATTCTGGCGGTTATATTAAATTGGTGCAGCATACGTTGTAAATCATCTTCACTTTGAGAGAGTAGTATTTACGTCGTCTGCATAGCAGATTATTTTAAATTGTTTTTCTCCCATTTGGTATCCTTTTTTAGTTCTTACTTTTTTTATCCATAATCAGTTTGAACAATAGAGGACTTAGGGAATCTCCCTATCATATTCCATTGTCAGCTTAAATAGGGTCTCTTAGTTCTTCTTTTACTTTTACTTTTATTGTATTGTTTGGTAGATATTTTCGATCGTTTTGATTATTCCTATAGGCATCTTTCTGGCGTACAGTAAGTGGATAACGTCTTTTAATTTCACCTGGTCAAATGCCTTCTTAAGGTTAACGAAACATAGATATGCCGGTTTGTTGTATTCTAATGATTTCTCTTGCACTTGCCTCATTATAAATATAGCATCGGTGCATAATCTCCCTGACCTAAAACCTTGTTGTTTTTCTGCTAGTGTTATAATTTCATTCAGTATATTTGTTATCACTTTGATGATTAATTATAGTGTTGTGTTTAATAAATGAATTTCTCTGTAATTTTCCGGGTCCGAGTTGTCTTCCTTTTTGAAGAGAGGTATTAGGATGCTTGATCTCTATTTTTGATTAATTCTGTTTTGCTCTAACCAATAGTCGTATATTAAAAATTACTAAACTTTTTTCATCGAACATTTCATATACTGTATTAATTGCAAATAGGCAGAACGAGTTCCAAAATTGAAGTGACTAGGTAGTTATTGAATGAAGACTGAAGTAATTCACAAAAAACAAAATGCAATCAACATGTTCTCTTTAAAAAACCAAAGTAACTAATTATATCAGAAAAATGGCAAATCTAACAACATTGCAAGCATCAAATTTGAAATCTCCATATTGCAGAATGGGCGTGTATCGGTTTTTGTACAATTCGGATCATCCATTTAATTTAAGAGATAATTAGGTATTTCCAGTCTTTTGTTCCACTCTATAAATATATGTCTTTAAAGGAATTAGTTTACGCTAATTAAAAAATGATGTATGAATCTTTTAAGCATGATTTGAAATCAAAATATACAGTAGATATTACTAAATATTTTTTTTAACATCAACTAGAAAAATAGTCGCAAAATTGTGGATTTCATTTTTCTACATAAACAACACAATTTACATTATTTTCAAAGAAAAGATACCCTAATAACCCTCCACTTTCACTATATAACAATCATCTAGTTCTAAAAACTAATGTAAAATTTTTGGGAATCGACCAACATCTAAATTAGAAAGAACATAATAAAAAATTGGCAGTCGCATGGCAAGCAAGACTTAATATCGTTAAATAATTGTCTAAAAAAAACTGGGAAGCAAATAGACAAACTATGCTCTCCCTCTACAGAACACTTATCAGATCTAAATTAGACTATGGTGTGATAGTATATTCATCGGTTAATGAGTCTTCCGTTGAAATTTCAGAATCACACCAATATAAATCCTATATTACGAAGCAGCTAAACCATCACTCTATTACAGAAAAATGTACTTAAAGTCGACCTACGCACTTAAATCAAATGCAAACCCTAACAACCACACCTTCAAATATGATCACCTTAATCTATTATCAACATTTTTCTCCAATAAACCACGTCTATACAAATCTTTCTACCACCGAATCAAAATGGATCTCTCATCTCTTAACTCCACCTTACCTCCTTCCTTTCCCATTAGTTTTGAATCTGCTTCACCATGGACATTGGGAGTACCTAAAATAATAACTACCTTAGCTTCATTCAACAAACATAATGTGAGTGTGTGTGAGTGTGGTTGGAAATATGACTGGATTACTAGATGCGTTCGCCTAACCAATTAACGAACATACTACTAAACATAATATAATACTTCAAAATCTGCAGAACTTATTATCAAACTATACAAATGTCTCAAATATATACAGATGCTTCAAAATCAACAGACGGCGTGGGAGGAGCAGGTATATCTTCTAATATGTGCCAAAAATATAAGTTGCTAATACACTACAGTATTCTTAATGCAAAATCAAATGCCATATACAGGGCACTCACATATATTATATCTTCACCACAACAGAGGGCGGGGGAAAAGTCTTCCAGAACACGTCGAATATATGGCCTACCCAAAATTCATAAATACGATATTCCTCTACGTCCCATTGTCAGTGCATACAATTGCCCTACATAACCATTGGCTAAGTATTTGGCCAAAACCCTACAAACTTTCGCCGAAAATGCTTCATCCTTCGTCAAAAACTCTTTTCATTTCATCGAAATTCTTAATACCCTCACCGTCAGACATTTTAGTAACTTTTGATATCGCTTTACTCTTTACAAACATTCCTATAGACGAAATTCTAAATATTCTGAAAACTAAATACAGTATCCAGCAACACTTATCTCTCATTAAACATTGTATGTCCAACACCTATTTCATCTTCCAAAATCAATTCTACAGACAAATAAATGGCATCCCAATGGGCTCCCTACTATTTCCAGGAATTGCCAATATCTTTATGGAAGACTTCGAGACCAGAGCACTATCCACATTAATGCTCAAACCCACGTGTTGGCTACGATATGTTGACGATACATTCGTCATTTGGCCCCATGGCAGGGATGCTTTGGTGTCTTTTCAAACCTGAATGGTATACATCCTAGTATCCAGTTCACGATGGAGATGGAAACTGATTCATCCCTGCCGTTTCTCGACGTTATCATAAAGAAAAACCAATCCCAAGGTTTTCATTACTCTTTTTATCGAAAACCCACACATACCAATCGTTACTTGCATGCCAATTCTCATCATCCACCTTCACAAATTATTTCAGTAATTAATACCCTTGTCTCCAGGTTAATACGCCTTTGCGATGATTCAAGTAGAAAGTGGGAAGATTTTGCAAATATTAGTTAGACTTTTTGGTTTGAATCGGAGTCAACTGGAACGGATGACGAAGTAGGGATATTGAAATACCGTTATATCGTTCTATTGATTACGATTCAGACGTAAAAAGTTTATTTTATTTGTGCTTTACTGCCATAATCATCATCATCAACCTGTATGCGTCCACTGCTGGACATAGGTCTTCCTCAGCTCTTTCCATTTGTCTCTGTCTTGTGCGGCTTGCATCCAGTTATTGCTATCTAGTTGGTGGGCGTTCTCTGCTTCAAATTGCTTCTTGCCTTGGTCTCCACTCTAAAATACGTTTTGTCCATCTGTTGTCTGATAATATGGCGACCTGCCCTGCCCAATTTCATTTAAACGACGTGATTTTTTCGATAGCGTCTGTTGTTTTATTCTACGACGTATTTCTTCGTTTGGAATTTGGTCTCTCAGAGAGACACCCAATATCTGGCGCTCCATAGCCATCTGAATCACGCGAATCTTATTCCTACCTTTTTTGTGAATGTTAATGTTTCCGCTCCATAAGTGAGTACAGGTAACACACATTGGTCAAAGATTTTCCGTAATATATGGCTCTTATATATATATATATATATATATATATATATATATATATATATATATATATATATATATATATATATATATATACTTAGAGCTAAGATTAATATTATTATAAAAATTAATATTAAACTCACCAGTCTTCCGGGTTGAACCGCGTCGATATCCATTTTGCCGAGCTTTCGACATCCTCTCTGATGTCTTCTTCAGGGCTTCCGAGGTCTCAGTCTCCCGAGCCCCCAGACACTACTACATTCACTAGTCACTTCTAGTTCACTCACTAGTTCACTACTCCACCAGTAGTCCACCAGTAGTGGAACGAGTAGTAGTCGTGAACTACTTCATTGATTTATTCGAATACGTTTCGCTTTTATTTTTAAAAGTGTCATCAGTTCACTACAAATAAAAAATATTTTAGAATATAAGTAAACAACCAACAGGGCTCATACTTACAAAAACAATTTGTAGGTTTTTGTAGATGTTATGAAAACTCTACGATAACTTAACATTAAAGATTAACAACTAAACGAGAGAAACGAAACAAAAAATACCAGAAAACTGTAAGAACACTATTGTTCATTTAATTTTAAACGATGGCTTCATTTGAATGTTGGTTTAAGCTCTTTCGAGGGTCAAACCACACTAATTTTTCCGATTGTTTTCTATCAGCTCTAGGATGTCATCACACATGTCATTTTCACATGTGGCTTATTGTCGTACATGTGTTTCTTTGGAATGCAGGGAGGGGATACGTTTATTGAGGGAATTAGCGAGCGGAACGGGAACAGACTTTTTTTTTTAAAAAGGATTCCTTTTTTCTTTTGCCTTAAAAAACAAACCAACAAAAAAAAATGGAAAGAAGAATGGGAATGAAGTTACTGTCTTGTAAGGGGGTTTTTTTATTTGTTATGCTAACCGATTAAGTTATCGTAGAGTTTTCATAACATCTAAAAAAACCTACAAATTGTTTTTGTAAGTATGAACGATGTTGGTTGTTTACTTATATTCTAAAATCTTTTTTATTTGTAGTGAACTGATGATGCTTTTAAAAATAAAAGCGAAACGTATTCGAATAAATCAATAACGTAGTTGACGACTTTCATTTGCCAATTATTGACCGATAAAACCTCCGCTATTCAACCATTGAATATATTTTAAATTTAATCAACGTTCGTATTTTTTGCTATGTGTATTCATATATATATATATATATATATATATATATATATATATATATATATATATCATATATATATATATATATATCATATATATATATATATATATATCATATATATATATATCATATATATATATATATATATATATATATATATATATATATATATATATATATATATATATATAAATATGTTTTTTTTTGAGTTTCATGATCGAATATCGATTACATGTTCTGCCAAAGCACAAGATGGTTTTTTAATTCTGCAATCACTTTTGTGAGAAATAATGCGATTTGAAAGATTTTAAATTTATGCATTTAGGCATTTATGACATTGAGGCTATTTGTAATTGGTTGCTATTTGAACTTATTTCTAAATTCAATTATTTTTGTATTAAAAAAAAATTTTTTCAAAATTATAAAAATTTTCGGAGAAACATTTATTAGATTAAAGCATTTTGGTATTAAAAAATATTTTGAAGATGTAAGCAGTAATTTTTACTTACTAAACTAATTTTTATTTGGTAAGTTAACAAAAATTGTTTTTTTCTTTTTAGTTCAACCTTGTAAGTATTTTGTCTTTTTTAGCTCTTGATAATAATTGTAAACACAATTGAAAGCTCGAGAATAAAAAAATAGTTAACCAATAGCCCTTTTATTGACTCCAACCCATCCAAAACGAGTATATTTGTTCCAAACGAGTCACAAGTACTTCTTTTTTCTTATTATATATATATATATATATATATATATATATATATATATATATATATATATATATATATATATATGAGCAATTCCAATACTTTTCACCCACTTTTGTGGGACGGGTCTTCGGATTTGCTCCAAATTATAGTATGTTATTATACCTTTTGAAATAAGACAAACAGCTCTAACTCTGAATCTACTTGATAAATTTTAATTTGCCAAGTCTCATTTTAAAGGTAATAAAAAAACCTTTCAAATAATACCTATCAGAAGTATTTCTAATTACCCATTCACTATTTATGATTTTTTAAATATAACCAAAATCTTTAAATTTCGTCAGCAATAATTTAGTCCCCGACAATGGATCTTGGGATCTAGGATTGTGAAAATTGTTTTGTAAATAGCTGACGTTATAACAAAAAAAATAAGCTACTCTAAATTAAAATCGGTTTATAGGACATCGAGATATAGCTTTTTAAATATAGGCTAAAAAGGGCCTTTTTTAGGCCTTTGAGAAGGGATTTCTCGGGCCCTAGTGTACCTAGAGGGCTGAAATTTGAACTGTAGTCTTATTTCATAAGGTATAATAACATACTATAATTTCAGTTACTATAAAAAAGTTATTATACATGTATGTTTATCACATGTTCTTTTGCTGTGCTAATTGTGTTAAATTGCAAACTATACTTAGTTTCAATTAATTATTTTATACAACGTTAACTCTGAATGTCCAGTTTCGTAAGTTTTTTCATATTTTTAACATCATTGGCTGCTACATGTCTTTGTAAGGTAACACACTTTTGTTGTAACTTCTCTATGGATGTTTGGTTTCATATTGTTCTTTTTAGATGAACTGATGATGCTTTCTGAGCAGAAAGCGAAACGTCTTCAATAAATAGATGAAGTAGCCACCTTCTTTGTCTTTTATTTCTCCACTTTGACCGAAAAACCCACCACTCTTCGAGTGTACCTTAGTTTATTTTGGATTGACGGTCGTACTCCTTTTCTCGATATATATATATATATATATATATATATATATATATATATATATATATATATATATATATATATATATATTGAAATGATATTGTTTAAAAAAATTAATTTATAAGTTATATACTACATAATATTAGATATAAAAAAGTATTTGATTATTTTAAATAAGTTATATACTAGAGAATTTAATATATATTTATGTGAGGGCATTTTTAATAAATTAGCATATAATAAGTGTAAAAAGTTGTATTTTAATGTTGTAAATATATTTAAGTGAGCCATGTGCATAGGCAACCAACTATACAGTAAATTGACAGATAGAAATTAATCATAATACGAATATAAGTGGGGTTATAATAATAATGTTAGTTTAAAATGTTTAATTTATATATATTTAATGATTTAAATGTTTATTCTGATCTGAAAAGCCTAAATGTCAACAAAATTATCAATGGAACATTAACGAATTCTCCAGAGTGCAGAGTGTGACCATTGTTTACGGTCGAATATTCTGGAATAATGATTATGTCAGTGGATGGAACAGATATTTTTTCGAGAACATCCATATCGAAGAAATAGAACAAATTGGAACATGATCTCTTACCAGATGGTTCTAGAATATCCAAAAAGATATAAATACTCGTGATTTGGATTCAAGATGGCAGTTTTTAGTCAGAAGTCAGGCCAGTTCATTATGAAAGTTAGTAGACACATTTAGTTAGTGTAGTAAATTGTTCAGAATTTTCAAGAAGTCAGTCAGAAAAGTTTAGTAAGAAATATGAAAGTTAGTTGGAGTCAGTGAATCAAGTACAAATAGTCCAATTGTTTAATATAATTAAAAAAGGTATATTGGAAGAAATTAAATTATGTTATGGTTGGAGATTAGTATAAATCAACTTATAATAATTGGATATTGGTATATTGAAAAGAAGAATAAATATAAATGCTGTTTGCTGGTTTGCTTGATGGTATATAAATGCTGGTGAAGAAAAATATATCTTAAATTGGTAGAAGCTGATAATTGGAAAAAGAAATTTCACAAAAACAAGGATAACCGAAGTACGAAGACATTCAGTGGTGATTAGAATATATATAGTGGAAAACAGTTCATTTAGGCATTCAGTGAAAGAAAGGTACAAAATTTTGTTAATATAATTTAGTTAGTGTTATAACAATTTCAATTTTGAAGATAGTTTGTTTAAATTTAACATTGTCTATAGAATTTAATTAGTTTTATAAGAACATCAATTTAAAGATAGTTTATTTTAAATTTACATTGGCTAGGTTAGATATATATGTGTGTTTCATAATAGTTATAATAAAGATAATTTAAAAAAGTACTTACAAGCTAATTCTTTGAGAACCGCGATAAAAACCCTATATATATATATTATATTATTAAAAATACTCATTGCTCATCATTCAAACAAAAAACACATCATAACAATATATATATATATATATATATATATATATATATATATATATATATATAGGGGAGTGGTAAGAACACTGAGACGAAAAAATTTCAATGCCAATAACTTTTTTATTAAATGCTACTTTAAACTTATATTGTACAATGATATTTGGTATATAAATAAGAACTGAAAAATCATGTCGTTTTCTCATAAAAATTAATGTTAAAACCTCAAAAATATAAAAATTAAAAATTAGTAAATGTCTCACTGTTCCTTTCAATGTGGGAACACTGAGACGTAACAATTAACATTATTTGACGTTAAGACTATCAAAGTTTAATTCAAATTTTAAAAGCGAACTTTGGCGCTTGGTTAACCCTTGCATTAAAGGGGGCGGCAAAATCATTTTAATGTCTCTTTTTAATACATGTGAGACATCTGGGACAACTGGAAAGAAGAACCTATTTTCACATTTAGCGCTTTTTCGCAAAAACGATATTTTAAAATCATTTTCTTTTATTTGAGACAAGACTTTGCCTACATAATATGTCTTTTGCTTAGAGTTGAATTCAACGAGCACATAATTCCCATCATTTGGACAGCGATCAAGATCTTCGAAAATAATTGGTTCTGGATCTTCACCAATAAAATCCTCCCCCCCGCTGAAATCTTGTA
The DNA here is from genome assembly GCF_040954645.1 of Diabrotica undecimpunctata. Lineage (NCBI taxonomy): Eukaryota > Metazoa > Arthropoda > Insecta > Coleoptera > Chrysomelidae > Diabrotica > Diabrotica undecimpunctata. Next base: position 118,768,925 of record NC_092805.1, read on the forward strand.
GTTCCATCTCATTTTCGTCTTGCTCGTCAGAATCACTATCTAATACGCGCCGTGCTACTTTTTTCTGTTTTGGTGTTTTTTCTTTAGATTTAATCAGCTCCATTTTTTCCGGGGTATCCGTAGCTATCATCGTCCTTCCTTTGCGTCTTTTGTTGCCCTCTACAGATTTTCTTATCGGAGCTTTAGGATAACCCTTAAAAACTGTTGGACTAACAAAGGTTTTAGTAGTAGTAGCAGTATGACTTGGACCTGGATTTTCTACATCTGGAGATTCACTTATCTTTTCAGCAGCAGCTTCAACTGCAACAAGCGGCCTATCTGTCACAAAACTTGACAAAAAATCTTCTTCAGCGAAGACATGCCGATCAAATGAAAATATTCCAGATTTTCGAAAAGCGCTTGCGATGTTAACTGGCGTCATTGCTCGTGGATATGCTGTGCCCACACAGGCTGCTACGTTGTAAATTGTAAATGTCTGACCGGGATGGTTCATCATCCATGCATCTACTGCAGCATTGTAGAAAGTCTGAAATGGCTTAAATAAACCTACGTCCAACGGCTGTAATCTGTTCGTGCAGTGTGGCGGTATAGTCAGGATTGTAACGCCATTATTTTTACATAAATCGATTGCCTCAATCGATAAATGACTTTGATGATTATCCATTATCAATAAAGAAGGGTTTTCTCTAGTACTACCAGTGTGCTTAATAAAATGCCTAACAACTTGCACAAAGCACTCTGTATTCATCCAACCTGTTTTTGAAGCTAGTCCTAAAGTTCCAGGAGGCGACCCATTTATCATAAAATCTTTAAAGTGTACTCTTGGGAATACCAGAGTAGGAGGAATAGCTACTCCAGATGCTCCAACAATACAGCCTGTTGTAACGAGTGTTCCACGTTCGCCACTTGTGGCTTTACTAACCTGTCGTATACCTCTTTCTGCAAACACTTTTTGGGACTTTTGAACGGTAACGGTTCCTGTCTCATCTAAATTAAAGATGCGACTACCATCTCCAAACACAGGGAAACGCTGTAAAACGGTTTCAAGTTTACTGAAAAACATTTCAACATTAAATTTATTGAAACCGGTTGCCCTTGCAAGACTACAACCTTCTGGGGTCCGGAGGGATAAATTATTGGAATGACGTTTCTGAAATCCTTTCATCCAGGCAAGTGAAGCGATTTTTGAAGTATGCCAGTTTGCTGGAACCACTATGTTATTGTAGACTGCGGCTTCATATGACAGTTTTCGGGTATCTTCTCTTGATAGGCCATAAAACATTTTAGAACATTTAATTATATATTCGCACAAGTCGTTCTCCTGTTCGATAGTAAAAATTTGTTTTACTTTGTAATTAGGACATAAACGGACGTTCTCATCTTGTTGATATTTTTTAACATATCTGTGGACTGTTTGGAAAGATACTCCTTTTATTCGTGCTGCTTGACTCAAATGCACTCAAATGACCAGCGATAACTAAAACATTTCTTGTTGAATCTTAATGGTTTCTTGTTTGCTTCACTTTAAGGTGGTAATAGGCATGTTCGTTTAGTTCTACCTTATAATACCGAACGTGGTAAGCTCTACCGCGTTTGTCTCAGTGTTCCGACCGTCTCACTGTACCTACCTCTCCCCTACATATATTGAAAGGACTACCACCGTCTAAATTTAAATACACAATGTGAGTGAGATTAAAATCTCACTGTAAATGAGGATATCGGTCAAGGAGAAAAAAACTATGAAAAAACTATTTTAATCTTTTAATAGAAAACGTTTCATGCAGTAATTTCTGCACTTCTTCAGTTCTAATTATTGTAAAGTCATATAAAGATGTCAAACAATGACAACAGCTGTCAAATGCATATGTTTAAGTGTTAAAAAATACATTTAGTAACTACAATAATATTACAGTAAAAACACAATAAAATTTTTTCAGATTTTATACAAACTTAAAAAAGTGCCAAAAATGTCACAGTATGTTACAGGAAAACAATATAATATAATACAATACTTCTTCTATTCTATCGCTGATGTAAAATATATCGAAACATGAAGCCAGGAGAAAAAGTAGCTTGTTTTAATTAGAGCTTAGTAAACATTTAAAAAAAATTAAAAATTTTTTATAAAAAAAGGAAGGTTAACTTTGTTGTTACAGACCCCAAAGCAATTAAAAAAAGTAACTATTTTTGACAGAAAGGGTTCAACTATTACGAAGAGAAAAAAAAATAATATGGCTTTCTATCTATGGAAATCAGACTTAGTACGAAAAATCAACTGATAACAAAAATACTCGTTTAGGCAGGACAGAATAGAAAAGTCAAAATTTTTTTTATAATATAAATCTGATTAAAAAGAAAGATTAGAAATATAAGGTACCGATGACCATTGACACGAAATTGTGTTGGGGAACCTAGAATTAGTGAATGTTAATGAAATGAATTGTGGTATGAATTTATTTAACTCACCATGAGGTTCCTTTTGGAAAAGATTTTACATCGGATGCGAAGTGTGAAAATTGCTAAAGTTCTCGTTGAAATGAATATAGGGATTGAGTTTAGAAGTATCAAAGTAGAACTGATTAACTACTTTTTTTCATAGAGGACAAAAACCGAAAATTTATCAAGACAAAAACCATGTCTTGATCGGATTTGGGTGTGCATAAGTTAAGTTAATGAAATATAACATTTAACTAGAAGGATTTTAAGGATTATTCAACAGCAAGGAGTGATAAATGATGCTGAGATAATCGATGTCAGTACGTTTGTTCATGGAGTTGTTTTTCCTTAATATGTGGCACATTTTTAGGAGGGATCTCTTATAGAAATTATTCTCAGTTCCTAGAGATTTAATATTCTCAAAGTCGATTTGGTGGTTAAGAGAGATAGAGTGAGTACTGAGAGCACAAGAGTTTTTGTTGCATCTGATGTCACTTTTATGAGATATATCACTCCGAATGCCGTAGGAGAAAAAAGACACATACTTTTATTCAAAACCAGATAGACCGAATGGTCAACACCACCTTCAGATCTACCAGAGGTTCAGTTAGACGCAGAGTGGACAATTTTGAAATTCAGGAGAGAGTTCGCCTTTTTAACATTTCTATACACTCTGTACATCATGGTATTAAAACCGTCACTCGTCAAATCCAATCTCTCACTGCCCAACTCAAGAACACTCTTCCTGCTCATATCATCCACAATTTCGACCTTAGACTTCACAGACAATTTCAGTTTACCTTCAATAAACCTCTTAAAACACTCCAAAAAGAGATTGCTAATTTTGGCATCACTCCTTTTTCTTAAATCAAATATCAACAGAAATGGTGAAGAAACCTTACTAATTTTGATCTTCCTCCCAATGCTGTTAAATTATTAGCTCTTGGTCCTAAATTTGGATTATCTCCAATCCTGAAGGATTATTCAGTTTGTAACCTTTTATCATGTTGAAAACATTCTTACAGTTTCCGAATCTGCATATCTCACTCAATTAAGATCATCAGCCAAAAACATTTTACTTAATTTTACTAATGCTCCAAAAAAATCACAATCAGAAATTGATCGAGCCTACATTGAAACTAGAACTTTTCTAAAAGACCATCCTGAAGTATTGGTACTTTTAAGTGATAAGGGTAATACCACTGTACTTATGTATAAAGAGCAATACCAATTACTTTTGAATGATGAACAATATTATCGACCGTTACCCATAAATCCCACTAGTACGTTTACTTCCAGAATCAATACCCACATCTCCAAGATAAAAAGATCCAATCTTATCACGGATGTTGTAGCCAAATCACTTACATTACTTATCACAACAATTACAATGGCATCTCTCCGAGATTTTACTGTTTGCCTAAAATCCACACACCTCAATTGTGCATGCGTCCCATAGTACCATCCATTAATTCTCCTAATTGCAAAATTGCACGTTTTTTGGCTAATATACTTTCAACAGCATATAATCATGATAACGAGATCAATATCTCAGACTCCGTCAAGTTTAGTCATTTTATTAACAACTTCCACTTATAGGTACTTACAGGTACCTTTAGGGTTCCAAGTAGCAAGTTTTGATGTAGTGTCTCTCTTTACCAACTTACCTTTACCTGTTGTGCTTACCTCTTTACATAATCACTGGAATCAAATCCAACCCCACTGTCTCTTTAGATGGGACACTTTCGTGGAACTCGTCAAGTTGGTGTTTGACACCAACTATCTGGTGTTCAATGATAGATTTTACCTACAGATTTTTGGTACCCCTATGGAATTTTCTATTTCTCCCCTTTTGGTTGATTTCTTCTTGGAAAATCTTATCGTAGATAGACTCAGACACTTGGATTACAACATTCCTTTTGTTAAGAGGTATGTTGACGACTTAATCATGGCCGTACCCACTGATCAAATTACTCACACCCTTTCTGTCTTCAATAAATACAATCCCCACTTGCAGTTCACATGCGAGATGGAGGTAAATAACACCATTCCGTTCCTTGACATGTTAATTGTACGATGTATTGACAATATCTTAAGAACCAAATGGTTTAGAAAGAGCATTGCTAGCAATCGCTTCCTTAATTATTATTCCTTTCATCCTAAAAGATTCAAACACAACCTCGTACAGGGATTAGCCCTAAGGACACAGAAGTTGTCACATTCTTGATGTGACCAACTATAATTACATCTCAAACAAATGGATGCTAGGATACAACTAATAATATGCTAAACTAAATTGCCTGTATGTTTACTATATTTATAAAAATATCGGTTATTAGGCCAACGATGATTTTTTTGTAAAAATGCTGAGTTTTTAAGCTTAGATTTGTAGCAAAAGTATTATGAAACACGACACATATGTTTTATTCAAATCCTGTGCTCTAGTTTCTATTTGTCCTAATAAAAATGAGTAAACAATTTACGTAATGAATAATAAGTATTCTTTTCGGATTTTTTATGAATTAAATAATTATATAAATATCTCACCACACTGCCAAGGAATATGACTACCACGACCAATCCAACGTTTAGAAAAGTTGTATTTAAGTATCTTCTAACTGTCTTCTCTCTATGTGGTAGTGTACCATCTTGCATAAACCACATAATTTGGGTTTTCAGCATTTTACAATTGAGAAAAGTAATACAACGCCATTATAGAAACTTAAGAGGCGATAGAAAAGGGAAATTGTAAACATGATGACGGCCAACGTCTGAATACAGACAAGGCACCTAAAGAAGAAGATGAAGAATCTTTTCTCCAATAAGACATTTAGCACACCTAACAAAGCATTTTGTGATGTCACATTATCATCTTTGAGTTGTTTTAATAAGAATAAACTATGAATTATGCTTATCTACAGGTATTCAGTGCTTTACCGCACAAATATCAAACTAAGAATTATTATGCAGCTGACTTATAAAATGCAATTATCCCGAAAGCGGTTAAATTTTCAGGTTACTAACAAGTATACCTTTTCTTTCTAAAAATAATGTATCTTTAATATTTTTTACAAAAAGAGCTAACTTAAAGAGCAAAAAAGTTAATCGCAAATTTATGCCACACATGTGACATATGTGGCGCCCTCGATTAGTTACATTAAAATATGTATAAAATTATAATTTATCCTACTCAAAAGCATCCAACTGTAAATTTTAATTCAAAAATATTTACAACCGTAAAGTTATAGAGAAAAATAAAATTTTAAATTTCCACTTTAACACCCTGTATCTTTCTTAATATCAACATTTTATTAAAGCAAGTTGGCTTAAATCGTAATATTTTAAAGTGCAGAATCTACGGTTTCTGTTTGTACAATTACTTAAGGACCACCCTGTATCTATATATTTCATATATCTTATAAGAAAAAGTAATTTCATAATAAAAACGTATTAACGAACCTTTGAAATAATTTTGTTTTTCATCTCCTCCATAACAACAGGCAGATTTTTCTGTATGTCAATCACCGCCTCGAACGTCATCTGCAATTGCGTTTTTTCTTTTTCGTTCGTTTGCATTAAAATCGTTTCGACTGCCGCCAATCTTTCCTCCAATCTCGCGACGGTCACTTTGAGCGGATCTAATGTTTTTATCCTCTTATCGATGTTTACGACGCCTTTCCTTACTTGCTCGCTGACCACCCTATCGCGGTACTCGTGTTTTTCTAATTTTTCATTCGTTGCCCGAACTACATTGACAAGTTGTAAAATTGTTATCCTTATATCTTCATTTCTGAAAATTAAAATAATAATGATATATTATATATATATATATATATATATATATATATATATATATATATATATATATATATATATATATATATAAGAAAAAGTTTAATTCGAGTTTATAGTAAAATTAAGGTAAAAGATATCGGCATATCTCGAAACAAAGAAAAAAAAATTATAATAAAATATGTGTATAAGATGGAAGGCAACCGTATATACTTATTTCTGACTATTGGTAGTCTTCAGTACGGTGTAGCCAAGTTAGAAATAGAGCATATTAACTTGGGAAAGGATTACTATAGGAGATCACCACAAATTGGTCGCATTGCTCCTGTAGTGATCCTTTCCCAAGTTAATATGCTCCTTTTCTAACTTGGCTGCACCGTACTGAAGACGACCAATAGTCAGAAATAGGTATATACGGTTGCCTTCCATCTTATTATTGTATACGCGATGGTCTCCAAGGTACTTGGCTCCTAGAGTTTCATGTTAATAAAAATATTAAATAACAGATTAACAAAAAACTTCAGGAGACGAGGTCCACATTGGCTTCCCGATAACTTGGAGATCATCGCCGTTGTAATATTTGTGTTGAGCAACTCCAAAAACTCCGAGTAATGATTTTTGACTGATTTCAAATTAAACTAACTTCAGAACTCGATGTTTATCGTCGTCATAATATTCATGTTCGCGATCTCTAAAAACCTGGAGTAAAACCCACGAGTTATGACTGTCGACTGATTTAGAATGAAATTAACATACTCCAGGGGACGAGGTCCACTCTGGACACCAGGTAGCTCGAGGACCATATTCGTATTCAGCGACCTTTTTTTAAATTCCGTTTCCTATAAATTTTTATTTTTTTTTACTTTTTTTGAAAAGTAACGATAATAGATATCTTGTACAAGTTTGTGAAAAAAAATTGCTGAAAATATTTGGAAAGGTTTAGGCATAATTAAACATAGGTATTCGCAAAACTTGATTTAAATAACCTTATATACTATGAAACATCCATAAGAATGGCAATCTTATATCTATTGGTATAAATGGCAACCTAATTAGTTGAAAATATTAACTACAGGCTGGTTTTTTCGGTTACTACAAATATAAAATTTATGTCTGTATTTATCTTGTAATAGATTTCGCAATAGTTGTGACACTTATAACCAGAGATACATAATGTTGGGATGTTAATACATAAACAATTGCTACTATTTTAATAATGTCTGTTTGGTCATCACAGTTTGGAAATATTTAGCCAAAACTTTATACTCACGTGACAACTGCCTCTGTATGAGCAACTCCCATTAAAATTACTAAGAAAAGTACTACACTTGCAACCATCTTCTAACAATATATTAAATAAATACAAAACAATAAAAACAGTTTACATTAATAAACCTATTGAACCGTCATAGACGATTAATCTTATGTTTTTGCGAGAAGTTTTAATAAATCGAAAAAGGAGTGATAAAAATTATATTATCTAACATAACATGACCTCTTGCTTAGGTTTATAAACGAGAGAATAATTATATTTTTATCAAATTGTACAAAGATTTAACTAGAATAAAATAAACTATAGCTATGTGTGAATATATAAGCAACTAATATAGGTTTGTCATTGATCATTTTATCATTAGATTTTCCAAAAAAACCATAACTGGGTTGTGTCTATTATTATTAAATATGATTGCTCCCCAATATTGTCAGAAGTTGGGGGAAGACAAGACAAAATATTTACGTTACGGCGGATATCAATGATGTTATTGTTTTATAAACACTATAAGTAAATTTAGCAATGATAATACCTTTGATTCTTTGGAAAATCCTATTTTATCCGGGTTGTTAAAAATATCGAAGCATTTTTATACAAATTGCCCACCATATTGGTTCACTGAGGATGGATAAAATCAATGTTTGGGTAACCAAGAGGTGATACGAGGTTTAAGATCTAGTTATAAAAACTTTTAATCTATTTCTGGGATTTACGGTTACTAGATGGGAAATTCATGTTAAATATTAAAACAAAATACTGTTTGCTATACTAAAGTTTCAGAATTCTAGACAGTTGCTTCTACGAAATGTGAATGCGATTAAGGCGATGACATCGTTGCCAGTTTGTGATGAGAAATATTCTAGCAATTTATAATTTAATCATTGACATGCAGCAAAATTATCATAAATGATCGTGTTGTATTTGTTAAGGTATCTAATAAAATGTATTTAATAAAATCAATATTTGCGTATATTATTATATTTATATACAATATTTATATACAATATTTATATATAGAAAACATCCTAAGTACAATAATATTCTTTGTAAAAGTCATACTCGACAACGTCGTGTTCTAGGACCAGTAGAAACGAATAGAAGATCAACGTTGCCATAAGATAGAGAAAGGGGTGTAAGGGATCTAAGTGTAAGGGTGTAAGGCGGAAGAACTATTTACTATTCACTACATTAAAGATCCATCATGGATATCTCTAGTACGATCATCATGACTGTACAACAAAAAGCCACGTCAACCACTGATCATGGGAATCGGAGACCAGGATCCGGCATGGAAGGTATATCACAAGAAGACCACAGGGCCTCCCGGGTCGTCAACCAACAAAATCCCTGTGAAATCCTAAATACCACTCTTAAAAAAAAATAGAAAAACACCCAAGAGAGTATTAAAAATTGGTACATGGAATGTTAGGAGTATGTATGATCCAGGCAAAATGCATAACATAATACAAGAAATGCAAAGATTAAATGTCGACATTATAGGCATTAGTGAGGCAAGGTGGCCAAATTCTGGCAGTTTTTCGACAACAAATGGCATGGTTTATTACACCGGAAACAGTAGTACTCAACACAGACACGGCGTAGCAGTTTTCGTATCTAAGTCTATGATGCAGTCGGTCATTAATTTTACTCCAGTATCAGATCGGCTCTTATTTCTCCAACTATAAACAAACACAAGTAAACTAAATATTCTGTCATAAATGTCTATGCACCTACTGCAGATAAATCCGAAGAAATCAATCAAGTATTAAAATCGACGAAACCACGAGACATCACCGTAATTCTAGGTGATTTCAACTCAAAAATTGGTAAAGGAAAAAGTGACAAATATGTAGGAGAATGCGGACTCGGTAAAAGAAATGAACGAGGTGACAGACTACTTCAATTCTGCCAGGAGAAGAATATGATTGTATCTAATAAATTCTTCATCTTACCAAAGAGAAGACTTTATACTTGGAAATCACCCCAGGACAATGGCGAAAGAATAATTCGAAACCAGATTGATTTTTTACTGATAAACGAACGATACAGAAACTCCTTAAAATCCGTTAAAGCTTACCCAGGCGCAGATGTCTTTTCAGACCATAACCCTCTAGTAGCGCAAATGAGTATTAAACTAAAAAGATTGGAGTAGAAAAGAAGAACAAATCAGATAGACGTCAGTTATTTATGTAACCTGGAGGTAAAGGAGACACTGCAAAAATGTATTAATAATAATTTCAAAATACTTCATGAAAAAGAAACATCTCAGCCAACGAACAACATAGATAAAAAATGGCAAAACGTAAAAATGGCGATAACAGGTCCTGGAAGAAAATTCTGACTAAAGAAAAACCAAAAATAAAGCAAAGGTGGATGACTGATAAGATCCTTCTTCTCATGGACAATCGGAGAATAATGAAAGAAAAAAACGAACAAAGGTATAAACAAATACAGGAAGAAATCAAAATAGAAATCAGAATAGCAAAAGAAGATTTTTATAAAAGAAAATGTGAAGAAATAGAGCAATTCCAGGCAAAACATGATATTTTTAATGTACATAAAAAAGTGAAAGAACTTGCAGGTACACAAAAACGTAACCAGCCAAACACCCTGTATAATGTCAACGGAAACATAATCAACAGAACTAGAAGAACAGTTGAAGACATGGAAAAACTATATTGAAGAACTCTTTGCAGATGATAGACAACAATCTGAGCTAAGTAACATACAAGGAGCCGAAGGTCCAGAAATAACGGAAGAGGAAGTAATGTACGCACTAAAAAGAATGAAAAATGGTAAAGTCCCAGGTCCAGATGAAATACCAACGGAAATCCTTAAACTAATAGAAAAAGACTCGATTCACATTTGAGTTGAACTTTTTAATAGCATTTATACATCAGGAAAAATACCACAAGCATGGCTTTTATCCACCTTTGTTATTATACCAAAAAAGATAAATGCCAAACAATGTAGTGATTACCGTACAATCAGTCTGATGAGCCATGTACTGAAAATATTCCTGAAAATTATACACTCTAGAGTACACAGAAAACTGGAAATGGACATCAATAATACCCAGTTTGGATTCCGAAATGGACTTGGAACAAGAGAGGCGTTGTTTGCACTGAACGTTATGTCTCAAAGATGTCTTGACATAAATCAAGATCTATTCATGTGTTTCATAGATTACAACAAGGCCTTTGATAAAGTGCGGCATGATCACCTAATCAGACTCCTGGCAGAAAAGAATTTAGATAAACGAGACATCCGACTAATAGCAAATATGTACTACAATCAGAAAGCAGTAGTGAGAGTAGAGAATAATACCACTGAAAAAATTGAAATAAAGCGAGGTGTGAGACAAGGGTGTATACTGTCACCAGCCCTGTTTAATCTCTATTCCGAAGACGTAATGAATAGAACACTCTCTGATTAATCCGTAGGTATTAAAATAAATGGTGTTAGAATAAACAATCTGAGATTTGCCGACGACACCGTTCTGATCGCAGAAACACTTGAAGAGCTACAGACATTGGTGAATAAGATAGCAGACTGCAGCGAAGAATATGGACTATCTTTGAACATAAAGAAAACTAAATTTATGGTAATATCGAAATCAACACAAAATGTCAAAAATTTATATTTACACAATGAAATTATTGATCTAGTTAGCAAATACAAATATTTAGGCACTTTTATAAATGAAGACAACGATACCTCAGCAGAAATAAAAATAAGAATAGAAAAAGCCAGATCCATATTCACTAAAATGAAGAGAGTGTTATACGGAATGGAGTCATGGACGTTGAAAAAGATTGATACCAAAAAATTAGAGGCATTTGAACTGTGGATGTATCGCAGAATCCTGAAAATATAATGGACCGAGAGAGTCACAAATGTCGAGGTCTTGAGAAGAATGAATAAAGAAAAGGAAGTCATATTTACGATCAAAAAACGAAAACTGCAATACTTGGGACACATTACAAGAGGTGAAAGATATGAACTGCTTCGAATAATTATGCAAGGGAAAATAGCAGGAAAAAGGTCCATAGGAAGAAGACGAAACTCCTGGCTAAAGAATCTACGGGAATGGTATAGCTGTAGCAACAACGAATTGTTTCGGTCAGCAGTTTCGAAAATACGTATAGTCCTGATGATCGCCAACCTTCGGAACGAAGATGGCACTTGAAGAAGAAGAGAGAGATAAATTGCTCATTGATTCCGTAGTGTAGTGTTCAGTAGCGTATCGTTCACACTGTTGCAGTGAATTTTAAAAATTAATCATAATATAATATAATATGAGACTTATTTAACTTTTAAAGTGAATACGTCTTACTAGAAAAATAAAAACTTCTTAAAAAACTACTTTCAAAGGCCATAATTTTGTATAAAAATTACGAGACAAAGAAATGTTTGTTACAAAAATTAATCATCGCAACGGCATGTAGAGAGATTTGCCCTGCTGTCATTTCAATGAAAGGTTTCTTTTTATTAGAATTACTTAAATATCTTAAATATACTAATTTACATAATTAGGAAAGTCCAAATTCACAATAATTCAGTTTTTGTTTCTGAACTTGCAAATTACATAAAGTTAACTTTTACTTTTATATATTATATTATATGTATTTTTATATGTTCACTAAAAGTAAAAGTTAACTTTATGCAATTTGCAAGTTCAGAAACAAAAACTGAATTATTGTGAATTTGAACTTTCCTAATTATGTAAATTAGTATATTTAATATATAAGTAATTCCAATAAAAAGAAACCTTTCATTGAAATAACAGCAGGGCAAATCTCTCTACCTACTTTTCCGATGTAACAAACAAAAAAATTGTTCACTTTTTTTTAAGAGTAAAGTAGGTATATTAAGGTTGGAGAAAATGTATTTTAGTTTGAAAAATATGTTAACAAAATAAACTTACTTACAAACGAAAGCAATATTGATAGCAGTTCGACCTTCACAGAAAGTCAAAATATTAATCATCGTATGAAGACGACTCTTCGGATGATGAAGAGCTATAGCGATTACTACTATTTACATTGATAATTAATGGTTCAACCGAAATATCCACTCTTGTGTTTAAGTCCCACATTATATCTTCTTCTTTGATAGTGCGTCTTATACAATACAAGACTAAGGTGTGACATTTTTTATGGCAGTAGCTAACAAGCTTTTCACCTCCTCCATTTTAAAACTCAAGTTTTCTCTTGCCACTTGATTTTTTATTTGCCCATATAAGCTCGATAGGATTCAGCTCACAATGATAAGGAGGGAGGCTGTTCAATTATGTTGTTTTCACGAGCCATTTCGTCGACTACATATTTCTTGAATTGGGGTATATGTATCCTCGCGAGGTTTAGTAATTGTACTTTCAACATGTTTTCATTGAATGTTATATTTTTTTGAGAAAGCCAGATGATGATTTCACCTTTTCGCCAGGAAGTCGTTGGTGTTGGCTCCAACCGTCGACTGTGGTATGACGCATTGTCTATAATAACGACAAGATTTGCTTCGAGGTTTGGTAGAATATTTAAAAACCAACCTTTGAATATTTGAGCATCTATTTCCTCATGGTAATCGATAGTTTCCTTGAATTCGAATAGTAACAAGTCGTTGTCCAAAAAAACCCGAATCGCTGCCTATACGTGGTATTATCAGCCTCCGTTCTTTACCCATTGGTGTTTTCAAATCTGTTAAAAACCCTTCAATGAAGGCTTGTCGACCACTTTTAATTTACAAATCTTGCCACACCTGAGACAGTATGACCTTGATTTTGCCAAGTTTTATGTAAATAGTACACTTTTCGTTCTTCACGACGATACTCTCGGATTTATTGTAATTAATGTCTCCGCTACAAGATAATTTTACCTTTTTCTAAAAGAACACTATTCCTGCTTCTTTTCATATATTTGGTGTTCATTTGTCCTAATGTTTGCAAGAAAACATGTGATATTTTGAGCATTGAATCAGGTTGGGATTGGTAAGGATCCGAAAAAAGAAACCGTGGAATTTCCTTCGAATAGCATATTTGGTGTCATCTTCATGCTGGTTGCATTTTCTACCTCTGGTTTCAATGTTTTCAAGATTAACATAATTCGATTTGCCTTCACTTCGTTTAATTTTTTTTTTAGAATTCTGTATGCAGTTCTCGTCGACACTTTAGTCAAATCACTTCACAGAGTAACTACATCTTTGACCAACGTACGTTTATTCCTTTCACGGAGTCCACAATACACGTTGTATTTAATAGTTTTTCCTCTCATTGAAAAATTTGCTTTGACTGCTCTCGCCGTTCATATTGCTCACAACACTAAAATACGTGTTTGCTGCTTCAATAATCTAATAAATAAATATTTAGACCGATTTCAGAATTTTATCTCACACCGAAATATGTAATAAATTTTTACGACTTCCTATCTTCGCTTTCGAAAAAACTACTGTGTAAAAAATGTAAAATATTTACAAGGTGTTTGTGCAGGTTAAACGCGGTTTTGGGGAGGTTTAACTATTACCTACTAACCTAAAATTATTTATTGTAATTAAACTAAATGGCAATAATAATCATATTCCTACATTAACGTAATTCATATTATAAATAGGTATTTCTTCAATACAAGTAGCTTTATCGTAATTTCTTATGAAATTTTTCGTACGCCATTGGACGTCCTACAATTGCGCTGAAACCTCACTATTACTTCTAAAAATTTACTGCCTAGAATTCTGGATTCTGATTATAGTTTCTACAAAACATCGTCAATTAAAAATGTTTCACTATAAAATTAGCTTCTCCAAAAGAGACATTTTAAACTACAACATAAAATCTATTTAGCAACAATTAACAACTCATTAAAAATGCAAATCTTTACAAATCTTCAAACAACAGGTAAGGGTGGTAAAAGTTAAATCAATCAAAAAATTATTATTTCTATTTAAAAAGAGATAATTTCTGGGAGTTGGCTGTATACCATATAGTCAAAAAACTCAAACATCGAAGTAAAACACTTCTGTTGTAATTGGTATATTCAATTAAAATTAAATTGTAGTTAAATTTAAGTTTAATGTATTCGGACTATGTACTCGATCTTTAGTGAACCTAAAAGTATTCCCACTACATTAATAAAAACGTAAGGTAAATTTTGACAGTTATAAGTACACATGTGGGTAATTACTTACTTTGTAGTACCAAAGAATATAGAAGCATGGATATATATAGAACAGGACTTGCAAAAGAACCTCAAAACCAAACAGTGGTTGGGTTTAAATGGGTTAAACCATACTTGAAAATATTAAATTATTGAATTTTTACCAGCCTGTACCAATTTAAAGCAACGTGTTATACATTTTTGGAATCACCTCAGCAAGGGAAATCTATAAATTGAAAAAAAATGGGGGTTCTATTTCAAAAAAATGGTGATGACGTCTTCATACGAAGGTGGTTCACCCTGTATATTAGATTATAATTTGACAAAATAGTAAATTAAAATTAAAAATGGACCTATTTCGGGAATTTCTAATAATATTGTTTAATTGCTCATAAAGTAGATCAAGATAAATATAAAAATGAACTAAGTGAAACCCATCTGTTTTTTTATTTTATTCTAATATTTTATAGAATTTTATAACAATAAACGTAACCTAAAAATTACCACTGAAAATAAACTGAAGTAATAGTATAAATAATATACAAAACTTAATTTAATATTCACAGCTGGATTATCTGCAGAACAATGTACCATCACACCAAACTCATCATTCTCCCATGATGTACCTGGAAGATTGTAAACACCAAAAACATAGATATCCTGTTCTGAGTATTGCAGAACAACATTTTTTACAGTTTGACCTTAGAGTAGGGAATTCTACTCGTCTACTTGACGAGTAGAATTCCCTACTCTAAGAGTTTGACAATGCCGGTTATATACTTCGCGAGGTGATTGCGATATGTAGACATCACGGACTACAAACTTGACTTCAATAATCTGATATAAGACATTTATATGAAGAGTGGTCGAGCTAAGTGAGCTAAGTGCCAAAATTAAAATTTGCCAGAAATTAAAAAAAACCTGAACATCCAAAAAAATAAAACAAATATATAATTGTTTATCGAAATTTTATTAACAAGTACGGAAATTACATATATCAAATTTTTGGTGTTAGTACACTGAAGAAACTTAAAAAAGTAATTCACAAGAAATGAAGAAAAAATTATCTAAGTCCACAAAATAATATGTGATTAAAACTCTAAAATAGAGGTGAAAAATGCTCTATTTTCCTGGTTAATGAATTCTAGCATGGTGCGAAGGTCTTTTTTCTTACTTTTGTTTATTTGCTGAACACCAGGAAAGGCTAAGAGCTCCGTTGACTTTAATTTTTGGACGTTCACACCTTTTTTCAATACACGACACTTCTCCCATCCCATTAAGTTAGTAAAACTTATCTTGTACAACACTGTTCCTGGATCTTCTTTCGTCACACGTAACCACGATGCTTGAGTAATGCCAAGTTTAGATGTATCTATACATTTTGATAATATTTTATCGAAATCAAAAAAAGTACATTCTTCCATATCTAACACTTTGTAAGGCCTGGAAGGTCTAGCATCAGCAAGTACGGCTTTTACATCATTTACTGTTTGAAGCTTGGAACGTTTTGCATTGCACGTTTCTCGATAAGACTCTCTATGAAAGTCTATACAAAATCTCTATCTGAGGATGAAAGCTATAACCGGAAACTAAAAATTTATCGATGGTATTAAAATATCCATTGGCTACCAAGAAAATATATAAGAAAATAAACATTCGGTTTTTTAATTGCCCTGCACAATTGTCGCTCCATAGATATAGTTTTCGCTTATAAGTTAAAAGCTGTCTCGTATTCAAGGTTTATAGAAGACATGATGCCATTTGGTTCCCACCACGACCCGACTATCCTTCATGCTAGATACACATCATTCCATCTGACGTATCTTGTACGTGTATTCCAAAATTGTAGCATGGCAATTGGCGGTTGTAGTACATACTACTATGCGTGAATTTAGGTAGCGAAAATACTTTTTGTAGATCCATGGTAAGGGTATAGGTATCACTACCTGGAAGGGTACTACTCGTACTGTCTTCTTGAATAATATTAAGAGCTTAACATGTTTTTCTATGATGTAATTTCAACTTAGTTTTAGCTTTTCTGGATACATTAAGGTCTTTATCCTTGATTCTCAAAAAAAGGAAATCACTTGTCTTGCATGTGTCAACCCTAGGTCTTCTAAAAGAAAGATTCGAAAAATCTTTCATAAAGACTCTCCTATAAAATTTGTATGTTGTGGTACAGTCAGAATGTTTTATTTTAAAAGCGTTGAATAGCTTATTAACATTGAGGTCCGGACTGAGATATTCTTTTTCACTTTTTGATCGACTGTAGTGACTCTCGTCCCACGGGAAGCTATTGATGCGATCTTTTACCATCTGTCTATCATGAAGAGTGTACTTAAATTTTTTAATACCTCCTCGTTTATCCTTGATGGTTGTGTGCCCCTCCTTTTTTGTTTATTACTATTACTATTTATTACTACGCTAACAGGCGTAGTAATCTTTTGCGGACTAGCAAATATTTCCAAAAACGTTTTTTTACAAATTCTTTTCATGTTACCTTGCACATTTGGAACTACAAAAGCTACGGTACACTGTCGTCTACTTTCTGATGAATCATTATAACTACCATGGCGGCGACGCGACGTTGAACTGGTAAAATTTGCAGTAATCCCATGAGATAGCTGCCTTGCTTGTTGAGTTCAAGGCCATGATACAAGCCGAAAAGCTTAATCTTCATATAAACCACGTCCCTACAGCCAAATTTATATTTGCTTGTGAACTAAAATAGTGGAGTTTCATGATAATTTCATGTCAGCAAAGCCAAAGTAACAATAAAAAGAGGTTGTAATATCGAATAGCATTGGTAGCTATTTCGAAACGGATTGGGAACACGAGAGGCTCTTTTTGCTTTAAATATATAAACGCAACGATGTAGAGACATGAATGTAGATGTATATGCATGTTTTATTGACTATCGAAAAGCATTTGACTGCGTTAACCGTCAAAAGATGATCGAAATTCTGAGAACAACTGGAGTTGACGAACAAGACTTGCGAATTATCTCAGAACTATACTGGCACCAAACGGCAACAATTGAATTGCGTCTTATCACCGCTACTGTTTAATTTATATTCGGAGTCTATATTCAGAGAAGCATTAGACGAGGTCCAAGGCGGAATTAAGATTAACGAAATCAACATAGACAACATCAGATATGCTGATGATACCATCTTAATAGCAAGCAACGCACAAGAACTATAAAATATAATAAATGCGGTAGTTCACCACAGCGAAATGTTCGGTTTACATCTAAACGTTTCCGAAACTAAAACTTTAGTATTTTCAAAGACACCAATAAACATACATGTGTATGCCAAGGGTCAAACAGTAGAACAAGTAAATTCCATAAAATATTTGGGAGCAAATATCAATAGTCAGTCTAATCCAAAAAAAGAAATTCTATCAAGAATCGAACAAGCAAGGAAAGCATTCATGAGCATAAAAACATTTTTTACAAGATCAGACCTTAGTTTGCAGCTTAGAATCCGAATGATCAGATGTTACGATTTTTCTGTCTTACTGTATGGCTGTGAAAGTTGGACAATCGACTCTGAAATAGAAAAAAGAATAGATGCCTTTGAGATGTATATATACAGACGAATGCTGAGAATTCCATGGGTACTACATATAGTACATAAGAGTTACTAATGTTGAGGTACTTCGTCGCATGTGTAAACAAAAAGAATTACTAAGAACAATCAAAGAGAGGAAAATGCAATACTTGGGTCATGTGTTGAGAGGCGAAAGATACGAATTACTTCAAGTTATACTGGAAGGAAAAGTACAGGGCAAAAGATCAGTAGGAAGACGCCAGAACTCATGGCAGAAAGACTTGAGGAGATGGTTCGACCGCTCATCCGCAGAAATCTTTCGCGCAGCAGTTTCCAAAACTACAAATGCCATTTGAATCGCCAACCTTCGAAAGGAGACGGCGCCATGAGAAGAAGAAATTGGTAGCTATTTACAAGTTAGACTATTGTACGGCCTAAAATTTCAAGTGATCTGTTAAAAATCTCGTACTAACCTCATGCAGTGAAACGGCTTTTCCAGGTTTTTGCAGCTAACATTTTTGTGTAATATAGCGTTTTTCACTCAATCTAGCTTTACTCTGTTTTTTCCTTATCGATTTCGTATTCTTCTTTTCTTCAAACGCACTATTATCGATTGTATTTACGTTAAAACGCAAATACATACGCAATAATAATAATAGATACTATTAACAACACGTCCACCCATATACTGGCACTTCACTTAGATCAGTTAGCAAAGTACATGATGCCGGTTTTACAGACAACTCCATCTTTGGGCTTCGTTTGCAACCACTAGAGTGAAGTTGGCACTTAGATCTCATAGGGAGGTAATGGCGACGGAACATAGATGATATTGAATAAAAAAAAAACAAAATTTATGTTTTCGCACTTAGATTACTTAGCTTGGCCACTTTTCATATATATATATATATATATATATATATATATATATATATATATATATATATATATATATATATATATATATATGCTCAACCCGATCTTCGCGAATACTAATGGTTTGTGATTTTAACTTGTTAACAAACACTAGTACACCACCGCCACTCAACTTTGCACTGGTTCTCTGGGATCTATCACATCTGTTGATACTAAAACTATTACATTTAATTTCATAATCAGTTATGGTATCATTTAAGGTGCTCTCAACTAAAATAATTATATTGTACGAGCAGCAGAAAATACTTTTCATGATCTCGGAAATCTTTGTACGAATGCTTCCAACATTTTGATAAAAAACTGTTAATGGGAAGGATAATAGTTTTTTTGTTGTTTAACTGCAGAAACTGTAGGTATACCACTGCGGTATCTAATGAATAGATTTTCATCGCCAGCAGATTTTCTTTCATCGAGCTCCTTTTTAGTTGCCTTGTAAGCGCCTTGTTCCATCTTTGTTTAATCCTTAGACAGTATTTCAAAGTTTATTACTAGACTTAACAGTCAGTTTCATCGTGTTACCACTACATATAACTTTAACTGGTCTACCTTGATTGTAACTGAACAGTTTGCCAACTCGGACAATATTTGGTAAGATCGATTCCTCCTGCTGTAAGCCAAGTAAACAAAAGACCTCACACATCTAAGATTTGTTATAGCTAATGCGATCAGCTAACGCATTGGAGTTCTTCTTCTTCTTGTTCTTTCTTTTCTTTTTCTGACTCTATCTATTTTTCAATGTGCCTCCAGTAAGTTGTTGTTCCATCGTTTTTGTGGGCGTCCTACTGACCGTCTTCCTATTGTGAAACCGTCTCTTGCCGTCTTTACTACTCTATTTGATGACATTAGGCTTATATGATCGTTCCATTCTACTCTTCTATTTCCTATCCAGTTCTTGATGTTCTCCACCTTGCATCTACGTCGTATATCTGTACTTCTAGCTCTTTCCCATCAATTACCATAAATTTTTCTAAGTATTTTCATCTCTGCTGTTTTTAACACCCTTCTTGTCCTTTCGAGTTATATTCAGCACTTTTATAAATAATAAGATTTTCAGTTCTCTCTATGCGTTGTTGTATTTCATAACAAACAGACTGGGACTATCTGGGATGCGGACAAGCTAGATCATTTTTCTGCAATGTGTATCTTTGAACGGCAACTGTAGGCTATTATTTGCTTTTCATCAGTACCAAGATCTTGGGAACAAGCGCTACAATTATTGATCATTATAACTTCAAAATTAATTCTTAAAATATTTCAGCAATCCTCGGCTTTTTGCGGTTTATTATTTATGAAATATAAAAAGTACTAACCCAATTAACTAGTAAGTATAATATTATTCTTGATATGCTTTCTAAACTTAAAAAGTTTTAGAAAAATGAAGCAGCAAAATTTTGTTTGTTTTTTAACCTAACCTTCATTTTTAGGTATGTTGTTATGTTGTATGTTTTTAACTAGACCTTTGTCGTTGGCTCCCATTAGCCTTTTTTATAATTATAATTTGCGATGTATTCCGCATAAACATTGAAAATTAATAAGAAAACAAAGGACTTAAAAACAGGCCTTATGATTCCCATTTGTGCTGAGGATAATACTTATATCACGTCTATCTAACCCGATTTCTTACCATTAATTTTTCGGTTTAATACGATCTTAGGCTTTCTATAGTCAATGAAACAAGCATCATTTTTTTTGTCCTTCAAAAAAGCTTTTGACTAAAAGCGACTCAGGATTGCCTCCTTGGTTGGTGTTCCTTTTCTGATTTTCTGAATCCTAATTGTTATCGACTTAAATATGCTTCGCATTCATTCGCTCTATATGCCCAAAACTGTCGACATATCTAAGCATAAAACGATTTAAAGAAAGAGTCAGTGTATCCCTAGCTTCTTGGTACGTCAGACACATCAATTTCTAATAATTGTAGAACTAGGTGCTATATTATTCTTTCTTTCAAAAATATCTTTACTAACTCTGATTGTGATAAAAAACTGTATTGAAATCCGTCACTTTTCTATTTGCGTATAAAAAATAATTTAAATTTTTTTCTAGTTGTGAAAGGAAAAACCATATTAAAAGAGTGGATTTTATTTACCTATACTAAAATTGTACATTTATTTACCTATACTTAAGTTATACTATAAGTTTACCTATACTAAAATTGTACATTTATTTACACACAAAAAATGGCAATAAATAATAATTATTAATAAATGGTCTCTTGCTCATCAGTATTAGTGCCAAAACTTTCTGTATCTCTATTGTGTCATATTTATTCCTTCTTGGGTGCCTTATTGCAATACCCTATAAACAGAAAAATAGATGTTAAATACCGTCGTTAAAACTGTTTAAAAAAATATTAAATTAACATTTACTACATGTTTATAACTTATAAAATAATAAATTATCCTTTAAAACTTTCTTATTCGTCAAAAGGGGAGAATTGGAAAGCCAATGAAGTTTTCGCAGATAATTTAGAGTCCGTCTATAAATTAAATGTTTACGGGAGAATAACGAGTAAATAAAAAAATATTTAAGTAATAAACAATAAGATTAATAGTGAACAAGGTAGTAAGTACACAGTCCTATCTTCTAAACAGAGCAATAATTCAGCAATTAGTTGTTATCAACAACATTTAAAAATTTAAATAACAAAAACTGAACGAAAAAATATCCCCGCCATAGCCGGTCCCAAGCCCGGTGTAACGATAAATTTTTACTTAGTTAAAAGTAATTTTAACGGTAGATTTTTACTGTGTGTTAAAATTTGATTCTCTATTTTATGTTAAAAAAATATGAAATGTAATAACTATTGTTGTATTGTTAAATATGATTATATTGAATTTACTAAATGTTTTGTATACTAATTCTGGTTACTAATAAATGAAATTAACTTATACTACAGTATTAAATATAGCGTTGCAGGCACAAAATGGTTCAAATAATACAAGCATTATAAAAGAGCTTTTTTATACACCCTAATATGAATTAAAATAGGTAACATGTTAATTAAATGTTTATACGGAATTTGCCAGCCTAACTACATAACCCCTCGGGCGCTCTCTTAATCCGAGATGTGATAAACACCATGATATACAGACCCTATATTAAAATACTAAATTATTGGAGTTTTCCCACTTTCTCAAGTGCGAATAAGTTGTATAAACTTAAATTTTTTAATGGATTTTATAGTTATATTTTGATTTAGATTGACAACTTTTTGGAATTGATTAAAATGATCACAATGAGTTCAAACATCCAATTAATTAAAACAAGTTCTTCTTCGCCTACAACATGTAGGCGTTCATGTTGGTTGGATTATGAGTAATGATCCTTCTTTTTATTATTGTATTGATAGATATGACGCACCAGTTTCTTATGTCTCTCAACCATGAGTGTCATTTGCGACCTGGTCATTTCCGAAATTCAATTGTGCCTATTAAAATGATTTTTCTTCTTCTTCTTTTTCCTTCCCTTTATAAGCAATTCTGCTTATTCATTGGCGGATTAATACCTCTATGGAAGTTTGTCACTCCATCTTTTGCGCGGTCATCCGATACTTCTTCTGCCGATTGGTAACTTATCTCTTGCTATTTTGATGACAAGGGTCTCCTCCATTCTGCTAATGTGGTTATTCCATTCTTTTTTCTATTTTGTGTCCATTTATTTATACACCGTACGTTACATTTTCTTCTAATGTCTTCACTTCTCTTTCGATCTCTTAGCGTATTTCCTGTAATTCTTCTCAGTACTCTCATCTCTTGTTTGAAGTAGCCTTTGCGTTGTGGTTATGTCGGGTCTTGTTTCTGAGGCAATGTCATTATTGGTCTTACACTGGCTTTATAAATTCTTGACTTCGTGTCAGCGTTAATGTGTCTGTTTCTCTATATAGTGTTATTAAGGCATCCTGCCAGTCTATTTGTTTTTTGTACTTAATTTCTCACTTCTTTGTCCAGGTCTCCATAGCTAGACAGTCTAATTCCCAGGTATTTTATTTCCATTACTTGTTCAATACTGATGCCATCAATTTTTATTTCACATCTGGTTGGTTCTTTGCTGACTACTATTGTTTTAGTTTTCTGAGATAAGATTGTCATATTAAATTCTTTTGCTCTTATGTTAAATCTGCGGACCAGTCTTTGCAGACTATCTTCATCTTGGGCTATCAATATTGCGTCGTCTGCGTAACAGAGTATTTTGATTTCTTTGTTTCCTATTCTGTATCCTTTTCCTTAGGATCCTGTTTCCTCTTCCATAATAGATGGACTATCCTGACTTCCATTCTGTTTTTGTAGATGTTTTCGATAGTTTTTATAATATTTAGGGGAACTTCTCTATTATACAGAAGTTGGATTACATCTTTGAGTCTTACGGAATTTTAAGCAACCTGCTGAGACACCACTTTTCGAACGCTTCAATAAGGTTTAGTGACCTTACTTTAAGTGACTAGGTCTCGCTACTATACATTATTCATTTTAGGACGTGAATACAGACACCCAAAGGAGTTACGCGCTAACAAAGGTAGTTATTGCATTTGGTAAAAGTATTTCTAGCTATTGCTACTCATATCTTCTCACTTCTTTGTTACAGTTCCATTTACTATTTAAGGTAACTTCAAGATATTTATTTTTTCAACTCTCTGTACAAGTTAGTTGTTTATTTTCAACTGAGCTTGCATATGTGATTGTCTGCTGATTATCAGTAATTTCGTTTTTATGATGTTAATGTTGAGACCATATTCCTCTTCAACTGTATTAATATTATGTACTACCTCTTGCAATTCTTCTATGTCGTCTGCTATGATAGCTGCATTATCGGCATATTGTAAATTATTTATGGGAATTCCATTTATTTTGATAAAGTTTTTCATTCTGCTGTGCAAGTTGAATAAATCATAAATGTTAAACAGCAGATTTTAGAGAATGCAACCATGTCTTACGCCCTTACATATTTATACTTGTTGTGTATATAGACTGTTGGAGATCCTAAATTTTGCCTTTTTATTTCAAAACAGCTGTTATATCATCCTCATATCTTTTCCATCAAGACCAATATTCCTTAACGTCTGTATTAACGTTAAGTTAATACAGGCGTTATAATTTCCAGTATCATAAACAGTTGATTATCTACGAAAATGTTAAATCACCATTAGATACTAACGTAAAATTATATTGATTACGAAAATAAATATTAATTGATAAAAATTATTTTAACGGTTATTATAATTATAACGTTATTTTGATTTTTGTATTAAATACTTATAGTTACAATTTTTATTGCTTAACCACATTTCTTTCTCAATCTTAGTCAAAATTTAACCTTTACGTTTGGATTCATTAAAGTGGTAATACTCATTCCAGATAATACACTGATGATGGCCTTTTTAGTCCAAAAATGTTCTGTGATGTAGCCTGAAAATATTTTTTTAATTATATACCTTTTATAAGGGATTTTTAAATAAAAATTTTGTGATTCGTGTTATACAGCCAACTGCAAAAATTTCATTTTCCTTGTGGAAGTTTATTAATCATGATATCAGTTTCTCTCTACGAATTTAAGAATATATGTGTGTAGTACCTAGTTATGTACGGCGTGGAAGCATGGATTCTCAAATAGACCAATATAAAAAGCATTAAGAGTTTCGAGATGAAGTTCTATAGACGAATATTAAGAATAAGTTTGATTGACCGAGTCACAACTGAAGGGGTATTACGGCGAATGGACAAAAAGCTTGGAGTAATACTTACCATAATAAAAAGAAAATTGGAATACTTGGGCCCTCTACTGCGGGGACAAAAATACACATTCCTACAACATGTATTGCAGGGAAATATTCAAGAGAGTGGACAACCTGTTTAGAACAGCGGTAAATAAAGTTTAAATAGCCTGGATGAAATCTAATCTCCGATAGGAGAGGAACAGGAAGAGAAAATATAGGGCGAATATTGTACTAGCTAAACTAAACACCAAATCATTAAGACAATAGTGGAAAGTTGATCACTGTATGGGTCAGAGACGTAGGAACCAATAAAAGGATGAAAAACAGAATAAATGCAGTGAAAATGATGTTTTGAAGATCAAATAGAGGGATCAAGAAAACCAAGGAGAAGAGTACGTTCTAAATCACAATGACAGATAAAAAGAGCAGTCGAAACATCAGACCTCAGAAAATATGTCACAAGAATAAATGGCGATTGGGATAAGTTAACGGTAAAAAGAATATGCTGTCTAAATACTTGGACTATCTATGGGAATAAAAACGCCCTCTGGTAAAGGAAAAATGATTATGTCCCGTATCGATAGAGCAGATGGCTGTTTAGACATGAATGTTGATGTTTTTGAGGATTTAGCATATAATCTGCGTCTTCTAAAATGTGTCTCATAGTGTATTATGGTTGCAGCATTTTTCTGGTTTTTATATAATATCGCATCATCTGCATGGTATATTATTTTAAGTTTTTTTATTTTCATCTGGTATCACTTCTTTCTATTTACTTTTCTTATAGTTTCATTTATAATCAGGTTAAATAGTACTGGAGTGAAAGAATCACCCTGTCGTATTCTAGTACTAACTTCTGTAGGATTACACTTGAAAAAGACACTCTGCTGAAACAGCGGTAGTGATAATAAAGTATGATAAATTTTGTGGAACTTCTGCAAACAAAAGTTTTCTGTGTTTTATTCTTAGATAAAATGAATTTGCATCAAGTGACGGTCTACTTCTCTTTTTTCGAGATGTAATTCTATTTCTGGTGTGAATGACTCGCTTTTTTCGCCTTATATCGATTTTAAGTAATCCCTTCCTTCTGAATGTGTTTATTTTTATTATTTCGATTATCTCTTTTGTGTCATTTTGATTATTCATCAGACGTCTTTTTGAATTTCTTTTGTAATAAATGTATGCCTGTTGTGTTCGGTTTACACATTTACCTTGACTTACTCTCTAAGCCAAGGATTTTTGCTGGATATGTAAGTACTCATCACCTTTCTTTCTTCGAGAGTTTTTATGGCTGCTTCTTTTACATTCTTTCTAGTTTTGCTCATCTTTCTTTCATGTTACTGACATCCACTATTTCATTTTCATTAATCTCTTTTGATATCTTGGGACATATTACATTAATTATATTTAATTTGTGTATGGAATCATACATATTTTGGTTATTATGGGATACTCGATCTTTGGCCTCATATATTGCTGAATGTATACTTGTGTTGATCTGTGTGCAGGAAAAATTTATTATTTTTTTTTGTGTTTGTTACTGGTATATAAATTCATCTAAAAGTCTCCGTTTTCATTTTAAACAATCTTATATTACAAAAAATTTATTTAAAATCCTTTATAAAAGGTAATATAATTTAAAAATTATATATCTTTTATAAAGGATTTTAAATAAATTTTTTGGGATACGTTGTATACAACCAGCTACAGGAAAAATCTTATATTAGTTTGAGCAAAGAATGAAGCTAACAGATTCCAAAATTTTTTAGAACAATGATTTGCCATTAAATACTTACTTTTCCTTTTTATTATTCCCTGTCCCAAGGGAATCAATATTATATGTCCCAGGTTTGCAAATCTCTAATTGTTTTAGAGCATCTGCGTTACTTTTCATTTGTTGATCCATTACTCCTATTTTCTGCAAAAGTTGTTGGATATCTTCTTCTATCTTTGATGTTGCATTAACTAGAGCTCCATTTTCTGGATCCAAAATTGATGTTTTAAAAGTGTCTAGTCTGAAAATATATAACGATATAAGAAATTACAAATGCTTATATTATGATGCATCTGGTATTCTTTATGATTGTACTAGCCTCTATCTATCGACCCATAATACTTTTCATAATCGAGCCAGATTAGTTCCGCTTCTCCTAGATCTGGAGAAGAGAACACAAAAATAACTGGTTCTCTTCGTATATCTAGGAGAATTGGAACTAATATATATATATATATATATATATATATATATATATATATATATATATATATATATATATATATATCTTCCTCAAGAATCACCACTTGATATTTAAATCAACAGTCAATAATACCGCAATGTTATATATATATATATATATATATATATATATATATATATATATATATAAAAAATGGAAAAGGATAATGCGAGTGAATAATAAAAGTAAAAAGTAATGGCATGTCTCGCAAAACAGAAAACCAAAAATGGTATATCGATGGAAGGCAACCGTATATACGTATTTCTGACTATTGGTCGTCTTCAGTACGGTGCAGCCAAGTTAGAAAAGGAGCATATTAACTTGGGAAAGGATCACTACAGGAGCAATGCAACCAATTTGTGGCATTAGAGTTAGAAGACCCTGATGGTTTCCAGGGCAACAACTAACACCAACCACGGAGGAAGCTACAGCTACCTGGGGAAAGGAATGCCAAACGTTGAAACGTTTAAAACAAATGGAAAAGGATAATGCGAGTGAATAATAAAAGTAAAAAGTAATGGCATGTCTCGCAAAACAGAAAACCAAAAATGGTATATCGATGGAAAGCAACAGAAAGCAAAATGATCCTTTCCCAAGTTAATATGCTCCTTTTCTAACTTGGCTGCACCGTACTGAAGACGACCAATAGTCAGAAATACGTATATACGGTTGCCTTCCATCGATATACCATTTTTGGTTTTCTGTTTTGCGAGACATGCCATTACTTTTTACTTATATATATATATATATATATATATATATATATATATATATATATATATATATATATATATATATATATATATATATATATATATAAATACATATATAAATATATATATATATATATAAATATATATATATATATATATATATATATATAAATATATATATATATATATATATATATATATATATATATATATATATATATATATAGCTTTATGGAGTTTCTTTAGAAAATATGAGATAGATTAATGATACGGAAATTCTAGCACCAACTTTAGATATGTTAGATAGGATTGACGTCACTAGTAAACATTTTGGACTTCAGATCGGCACTATTAAGAACAAATTTATGACAATAAGTTGACAGCCGATAATCAATACCTACTATCTTGATATTCGATGGAAATACTATAGAGCGGGTGTCACGATTCAAATATCTAAGCACCAAGGTTAACGAAAAAAGAGATTGCGATGAAGAAGGTAAACTCTAAATTAATTATAGAAAAGCAACATTGGTCAAACTAAAAAATTTCCTATTAGCTAGCAGTCTCCCACTAGCCCTTAGACTACGTGTTGTGTGAAGTCCTATATATGACCCAGTTTATTTTATGAGATATTGTCTCTTAAGGTTTGATTACTGAATCGCTTGGAAACATTTGAAATGTGGATTTTATGGAGATTTTTACGAGTGTCATGGACCTCACATGCTATTTTAAGAGCCGCAGGTTAAGAACGAGACCTTCATAACATAGTTAAATAAAGAAAAATGTCCTACCTTGGCATATCCTTAAGGGAAGCAAATACTATATTTACAAATTAATCTTACAATGAAAGATACAGAGACACCGAGGCCCAGGAAGAAAACAACATTCGAGGCTAAGAAAACAGTGTTTTCTGTGACGTAGCCACAATATTCCGAGCAGCCGAAGACGGCACTCTACGAATGGTTTGAAAAGTACAGAAAACCCTTAACGTGCGGCCAAGCAAATGACATACGAAGAAGAAGAAGCAAAGACTTCTGAGATCTGATATACTAAGGAAGAAAACTGGTTAGCAGAGAATGAATAAGCCCAACTCTTTCGAAAGCCACCTCAGAATAAAAGAGTTTATGCCATGTTATCATATAATTAAACTTAAATAACTATATTAAACTAGAGTTTTTATTTATTATATATATTGTTAAAAATAATATCTTTTCGTGATACTAACCTGTGACACACTGCTTCTTGAACATGTATAGCACCTTCTTTCGAATATTTGGATACCTCCGCCAAAATTTTGTTCACTCCAAACTCTACTTTTGTTTTAGTGTCAGTAACACCATCAGCAACATTTTGCATTACTAGGTCCAACCTATTAAGACCTTGAATCTTATTCGAAATTTTGTCGTTACTAGTTTCAAAGCTGTCTCCAAGATTAACTGTCAATTCTGAGAGGTCATTAAGCTTCTTAATGGTATCTTCGTGAGTTTTCTTGATATAGTTGATAAGTTCAGATCTGGACTTGTCTTGTTTTTGTAAAGAGGAATTTTGATCTATAGCTAGGTCGTAATGTTGTGATAGCTGGTCTATTTTATTTTGTAAAAGTTTAATGCTTGCCAGAATTTTTTTAACATCTGATTGTTGACCATTAGTAGCTGTAATAGGTACATACATTTTAAAATTTACTAGATACTTTTTAATTTAATTAATTCAATATAACTAAAGATTTTATTTATGTGTTATTTATATATGTATCTTCAAATTATAAATATAAGTAAATATATATATATATATTATATATATATATATATATATATATATATATATATATATATATATATATATATATATATATATATATATATATATATATAATAGGATATGTGTTAAAAATTACCCGGAATTTTTGTTTTTAAAAATTTTTTTATTTATTCGTCTACATTAATATTGTCTCCTTCAAAGTAGTCTCCATCAGATATTGTGCAGTTGTGCCAATGCTTTTGCCAATCCTTGAAACACTTCTTAAACTCAATCTTTGTAATAGACTTTAGTTCTATCAGCGATGCGCTTTTAATGCCATCTATGCTTGTGTAATTACAGCCCATTAAAGTTTTCTTCATTTTTGGAAATAAGAAAAAGTCACACGGAGCCATGTCTGGTGAATATTGAGGCCAAAGCATCATTACAGTATTGTTTTTGGTTAAAAATTCGTTAACAAGCAATAAAGTGTAAGCTGGTGCATTATCATGATGCAAAAGCCATGAGTTCTTTTTCCAGAAATCCGGTCTTTTTTGGATTGTTTCACGCAAACGACGTTGAACTTATAGGTAGTACTCTTTATTGGCTGTTTGACCTTGTCGCAAAAATGCCATAGTGCACTATGGCATTAAAATCATAGAACACAGTGAGCATAACCTTAAAGTTCGAGCGCACTTGTCGAGCCTTTTTTGGTCTTCTGACGAACCAGAATGCTTCCACTGGGACGGTTAAATCTTGTTTCGATATCATATCCATAAACCCATGTTTCGTCACCTGCTATAACCCTTTTGAGTAAATCTGGATCATCGTTTATTTCATTTAGTGACTACTGATCAACTTCCATTCGCCACTGTTTTTGTTCTAATTTCAACAATTTTTGGAGACATTTTGCTGACATGCGTGTTATACTCAAAATATTTAAAAAAAATGTCATAACATTAAGCCAATTGATATGGTAACTTCGTCAGCGACTTCTCTCATTGTGATTCGGCGGTTGTTCATAACCATTTCTGTAACTTTTTTTTACGTTTTCATCGGTTCTTGATGTGCTGGAGCGTCCCGGGCGTTCATTACCTTCAACGTCTTCACCATTTTGGAATCGCGTGTACCTACCACTCGTAAGCGCTTGTTTTTTTTACAGCATGTTTACCATAGGCCTTTGTTAACATTTCACACACTTTGTTAAACTTTATTTTATTTTTTATGCAAAATTTAATACAAATACTTTGATACGAAATAACGTGGAATGTGATACTAAACTAGTATTTAAGGTTTATGAAAACAACTAATTAAAACATTGTGACCATAAAAATGTTTCCTACCGGGACAGGACCTGCAACAACGAGCCAAGTTTACCTTCAAAAAAAAAAAAAAAAGAAAAAACTAGCCTGCTTCAAATCAATCACAAGTACAACCACAAATATTTTGTAATCTAGTAAATCAAATATACTTTGGTCATGTCTTTAGTGTCTCCTTATAAAAGTGATTTCGATAATAGCAATAAAATTAAACGGAGTTCGGCCCTGAATGAGCCACCGAAAGGCATGCTTATTTTGGTCTCCACAAATTTGCAAAGTGTATGCAGTAATTATAACAGTTTATTTATAAATAGTTAAGTGACAATTACATGAAACACCAGTAAGTGAACACATCATATTAGTTTTCATTAATATAACGTGATCAACCAGTTTTTGGTTGATTTGTAATTTAACAATTATCAACAAGATACGACTCAAGAAACATTATTCCAGTTTTATTACGTGTTTGATTACTAGTCAAGTCCGTATTATTTTAAACACATGTCCCGTGTTAAAATCAAAAATTTAACCTAATATTCAGAGTCTCTCTAACACACCACATGTATCGCAATTACAGACAAATACTAATAAAACCTATTCATCAGCAGCTTCTACACAGTTTTCCTCAAAACATCAAGAAATTGTCTACAGCGCTTTAGAAAATACGCCACTGCAAAATTACTTAATTCCTTTGGGTAACCTAATTCATCCCAAAAATATTATATTTTTCTCCCGACTATCCAATAATCGGATTTGTATGTACCTTGCAAACAAACAAATCGTAGACAAATTCATGCAAACCATGGACAAATAGAAATCCAGAACAATATTGTACAAGCAAGAAGACTAATTTCACCTGCGGAACGTATTGTTCTTTCAAACGTATGTTTAACAATACCACACAGCCTGTTAGTTGATTATCTACAAAGTATTGGACTTAATATGGTCTCTCCTGTCACTTTTCTAAAAATCAGTTCCACTCTTCCCGAATATAATCATATTTTGAGTTTCAGAAGACAAATATACGTCAGTCCCCATAATATCTCCTTACCCGACTCATTCACCTTAGACTTCGATAATACAACATATCGAATATTTTTATCTCAAGAAACTATGGCCTACTATAACTGCAGAAAATCTGGACATATCGCCACCAACTGTCCCGATAAACTGAAATCAACAACAAATTTAATTGATTCTAATAACAGTCAACCTACTACTCCTTTCTCCCTTGACATCATGCCTCAACCTGCAGCAACATCCATATTAAACGAACAAATTTGTATCCAAGAAAAATTAGCAAATAATCTAAGCAATCCTTATATTGCTAATGGTCAAGGAGAAGTTAACACCATGGAAAGCTGCAAAGTAATTAATATCGATCTTCAGCCGAAACGTAGTATCAATGATGTTTTTACGTCTCCAGAATCAAGTCATACAAAAAAATCATTTGCTGTACTTACATCCAAACTTTGAGTCAAGAAGGTTAAAAGCAACTATTAGCATATATGCATAAAATCAACAAAATCACGATCTTGAGCCTGCCAAAGATTTATGCAAAATCATTTACCCACATTTGTTCTCAATTTTGACCAATTAAATCTACTTCTAAGCAATGTTATCGGCGTGCAAGATCCTTCTAACATAATTCAAGAGTTTACTTCTGACCTCCTGGGATTAGTTCATATGCTAACTAAAGTTCATCCGCAATTTAAAGATAGATCAACCAAACGTTATATCACCTTCTTAAGAAAGAAAATCCTTCGACACTAGGGTAACGACATCTTTGAATCCGAGGGCGAGTCATCTCAGGTTAACCCGTAAATTTATATTTTCGTATATAACATAATTCACTAAACTACTGCAATGGAATAAAGATGGATTTTCCATCGACTTCCAACCTTACAAATACTTATTTCTGAATTCTCTACCGAAATAATATGTCTCCAAGAAACAAATTTCACCCCCCCCCCCCCCAAAAAACTATAATTCCAAATATTTTAACATTTTTAGAAAAGATAGAGTACATGACAATAATTTCTCTTCAGGTGGAGTTATGACACTTATCAAAAAATGTTTGGTTGCAAATGTTTTTCCTGTTAATAGTAACATTGACTTTATAGTTCTAGAGATCACCGTTCCCGTTCCAATTTTTTTATGTAACATTTACCCAGAAGCCGGAGACAGAATCATCTGTCTCCGGCTTCTGCACGCAATGTAGCTTTCCTTCAATAATTTTAAAGTGTTTGTTTGTCCTTTTGTAGTGTAGTGTGATGTACAATTATATGTTTATGACATTTTGTTCTTGTCGGACAGGCCGCAATTGACGAAATGCCCCTGAAGATGATCTAGGGATCGAAAGTACTTGGGCAAGATTAAATTAAACTGTGCTCGATATATGCCTTTTATTTGATCAAAGTTCTCAATAAAAGCCAAAAATCTCGCCTAGACCCCGATTCCTATAGACCGATAAGCCTAACTTGTGCAATGAGCAAGCTACTAGAAAAAATTATTACCTCAAGGCTGACTTGGCATCTAGAAAATTCGAAATTAGTTATAAACGAACAAAATGGTTTTTGACAAAACCGATCGGGGATAGACAACATATTAGACCTGGAAAGTGATATTCATAAATCTCTGGCAACAAAACAGCATTGTATCGCAGTATTTTTTGACTTCAGAAAAGCATTTAATACATGTTGGAGATTCAACATTTTAAAAAAGTTACCGTCATGAACTATTCATGGAAATTGCCTTCATTTTATTAAGAACTTTTTAGAAAACAGATCTTTTCGTGTAAGAGTTAACAAATACTATTCCGAAGAACATGAAAAAGAAAACGGTATCCCTCAAGGCGCAATTATTAGTCCTACACTTTTCTTAAATAACTTCTAACTTCTTAAATAATCTCAATCTCGAGTTTTTCAATACATCGCTATCCTTCAAATTAAATTCTTAGGTATGTGGTTTGATAATCAACTTACTTGGAAAGAACATATTAGGCAATTAATATTGAGTTGTAATAAGAAACCTAACCTAATGAGAACACTCTCAAATAGATATTGGGGCTCTGATCTCTCTACAGAACTCTAATTAGATCAAAAATTGATTATGGGTCAACCGATTACGCCTCTGCTTCCTCCATATTGTTAAAACAGCTAGACTCTATCCACAACACAGCATTTGGACTATCTCTTGGTGCATTTCGAACGTCACCAGTGGAAAGTTTATATTGTGAAAGTGGGGTGCCTTCATTATATCACCGCCGAATTTCCTTAACACTAGCCCACACAACGTCAATAGCCTCAAATGTAAACAAACCTCTATTTAATAATACGTTCACTAATAAATATATAAATCTCTTTACCAATAGTACCAAACATAAGCCTTATTATGAGCGAGTACGGCGTTACCTGAGATGTCTTAATATCGAATTCCCAAATACTTTTCCAATCAATATTAAAAGCCCCTCACCTTGGATAGTTAATACTCTAAATATAAATACTGGTCTAACCCAATTTGACAAACATATTAATAGTCACGCAGAGATTAAGAATAATCCAGACCTAATTCTCCGTCAGCATAACGAACATTGTAATAAAATCTGTACAGATGCATCCAAGTGTGATAAATGAGTTGGTGCTGCATTCGTTACCCCAGGAGATACATATCAATTTCGTGTTCCAACCTTCCTTTCGATTTTCTCCGCTGAGCTCTGATGCAACGCTTAAAGCTATCATGCATATAAATTCTAATAACATTCTGATTCATATGGATTCCATCCCACATTGGCATTGCAGGCAACGAAAGTGCGGACCAGTGTGTGAGTGAAATTGCTAAATGTGCCGATATAGAAAAAGCCGAGTATGGAAATACTGCGAGTGATATAATAGTATATTACTTTATGAGGCGGAGAAGCCGAACGAAGTGAGGCGCGTAATTAAGGGCAAGTCAAGAAAAATCGCTTCTTTGCCGAATAAAGTATACTATTTTTTCTTCAAACGTAGCAATTTTCAACCATAAATAGTACAATTCATACGCTATTTTTACTCGAAATTAACTGTGATAACTATCAAAGTCGTCTAGATGTTAGAAATTAAAATAATTAAGTCGTCGGTGGGATTTGCGTCTCCCTGGTTACAGTTGTTTGACAGTTGTTTGCAATTATTAAAGACAGCTTATTGTTGTTGCAACCGCAAGCGCAAATTTAGTGCGAAAATGGAAAACCTAAACGAAATTGAGTCCGCGGCTAATAATGCAGTAGCACGTTTGGGGCCCTCCAAGTCCGGAATAAAGTATCGGTTAGCGTACAAGCACTTCCAAGAGTGGTGCGATACAAGAGGAGTACGGCAAGTTACCGAAGACGTTTTACTGGCATATTTTAATATAATGGAAAATGAAAATAAATGGAAATCTTTTACAATGTGGTCACGATACTCTATGATAAAATCCGAGTTAGTTATTAGAAAAAATGTGGATATAAGCAAATTTTTAAAGTTACGTGCCTTTCTGAAAAAAATAAGCGAAGGATATACTAAACAAGCAAAGAAGTCTAAAGTTTTCACTAAAGACGAGTTTGATAAATTTTTGTTTGAAGCGCCAGATAAGTTGTATTTAGGATTAAAGGTAAAAAAAATTATATTGCAAAGCATGTAGTATACTCTACTAAATTATAAAAATATTTCAGATTGTTTTGTTAATTGGGGTTACCGGCGCCTGTCGATGCGACGAAATGGTAAAAATGAAGACTGTGGACATTGAGGATAAAGAAAATGTAATAATTATCAAAATCCCAGACAGTAAAACACGACAAATTAGCTCTTTTACGATAATTGGTCAAAACTACATTAAACTGTATAAAAAGTATGCATCACTGCGGCCTAAAAATTTCACAGAAAACCGATTTTTTATCAAGTACCAAAATGGAAAGTGTTACCGAAGCGTCATGGGAATACATTCGATCAGCGCAGTAGCCCAAAAAGTAGCTAGTTATTTAAATTTAAACGATGCAAGCGCATACACGGGTCACTCTTTACGACGAACTTCAGCAACACTTTAAATTGATGGAGGCGGAAATCTAGAATGCCTCAAACGACATGGGGGCTGGAAATCAAGCACGGTTGCCGAAGGATATATAGAGGATTCAATAAGAAATAAGAAGGATAATGTTCAAAAAATTTTAAACCCTCATGATTCGCCAACATCGGGAATGATTGCTGAAAGTTGTTCTCGACCATCAGTATCATCAACAATTACCAATGCGTATCAAGAGTCGGGAACATTTTTGCACGGTTTCAATTTTGAAAATGCCTTATTAACTAATTATACTTTTAATATTACTATAAATAAAAATGATGTTTAATTGTTGTTAATGACATTTGTATTGTTGCTTTGTGACATGTTTCATATTGTTGACATGACAACATTTTTCCCTCCGCCGTAAAGAAATGGGGAAAAAAAAACTGCTGCCGGCGGAGACATCAAACTTTGACAGGATCAAGTTAGATAAGTAATGTCATCATTATTTGACGTTTGAAGAAAAAAGCTTTTATAAAGAATCGAGTTTTGTGCAAGTGGAAAAACGAATGGCAACTTTCTCAAACATCACTGAAGCAAATTAAAAATGACGTTACAGCTTGGGAACCCTCAATCAGGAACAGAAGAGAACAATTGGTGAGACTTACTTATTCATATTTATTGTCCAAAAGTGATCCACCTATATGTGAAACATGTAATGTACAAGTTACCGTTACCCATTTATTAACTGAATGCCATAGTTTTGCTAATTTTCGTGTTACATTTAACATACCTAACAGTATAAGTAATTTGTTAGGCACTAATTTTTGAGCTTATAATATTGTAAATTTCTTAAAATCTATAGGAATATTTTATAAACTCGAATTTTGTAATTCTATAGCTGTCGCTAATAACCATTATGGTGGATGCGGCTGTAATTTCTAGTACCACAACCTTTCTACTAACTACTTGAAGTTGGTAAATCCCTTTATTGCTTTGACCTTATCAGAGGGTACTCTAAAATCCAGCATAAGTTAGGTGCTATAATTTCGAATGAACTCTACCATATAATATTCAAGTTCTACTAATAAAGACAAAAAAATAACAGAATTGCCAATTTACTTGAATCCATCAAGACATTCCCGATCAGATGCCAATCTCTGCCTATAAATGAGCCGAACAGGACAAGAGAAATTAATCAGTGAAAAAGAGAAAATAATCAAACGTTCGTGTTAAGATTTACCTATAATAATTAAGATATTACATAAGATCTACCTACTTAAGAGATTGAATACTCCCTTTAACTGAATACAAAATTTTAAAACCTATTGTTGAAAAGTTTAAATAATAAGATAATATAAAATATTAAAACATATCACATCAAAATTTACCTGTTATGACATTAAGCTTCCACTCTTCGTCCTCTTCATTGCTAATTTTACTATTACAGTTATCTAGTTTTTTATCAAACTTAGTGAACAGCTCTTGATTTTTATTAAAATATATTTTTAAATTTTCTAAGTTTTTAGTTTGTTGATTGCCTTTATTAATTTTATCAATTTCATTTTCAATTTTTCCTATAGAGTTAGTTACTATGTAGATTTTATCCATTATCTCTTTTTTCATTTTTTCAAAGTCTTCCTTTGATATTACAGGTGGAGAAATCTGACTAGGAGCTTGACGTGCTGAAATCTAAAACATAGTGAAAAAGTTAGTATCTAGCAAACATGCGTTGTAATTGTGAATACTATTTTTTAAATATTGTTGTTAGCT
The DNA here is from genome assembly GCF_040954645.1 of Diabrotica undecimpunctata. Taxonomy (NCBI): domain Eukaryota; kingdom Metazoa; phylum Arthropoda; class Insecta; order Coleoptera; family Chrysomelidae; genus Diabrotica; species Diabrotica undecimpunctata. Next base: position 118,806,569 of record NC_092805.1, read on the forward strand.
CTCTTTTAAATGAAATTTTTTGCATAAACCAGTAATTCAATATCTCAATAAAAATTATTTTTACATTTTTACTTAGTAAGGTTTTTTCTTAAATAATGATTCTATATTTCTTAAAGTCGATGAAAACTCAAGTTATCAGTAGCGTGGCATAATTAAAATGATCATAGGAATAGATCAAGCAAAATTGATTTAATAGTGGTAGACCCAATCTTTTGTTTTATTTATAAAATCATCATCATCATTATTTTTGTTTTTATCCCTATGCGGTTCCGGTTAAAATGAAAATTTTAAATACAATAAAAACAAGAAAATTAGAATATCTCGGACATATTACACGTGGAGAGAAATACACCTTGCTCCAACTGATTATGCAGGGAAAGATCCAAGGAAAGAGAAGCATAGGGAGGCGTAGAATGTCATGGCTGCGCAACCTGAGAGAGTGGTACGGATGTACATCAAATGAACTTTTCAGAGCAGCCGTCTCAAAAGTCCGAATAGCTATGATGATTGCCGACCTCCGCCGCGGAGATGGCACTTGAAGAAGAGTGTGTACACTTATAAATTTGAAAGGTGTTATATTCCTTAGGGTTATTATTTTCTGAATTATTGATGAATTTGAGTTTAAAAAAATTTAATTTCTTAGTACAAAAATTGCTACTAATATAATCAAAAATGTTATAGCAGAAAACTACATTTTCGGGCCTTGGCCTTTGTTTATAAAAAAATAGGGCCACTCTGACAGTACCTGATACTTATTTTATATTATATGTCCCCAATATAACTTAAAATGATTAGATACCTGTAATAAATAATCACGTACCAATGGCCATAGTTGTTACTTTATATTAAAAAAACCTGTGATATCGATCAATTTTTCATCACCAGACTGACTTATCAATCAAAGGTTTGGATGTTCAAAGACGAAGCAAAACAGTAAAAGTCACACGACGTTGCAGTATTTTTTAGAAAATGATTGCTTAGAGTAAATATATGATGACTAGAAACGAAACAACAACGAGCTTTATCAACTTTATAAGGAAGCACCACTGTCAGACTTCATTAGAATACAAAGATAGCAATGGGCCGGACATGTAATAAGAATGGGAGAAAATAGGCGAGCAAAAAGAGCACTGAATGCTAGAATGCAGGGCAAGAGACCGCTGGGAAGACCCAGTAAACAGCGACGCACAAGCCCCATTAGGAGTCCGTGTGTATGGAGGTGATCAGCCACAGACAAGCAAGGGTGTAGGAAAAAAATAAAGGAGGCAAAGGCTCAATTTGGGCTGTAGTGCCGTAGAAGAAGAAGAAGAAGAAGAAGAAACGAATTGATTAAGACTAGTTAATCGATGTCAAGAACCCGTGTCGACGCTATTTCGTGGCTCTATTCCCGTGGCGCTCGTCACAGCATTTTAGTGTCGAAAAAAAAAGTAATACAACGCAAGCATAGAAGATTCGCTATAAAAAAAAATAATTTGGAATCAAATTATCAGTTGATCGAGATATTAACAAAGAATACGACAAGATAAGGAGAAAGAAAATCCCAGAAAATAGAAGCAAAAACCCGAATATAAAAACAAATCAGGCATGCCATGATCTACACGGCAGAAATAAGATCTTAAAAAAATACAACATGCAGATATTTAGAAACAAATAAGTAAGGATACTACGAAGAAAAGAATAACATGAAAAGCACTAATAGACAAAATAAGAAGTAATTGGAACAGAGACACGTGCAGAATATAAATCACAAATGAGTGTGTTTAAGATAAAAAAAAGAATGAACATATTAAAAGAACAGCAGAAAACGGAATTGTCGGAATAGTTCGACCAATCGGAGAGCGCAAAGTTTAAAAAACAATCAATATGCATAAAGAACAGAAGAATTTCATCTTGAACATAAACACGGATATTTACGCATGTTATGAGAATATTAAATTTTTTGAAATAAATATTGTTAATGTATCGCTTCCCGTAGAGACGGGAGCAGAACGTCCAGAACAGCAATTTTTGCTGCAGGGCGGGACAGCGATTTTTGCTGCGGGACATTATAAGCTACACTTATATTATTATCGGAATAATTTGGTAATTAAAGTATCTTCTAAATCATTTCTATTATTTTATAAATTCTAATTATCGATTAGACGTTTGTTGTCCATTTAGAATAGGAAAGCTAGCGATTTTTAGTCTGACCAAAAGTATTCATTAAAAAAATATATATTAAATTGGAATGTAGAGAATCTTTTACCTCTCCCTTCTGGTATACACTGGACACGGGATGGGATAAGAGTCTGTCCCGCGTCCCGCTGTCCTGCATGAACTCTTCCTGATAGGTGAACAGTAAACTTAAAATTTAGTTTTCGATGAACCCATAATTCTGGTAACCGAACAAATTTGATTTTGAAAATCTGCACAACTTTTTGAAAAAATATTTATTAACTAGGGTGAGGAACATGTAAATAAACAAGGAAAAAGCAAAAATTATATAATTTTAATGAAATTTTATATTTAACTCGGGATTTAAATATTATGTTTATATGGGATTAAACCACAATTGATTGTAATGAAAATTATATTTTATAATTATTATTTAACCTTTCGATTTGCACTCCGGAAATGGTTTTCAAGAAAATATTATTTTAAAATACGATTATTTTAACAATTATTGGTTATAACAACTATTTTAAAATAATCCTTTTTGAAAATGATTTCCAAAGAGGAAATCGAAACATTTAATCCGTATAAAGATAACTATTATTTAACTCGTCATATCTTCCCTCGATTTATATACCTATTTCAATTTCTATATATCAATCACTATATTATATCATGAACAGTTCCGCAAAAATGAGATGTATGAAAACTCTTAACTTTGATTATAAATTAAATGGCGATTTTTTTGAAAAAATCGAATTAAGTAAAAATTTGTATTGCGAATTTTGAAATGTTGATTTTTAACCAATTCTGTCTTAAAAATTAAAGTTTCAAGACGTTTTCCGAATAGCTTCAGATATCCAAATTGAAATTAAAAAGTTATGGTTGGCTATAACTATAGCAAATTGCTCTCTATCTTGAGCTGCTCTTAGTATCGAATATGTATCCATGCCTGTCCAGTCTCTTACATTTTTCAGTCAGGAGCATTTTCTTCTTCCTGGACCTCTTCTCACTTTCCCTTCCATTATCAGTCGTAGGAAGTTGTATTTTTCTTCTCGGTAAATATGTCCTAAATAACTCGTTTTTCTGGTTTTTACAATATTTAGGAGTTCTCTCTCAGTCCCCATTCTTCTTCTCGTTGTTGGTCACGTGCTCTGTCCAAGAGATCTTCAGCATTCTTCGAAAAACCAACATATCAAAGGCTTCTACACGTCTCATACTTGTGATTCCAAGAGTCCATGTTTCCACTCCGTATAATAATATGGAATAAATGAATGTTTTTACAAATTTATATCGGATATCCAACGATAAGGTAGAATTTATTAGGAATTTTTTCATTCTTTGAAAAGCAGACCTAGCATACTCTATACGAGCACGTATTTCAACTTCGTAGTCAAGATCGTTTGTTATCCAGCAACCAAGATATTGGAATTTTTGGAGTTTGTTATAGATACGAATATTAATGTCGGCATTTGGTGCACGTGTAACGGCCATTACTTGTGTTTTATTTGTGTTTATATTCAGCCCCAAGCTATCTCCCTCTCTGGTTGTGGCATTCAAAAGTCGTTGCAAACCCTCAGCACTATCCGCAATAATGACGGTGTCGTCTGCGTATCTTAAGTTGTATACATAGTCTTCGTTGATTTTTATTCCTTCTTGAATATTTTCGAGGGCATTTTGGAAGATCTTTTTGGAATATATATTAAACAATAGTGGAGAAAGTACACAGCCCTGGCGAACTCCTCTTTTTATTGACATTTCTGCTATCATACTATTGTCTATTTTAATCGACGTCATTTGACACCAAAATAGGTTTTTAATAAGGGCCACCATGTTACGGTATATACCATGTTGTATTAGGGTTTCTATGACTTCTGTGTGTTTTACTCGATCAAACGATTTTTTGTAGTCGATTAAACAGAGAAACACGTCTTTTTGTTGATCTCGATATTTTTTTAGTAGTATCTGGAGGCCAAATAATGCCTCCCTCGTACCAAGCCCCATACGAAATCCAAATTGTATATACGTTGATGTACAATTTTGAGTAAAATTTTCAGAAAATGGCTCAGGATCAGGATAATTAATCTGAACTGTGAGCATCTATTTGCCTTATTTGCTTTGCAAATATTTTTACACATATATAATTTGGTAAGCATTTGATAGCCAACTAAATTTTTTCATAATTATTATACTTTGACAATTTTTCGCCAATAATATATTTAATTAGAATGATAGTAATAAATGTTTTGAACTTATAAAGAAACGATGGGTCAACCAAATTTAACATGTGATGAGGTAAGATACTGATTTTTTCTACACTTGTCACGGATAGGTTCATTTCAGTTACGAGTTGATTTTTTCCTGTTCTGGCTATTGTTTATTATTTTCTATTTAGTTAAAGAAGATTATAATAAAAATATATTAAAAGAAATGAAGAACAAATTTTAAATTTGTAGTAAAACATGGACGTTGTCCATAAAATTCATTGTAGCATAAAAATTGTTTGTGATACAATTAATACTTAGAGTTTAAACTGAGTTCGGGTTTAGTTCCACAGACATAATAAATGTTTGTTTGGCTCACCCATGATCCCAAGTATTGCGCATAGTGTAATAGCGCGTAGCTTAAATAATATGGAAACCTTGTATATAAATTAGAGAAAGAAAAAATAATATTGAGTTAAAATGCCAACTACCAATAATTTACATGTTGGTCGAAAAACAAGACATTTTCCACGAATATGATATGGTTAGTAAAAATCATACTCTTGCTAAAAATTATTAAAAGAAGATACTTTTTAAAAATATATAAACTAATTTAATTGACCATCAAGGGATACGAATTTCTGTAGAAATCATGAACTTGCCAGAAAACTTCTTTAAATATTATATTTTAATGTGAAATTAGATAAAAAGGGAGATTCAAAAATTTGTTGCACAAAATTTTTAATTAGAAAAAATTACCCGACTATTTTATAGTAGCACACGATTAAAAAAAATAGCTATTTTGTTTATAATCAAAGTTAACAGTTCGGTCATAGCTCATGTTTTCCGTAAATGTCCTTAAGGCCAATTTTAGAAATTGAAATATTTAAACACAGCCGGGATATCAGTAGTTAAATATAAAATTTTATCAAAATTATAAAATCAAAATTTTGGCTAGTTTATTGGTTATTTACATGTGTCTCCATTCCAACCAAAAAATTTTATTTAGAAAATGTATCCAGATTTTAATTACGAATATTTTGGTATCAACCTTGCCCAGTTATAAACAAGTTGTACCTAGGTCATTTTTATTTACTTCGAAGTTCGCTGCTCACCTATTATAGCAACTCTAATAAAAACAATCACATTAAAAAATATAGAACCAACCGTTGCAATAATTTCGTTTTTCATCTTCTCCATAATAACAGGCAGATTGTTCTGTATACCAATTGCTGTCTGTTGCGTAATCTGCAACTGTGCTACGTCTATTTGGTCCATTTTTTTTAAAAACGTTTCGATATTTGCCAATCGATTGTCAACATTTTGTGTTTTTGTCTCGATGTTTACTAGGTGCGGAGATAATTGATCCTTTACCCATTTTACCCAAGTAATGACGGCCAGTACATTATTATTTAGATCGAATATATTTTTATTAACTTGTAAGAATCCTTGTTGTATATTTTGATTCCTGAAAATTAAAATAATTAAAGTTAATTTATTATTAGCGACAAAAAATTTAACTATAAATTAGCCTCTTAATATTACGTAGAAAGACATAACCCCTAAATTTATGTATAAATGAACGTGATGGATACAAATCAAATGTGGCATTAGCCTCAATAATATTTAATTCTAAAAAAAGTAAATAAAATTTAATTATACGCAAATAAATACAACTGTATAAAGATGTGATATATAATTGTCAAATGTGTAACATTATATTATATAGTTTTGCTATAATGTTATAAATTTTTTCCACTCATTTCTGTTGCTATCCAGCTGTCGATTATTGTCCATGTTTCCCCTTCTTTTCTAGTATTTCCAGAATTACTAATTGTCGGTGTTATATGAATTCTAGTTATGGTTTTATTTGTAAGTCTTTTATAAGTGTTTTATTTCTAAATATTTCATTTCTAAGACATGTAATTTATTTGTTTGTCTCTCGTTAAGCACCCAGAATTCACAAGCAAAGTTTAATATCGATCTAAATATTGTCTTAAACACCTAAATTTTCTTATTTCTCGTTATTTCTTTTTTATCTAAGAAGTTTTTGATCGCTGTGTACTAAAACTTTAATGTCTTCTGTGTTATGTTGTTAATTTATGTTTCGGATTTCCCGCTTTGGGAATTGCTAACCACTAGGTAGTTAAGTGTTTATTAATTGTTTTATTTTTGTTCCTGTGATATCTATAGAATGACCTAGAGAAGAATATGGAACGCGGTACTGAAAAAGAGCAGAATAAAGATGAAGAAAAATAGACCAAAAGTTATGATTCATAACCTCTCTAGTGCTTTTCTTTAGATCTTCGTCACTTCTCACTATAACCAGGTGGGGCTATCTCTTCATACAGCTAGGGGCAAATGTCCCTTCCTATATATCAATTTTTTAAAGGATCCTGTACGTCACATATATAATAATTTCTTGCTTATTCCCCTGTCCTTAATTTTTTTCCATAGTACTTGTCTGAGCATCATATCACAAGCTTTTTCTTAGTCTAAGAAGCCTAGATACATATTACAGTATTATACTTATTTTCTTTACTAGTTCTTTCCATTCCGCTACCGAATTGTATCCATTTTGTTCTTTTGCGCTATAACTACTTTTTTAGTTTTTTTCCTTATGTGTTTATATACATCATATTTCTCTATTGTTCTATCCGCTAAGTATTTTTTCCAAGTTATATATTTCTTTTTTGTCTGTTTTCCACCATGCAGTGCAGTATTTTTTATTACTCTTGTTTATTTTTATTCCACATATTTGTTTAACGGCATATATCAATGACATTTTGTAGTATTTCCATACTTCATTTCATATATATATATATATATATATATATATATATATATATATATATATATATATAACTGCCTTCGGTTATACATTTGTTTCTTTTTAGTTTTTTGTTAACAATTATTCATATTTCTAAGCAAGGTCTTTGTTTCGTAATTTATAAGCTCCTATTGTCATTTCTTTATTTATTTATTTATTGATTTTGTATATTTTTAATTTTTTACTAAAGTTTCCGTTTTTTTGCATACTTCTTTTAAATTTTGGTAATTATTCATAGTGGTCGGTCCCAATTTCAGGCGTACTACCTACCTACTTTGGTATCCACAATCTGTTTTATGTTGTTTTTTTTTTCCTATTGATTATAGTTAATTGAACAGTATATTAATTAAGTCGATTAAGTTCTAAAAATTATATATACCTATATACCTATTGGCTTTTTACTGAAAAAGTGCCAATGCCAATCTATTCTTAAAACGGCGAAATGAAGTCAAACGCTTCTTTTGTAGATAAACCACTCGCTACTAGATGGCACAGTTTGTAGGTCTGTTAGATTTTTTTTTTCAAATCGGCTAAAGTCGGGAACAGACATGCACTATTCGGCGAATAATAGTTATTCACAATTCGCCGAGCACTGTGTAAATGTAAGCGAAAGCGACTAGGATATACATTACATAAATACCGACTGACGATGGGAAACAGTAAATATGGGTTATTTGTCACGGGAAATCCTCACACAGTAGTTGCTAATTGCTAAATACCAAATATTCGTTATTCACGACTTGCCGAATATATCAAATAATAGATACACAAATGAAAATGAAAATATGGAATTTGATATAGAAATGAATGAAAATGAAAGACAAAATAAAGATCAGAAACCACATTCCATAAAAATACTATTACATAAGCAGCAGATCAGAAAAAAGACAAAACCAAAAAGAAAAAAAAATGGTTTAAGCAAAAATGCAAAATAATCACAAAAAAAACAAGCAAAAAAAATATTGAATTACCTGTCGAACTCATCAGATGAAATCGTAAACAATATACAGGAAAAGAGCTGCTGCCAGAAAAATATTAAGGAAAAAAGAGACCTCCAGCAACAAAAAGTAGAAAAAGAACATGGATACAATCAAACTAAAACATTTTACAGGAAAAAATAAGACAACACAAGAGACGCTTGTACTAAGGACACACAACTTGTCAGGTCAGAAGTAAAAATAAAAAATAGTGTTTATTGTCGAAAATAAAATGATCGAACGACCGTTGAATACCAAAGAACATTATTTTTGTAAAATTTCATGTAACGCAAAATACAAAATAAACACTTTTTTTCAAATGGTTTACTTTTCAATACTCTCCCACCGCACATCTATAAGTCCTTCATTATCATGAGTATCTTATATGTTTGAATTGATGGTAGAGTTAATTTATTGGGTAGATTTTGGGAATAAATATTGAAAGAAAGGAATCGCTGATGCAACATCGTGCAAGTCTAACCTAGCCCAAGCGATGCCACTATCTGTATAATTGAGATAACTTAAGTTAATGCAGAATAAATAACAAAAATACAAGTTAAAGTCCTAGAAGATAACTTAATAAATTACTTATATTAAAGAAGACTAATAGGAATAAAAAATTCCACTACAAAACGCCATGGTTCTGTAGAAGTACAAGAAACATGCAAAGAAAAGATAAAAGCTTATCTGGAACACATCAACAATAAGATACCACATTTATATGACAACTGTAAGGAAATTCGCAATGAAAAGCATGTACTTGTTAGATTAACCAATAACAGCCACTGGGAATGCTTTTCAAAAGACATCGAACATAAAGTTTACAAATTATAAAAGGAAATGTGGAGATTTATAAGAGGACTGAGACAAGAAATGAAAGAAATAATACAGGTTAAACTAGTAGACACAAAAATGTGGATAGATTACTTAAAAGAACTGTGCTCAGTAGCATTAGCAGAATTAGAAACATCTTAGAGCACAACCTATAAACAAACCAGAATAAGCACAGTGGAAGTAGAACAAATAAACTATTAGAATATTGTGGAACAACGATGACAGATAAATTTGCATTGCTTATCAACAAGATATAAAAAAATATTAAATGAGGAAGAACAACAAGTCTTCCAAAGAGAAAAATCGTGTACTGACGCAATATTTGTTACAAGACATATCACGGAAAACGCACTAGAATACAATCGACCGGCGTTCCTTTGCTTGATTAACTTAAAAACCCTTTGACTCCTTAAGCCCTCTGCTCTTTAATCTCATAATGGAAGTAATAATTAAACTCGTGAAGAGAAGTAAGGATTATAACATTGGAAAAAAAGATATTAAGAATCGTTAATACGTTAAGAAAACCATTTGAAAAAATTATGGAAATACCTAACTAATAAACATTATCTGGTTTAACACTACTACCAAACTCCGTAGCGGAGAGGGCACTTGAAAAAGATAACATATACAATCAACGTACATCAAAAGGTAAGAGAAATAACAGTCAAATGTAAAAAGATAAGAATAAGTAACTTATTAATGACAATTAGGAGATAACCGTGGACAAATAGAGTATTGATAATACCTGGAAAAACTATAAATAAAATTTATTTTTTAAGGAGAGGGATAACCAATTCCCAATACCTACGAAAACCGGACAAAACGACCTATACCATTGGCGGAAATAAGAGCATCCATAATATCGCTAAAAAGAGGCAAAGCTCCAGAACCAGATAGATTACAGTCTGAATTTCTTAGACTTCTTGACAGTAATTCTTTAAGAATACTATGTAAAATCTTTAATAACATCTATGAAACAGACAATATTCCAAAAGATTGCAAAAGATCTAGTTTGAGAATTTATTACATTACAAAAAAAACATGTACCAAAAACTGCCGATAATCTAGAGTATAATGATCCAAGCATTAACACTTTTTGTTAAAATTGTATATGGCAGAATATACAAGCTAGGTGAAGAGAGAATACACGGCACAGTTTGGATTCATGAAATACTTAGGTAGGAGAGACACAGGTATTATTAGAATGATGCAGATACTACACTTGCAATATTTACATCTACTTTGTGGACTACCAAAAAGCATTTGACATTGTTAAACGCTAAAAAATGATAAACGTTTTAACAAAGGTCCAAATTAATGATAAAGAGTAGCATACAATACAAATTTTTTACCGGAAAAAATCAGCCAGAATAAGAATAAATTTTGGAGATCAACCGACTGAAGTGACCAGATTCTGCGAGGTTGAATCCTAGATACTCACTGAAGCGATGGAGAAGAAACTTAAAGATTTCGAGACTTGGTTATATAGGCGAATCCTGTGGATATCATGGACAGACAAGATAACCAATCAGACCGTACTACTAAGAATTGCAAAAGGAAGAGAAGTAATTTACATGAATTAAAGGAAAAAATTAGAATATCTCGGACTAATTATTCAAAAACGGTACTAAATTACTAAATTACTAAAAATTATACTGTAAAGCCAAGTTTTCAAGAATCGGGGAATGGGGAAAAGAAGAATACCATAATTAAAAAGCCTGAGGAAATGATTCTCCGCAATAACAATTAATCTATTTCAAACATAGGTCAATAAAATTATTATAACCAGAATGATCGCTAATATTTAAAACGAATCGGCACCAAAAGACGAAGGTTTTACGGTAATTACAAATATAGATAACAAATATAATCCAGCGAAGCAAAGATAGACGATTTATCTTTATTTAAACAATATTTTGCTACAATATCTTTTGATTAACGGATTATTTAGTTACTTACATTATAGGATCAAGGAAAGCCTCTGTGTTGGCGATTCCCATTATGATAACTACACAAAATATTAGTCTTGGAACCATCTTCTGACAATATCTGAAATAAAGATAAAAATTAAGACTAACTCACATTAATAAGAATATACATGTACTGGTAACATTTTGCCCAAACCTATTAATAAATAGAAAAACAGATCATAAAAATAAACCTTTTTAAAATATGATGACCTTTTGCCAGGAATTATAAACGGGAAAATAGTTCTGTTGATAACGTTTTTTTTTATCACGGGCTTTTCCGAGCTGCGTAAAATCCATGCATGCATACTTTAAACTATGTACTTTTATTTTTAGAAATCAATGTATGCAATTTTTACATAATGGGTATTTGCAAACCTTGCAAATACCCAAACAAATAAAATTAGAATATTTGATAAGATACATAATATTAGATTGATATAGCAGCGAATATATAGATAGTAATATGTGTATATATATATATACATATATATATATATATGTATAATATATATATATATATATATATATATATATATATATATATATATATATATATATATATTTATATATATAAAAGTAAGAAAAAAGTTTTTTTTGTTCCTAAACAATCATAATCAACCATTTCAAAATTGTTGAAAATCAATCATTTTCAACAATCATAATCAACATTTACAGTTGAGGAAGAGGTAAATAATTCTCTACCATTCCTTGACATGAGAATTGTAAGAAATACAGACAATATGTTGAAAACCAGATGGTTGAGAAAACCCATAATATGTAGTAATAGATTTATAAGCTATTACTCTTATCATCCAAATAAGATGAAAATGAACCTTATAACAGGATTAAAAGAACGTGTTTTAAAACTTTCTCATCCAGATTATCTACATGAAGATCTTCAATTGTTAAAAAATATTTTAATTGAAAACTCTTCGCATATCCTCCAGATATGCTACATAGGATGCTTTTTTCTAATATTGGTAATATAAATAACTTAACACCATTTTTTGCTAAATCTCAAAACATTTTATCTAACAATAAGAACATCTATTATCATTCACTACTTTTTATACCATCATTAACACCCAAATTAATACAAACACTAAAGGTTATTGACAATATAAAAATAGCAACAAAGAACATCAAAACTATTTCATCTTTATATTCCAAAACTAAATATCCTATAGACAAATTTGAAAAAACGAATATAGTATACAGCATTAGTTGTACTCAGTGTGAAGCTGACTATGTTGGTGAGACCGAAAGAAATCTTTCAAATCGCATTATTTCTCACAAAACTGATTGCAGAATTAAAAAACCATCTTGTGCTTTGGTAGAGCATGTAATGGTAAGACCATATTATGGATTTTGATAACATTAAAATTTTATGTAGTGAAAGTAATAAATTCAAAAGGACTTTTTTGGAAATGGTTTGTATAATACCGTGATAATAATTTAAACAAAAGATCAGAAATTCAAAATCTAAGCAAAATTTATAATTATATTATTTCTTTATAATTTAAATATGAAACTTGAAAAATATCACATTTTTATTTAATTTTGCATATATCTGTTACATTTTTTCAGACATCTATCAATGGTGAATAAATCTTCTTTTTTGTTACTAAACGAAAAAGAATTTTTAAACAAAATTTTATTTTTGACAATATAATTGTCAAAAGTAAAAATTTTAAGTTGGCATTTATGACATTGAGGCTTACATGTAATTGGTTGCTACTTTAAACTATTTATAAATTCAATTATTTTTGTTAAGAAAATGTTTTCAAAATTATTAAAATTTCAGGGAAGAATTTATTAGATAAGGGCATTTTAGTATTAATTCTTTTTGAAATGTATTTGCAGCAATTTTATTAACCAAACTAATTTTATTTGGTGAGTTAACAAAAAATTTTTTTCTTTGTAGTTCAACTTTGTAAGATATTTTGTCTTTTTTAGCAGCTCTTGATAAGAATTGTAAACACAATTGAAAGCTCGAGATAATAAATAGTTAACCAATAGCCCCTTTTATTGACTCCAACCCATCCAAAACATTTATATATATATATATATATATATATATATATATATATATATATATATATAGGATTGCATTCGTCAGCAAATACCAATTCCTAACTTCCATTTATCCCGAACCGCGAGTCAAAAGCCAGAGTCAAGCAGCATTGCAGAATAATCAAAACCCCTGTCGATAGGAGGTCGACGAGGAGTAGAGCACAGTGTGAGTAGAACCACAGTATATTGCTTAAAAAGAATTCTTTTTAAGCAATATACTGTGGTAGAACACTACGACGAGGTGATATGCATAGGACGGCATCTCATCTCCAGATGACGTACGACGACAGACGTGTGCATATTTTTGCTATTAAGCCGCGGTCATATTTTAATAGTGTTATAGTTACCGTTTACATTAGTTCTTTATTCCTGTAATTTACGAGTCAAACAATAAAGTGTTTGTTATAATTCGAATCGACCCGTGGCCATTAATTAAATCCTAGACAACAAGAAAAAAACGCTACATATATATATATATATATATATATATATATATATATATATATATATATATATATATATATATATATATATATATAGAACAAAGAGTAAATAGTATCTCTGACTATTTGGTCGTCATCAGTACGGTGCAGCCAAGTTAAGACAGGAGAATTTTACTTAAAAAAACATCACTACAGAGCAATGCGACCAATTTGTGGCAATAACATTAGAGGACTTTGAGGTGTCAGGGCAACAATTAACACATCTATAGAGGACGCTACAGCTACCTAAGAAAATGAATGCCAAACGTTACCAACGTTTCAAATAACAACTTCGATCTAGATATTGTACGGAGTGACGAATTTTTAAAGTATAGACAGTTACGGCGTCGAGCGGAAGGACGCAAGGAAGACCATAGGCGTCGAGGTTTTTGGATAAATATTTACAGCAATTAATATTTAATTTTGTGAGTATCTTACAAATATTTTTAAAATGGACTAATAAAATTTTAAAATTTATTATATTAAATAGTACATTTTTACAAGTACATGAATTACTATATTATCATTTTTGGGTTCAAATATAAAAGAATGGAAATAAAATTCACAATAAAATTAAACGGCGCCATCAAATAACACATGTGTGTTCCCAAAGATATCAACAACACAATCAAATTTCATCTTACGTTCTTGGGGAAAACTCACGAAAATACTTATCAAACTGAATTAATAATCAATTTTACATAAATTACTTTTTCTCAACATCAGAAAGGTCTGAGTCATCTCTATCTGCACCACCTTGAACGACAATGGGTTCCATAATGATATCTACCTGTATACGTTCTTGGTGAAAACTCACGAAAATACTTTTCAAACTGAATTAATAATCAATTTTTCCGGTCAAAAAGGCCGGTTTGTGTTTGAAAAATTACAAGCATCATCAAACAAATCGTGGAACGACTAATAGGCCAAGTCGAGAGATGATATAAATCCTTGAGTCTAAACTATCCAGTATTGTGTTAAGTGATTCAAAAAGTTGAAAGATTGCATCAGGAGAAAGCCGGAACGAGTACGGTACGAAGCAGTGAAAGAAAATGAGAACAAAATTTAGCAGAGGAGTAGAGACATTCTTGGAAAACGTGGACGAGTTTTTTCCTTTGATCGCAACACCAGCAAGTAAGGAAACGTGTTATGGGTGAAGACATGGTAGAATCATCAGCAAAGGTCAGTCGTTTTCTGTTATGATATGAATGTATTGTTTTTCGTGTTAAATACCACAGGGCATATGGAACTACATATTTTACTATTAAAAAATCGTTTATTATAAATCATTGTAGTTGACTTTTTTTTTCAAGATACAATAATATTGATAAATAAAATTTTTTTTATATATCAAGAAAATTGAACATCGAGAACATTCTGTAAAGCAGACGTAGAGAGATTCACAGATATTGGTTTAAAAAAAATTTAGGAGACAAAAAGAAATAAGATTCTTTTTTCTGTAAAGGTTTATATGAAATAATAAAGATAGGAGAATAAATAAAATTTGTAATATTGAATATCGATTTCCGTTTTGATAAAATAAACGATTATTATAATTTCTAATTGAAATCCATATGTGTATTATTTTGATTCTCTTTTGTCTATCCCTATAAGAAAACCACCGAGAAATATTTGAAGCCACAAAAGTAAGTAGTGATAGGATCATTCAGCCCTGAGATTTATATTTTGTTTTGATTTAATTAATTAATGAAATAATGAATTAAGGTAGATTACATCTATAAACGTCAATAGAGTCAAAGTAAATCACAATAATATATAATATATATATATATATATATATATATATATATATATATATATATATATATATATATATATATATATATATATATATATTTTAACTTATTTATAAATTCAATTGTTTTTATATTAAAAAAATGTTTTCAAAATTATAAAAATTTTTCAGAGAAGCATTTATTAGATTAGGACATTTTTATATTAATTATTTTTAAAGATGTATTAGCAGCAATTTTTATTTACTAAACTAATTTTTATTTGGTAAGTTAACAAAAATTGTTTTTTCTTTCTAGTTCAACCTTGTAAGATATTTAGTCTTTTTTAGCTCTTGATAATAATTGTAAATACAATTGAAAGCTCGAGATATAAAAAAATAGTTAACCAATAGCCCTTTTATTGACTCCAACCCATCCAAAACAGTTATATATATATATATATATATATATATATATATATATATATATATATATATATATATATATATATATATATATATATATATATATATATATATATATATATATATATATCATCATCATCATCATGTGCAGCTTTATCAACCGTTTCCAATTACGGTGCAGCCTCCCTTATTTCAATGTTATTTTATGTTCTTATTATTATTCGACGATGTCTTAGTTATACTTTGTTCTAATAATTTGCGCTCATTTGCGCCCATATTTTTCTATCTTGTGCTATTCGAGACCACGTTGTTATATTATATATATATATAATATATATATATAATATATATATATATATATATATATATATATATTTATATATATATATATATATATATATATATATATATATATGATTTCACATCTAAAATTTGAAAATCACATTGAAAATTCTTCTTTTTCTTCTTCCTTGCTATAAGCAATCCTGTTTGTTTATTGGCAGACTAATACATCTACTTAAGGTGGTCACTACATCTTTTTTGAGTTCGGCCAATACTTCTACTGTTTGGAGATCTATCTTTTGCATCCAGCAAATCATTCAGATATCTGAGTTTAGTTTTTTCTGGATTTTACTCATGATTTTTGTTTGAAAAAGTTGTTATTTCTATGATTCTTAATAGTTTTAATATAATATGACCTTACTTAATCGCTTATTTTATTGTTTGTTAATATTGGTACTCTCTACATATTTTATAAAAGCTACAAAAGGAAGAGCACAAATGAAATTAAATTATTAGAAGAATTTTTTGCATAACTAAATTGTTTATGTTGTATTTTAAGAATGATTTCAAAAGATTTAAACTACAATTTTGATTAATTCCCAACAAAAATATTAAATTGGATTATATGCTGATATAAGCTTCTTATCACCTATGCTGTTTCATTTATTTGTTAATGTTTGTAAATACCCATATATGTAAAAAGTGTATACAACATTGGTTACTAGAAATAAAATTAGTTCGGGTATGCACGAATGGATTTTCCGCAGCTCTGATAAGCCCGTGAAAAAAAATCGTTATCAACTGAAAGTTTCTCACGTTTATAATTCCTGGCAAAAGGTCATCACATTTTAAAAAGGTTCATTTTTATGATCTGTTTTTCTATTTATTAATAGGTTTCGGCAAACTCTTACTAGTATATTTATATTGCTATTAATGTGAGTTAGTCTTAATTTTCATCTTTATTTCAGATATTGTCGGAAGATGGTTCCAAGACTAATATTTGGTGTAGTTATCTTAATGGGAATCGCCAACACAGAGGCTTTCTTTGATCCCATAATGTAAGTAACTAAATAATCCGTTAATCAAAGGATATTGTAGCAAAATATTGTCTATATATAAATAAAAATAAATCTTAGCTTCGCTGGATTATATTTGTTATCTATATTTGTAATTACCGTAAAACCTTCGTATTTGGTATTAACCTATGTTTGAAATAGATTAGTTGTTATTGAGGAGAACCATTTCCTCAGGTTTTTTTAATTATGGTATTCTTCTTTTCCCCATTCCCCGATTCTTGAAAACTTGGTTTTAGAGGATAATTTTTATTAATCTATATTTAGTACCTTTTCTGAATAATTAGTCCGAGATATTCTAATTTTCTCCTCTTATTCGTGTAAATTACTTCTCTTCCTTTTGCAATTCTTAGTAGTACGGTCTGATTGGTTGTCTTGTCCGTCCATGATATCTACAGGATTCGCCTGTATAACCACGTCTCGAAAACTTTAAGTTTCTTTTCCATCGTTTAAGTGAGTATCGAGGATTCAACTTTGTAGTATAGTACTGAGAAGATGTAACATCATAGAAATCTTAATTTAATATCCATATTAATGGTATGGCTTTTAAAAAGTTTGACCATGTTGTTCAATGCACTCTTAGCTTTCTTTCTTATACTTTTTAGTTCCTTTCTGGAATCCCATTTGGACTTTTTTTAAAACATTATCATTTTTCGGCGTTTAACGGTGTCAAATGCTTTTTGGTAGTCCACAAAGTAGGTAGATATTGCAAATGTAGTATAGTCGGTTCGCTATTCCCAGTCCGAATTGTCTAGTGAATTTAGTAATTATTTTTTTGCGAAGTTACTTACTTTTTGACAGACTAGAAGTGGCTGGAAATTACTGTACAGCCAAGCACAGGTGCTCATATCCAAAATTATTGTAAAAAAACGTAAATAAAATAGAACTTTAAGAATGACTGACAATCAATATTTATTTATTTACACCATATAGTGTATAATAACAAATAATAAAATTATAAGCGTCATTAATACAAATACTGGAATATGTTAAATTATACCAATTGAAATATCTTTTTTAAATATATACTACCCAAAATTTTATAGGTTTAATATACTCTTCCACTTTCTGTCACTAGTATAGGTGGTCCGGTTTTCGGGAATTGGTTATTCCTCTTCTTAAAAAATAAATTCTTTATATAGTTTTTTCAGGTATTATCAATTCTCTCTTTGTCCACGGTTATCTCCTGATTGTCATTAACAAGTTTACTTATTCTTGTCTTTTTACATTTGCCTGTGTGTGTGTAGTTTCATTTTATGACTAGAGACATAATCTATTAGCCTATTATGTTTTGAGTTATTAATTAATTTTTTTTTAAACAATTGTTATAGAGAGAACCCGTAACAACAATAAAATCTTATCTTCTATTAACTTACATATAAGTACGTACCTACGTTAAATTTTTGTTTTGTTATTATCATTATTTTTTTTTTTATTTCTTTTTTTTTTATTTTTTTTTTATTTTTATTTTTTTTTTATTTTTTTTTATTTTATTTTTTTTTTATTTTATTTTTTTTGTTATTATTTTTTTCTTATTTTTTTTTACTGGAAGGGAAAGGAAAATATATGGTTTTGCTGATTTATTACATACGCCTAGGGGTCTATCAAGGCGATTTGCACAACACAAAATTAGACCACGGATAGAAATGTTAACAACTGGGTTAAAACAAAGGACTTATATAATATAACTAACTTTTTATGTTTAAATATATACACCATAATACATTTAGAAATTCAATTTCATTTCACGTATGTGGCGAAAAATTATTTCATATAGGTATATGCAAGTTATTGGTTTTTATTAAATCAGATAAATTAAAAGGTCTTTTAATACTAATTTTTTCCTTATTGATATACTCGTATATTTCTATTATAAATTGGTTTATACATCGTGTATTTAATGAGCAATTTAAAACTAAATGCTTAATTGAGCCTTCTTCACCACATTCGCAAAATGGAGTTTCGGCTAAATTAATTCTAAATTTATGTAACGGAGATAGAGCATGGTTAAATCTTATTCTACATAGTATTCTAATCATATCTTTATTAAAATTTGAGTTTTTGAACCACGTTGAGGACTGTATTTTTAGTTTTATATCTTTATAATATAATCCTTTGTTGGACAAATTGTACATTGTTTGCCATGAATTTAACATTTTTTTCCTTAGATGAGAATTTAGATCTTCAATTACACATTTATATTCTGATTCTTTAGATGGTTCATTACATTTAGCAATTTTATCTACTATTTCATTATTTAATATTCCACAATGAGCTTTTATCCAACAAAATATTACATTAGATCCTCTTAATTTTATTGTACCCACCAGGTTTATAATTTCAGATAACACATAGTTAAATCCAATATTGTTATATTTAGAAATATTTTCAATTTTTTGTATTGAGCTTTTACTATCAGAGAATATAACGTAATTAGATTTTGTTCTTGAGAAATTACTAATATATTTAAGTGCTTCTAATATTGCTATTAATTCAGCGGTATATATCGAGGTTTTAATATTTAGATCTACTACTGTACTAAATTTTCGATCTGGATCGTAAAAGGCAGATGTAACCTTTAAATCTGATTTAGATACATCCGAAAAAATATATGAATAATTAGGGAACATAGACTTTATGCCAGCTTGAAACATGCTATTCCGGATATATTGTGGAAATTCTGAGTAGTCTCTAAGATATCCTACTTTTATACCGTCCAATTCTTCTAATTCTATTTTAAAACATGGTAATTCTCTTGAAGTCGAAATGTCCTTACTAAGTTGTATTCTTACGTATTTGTACGATTCAATAATAGGAATTGTAGGCTTTTTTTGCCAATATTCCTTGACTAGATCGTAAATACTGAGCTCAAAGCATTTTTGGACTACCGGACTTTTCTTTGCATACATTTTTAATAAAAACTTCTCCGTTAAGTAATCTCTTCTGAAATTTAGTGGAGGTTCATTGCATTCTACATTTAAATTTGAAATGGGTGTACTCTTAAGTGCACCTATACTTATTCTTAAGACTTTATTTACTAGCCTATCTAATTTCTTCAGGTGAGTCTTCGCTGCTTGACTATAAAAAATTGACCCATAATCTATTATTGAACGAATATAAGCTTTATAAAAGGTAAGCGTAACATTTGGATCAGCTCCCCAACGTGTATGACACACTGATCTTATTGCATTTAATCCTTTTTCTGTTTTTGTTATTAAGCGGTCTATGTGTTCGTTCCACAATAACTTCCTATCTATTACCATACCCAAGTAGTTAATGGATGATTGAACCTCAAAATTAACGTTATTGAATACTATAGATTGTGGTAATCTATGTTTTTTGGAGAATATACATGCTTGGGTTCTCTTCGTAGAGATACTGAGTCCTATATTAAAATAATACTCTTCTATTGTCGAAAACATTTTACTCATTATATTGATACCTTGATCGATTTCAACTTTAGGTACATATATACACACATCATCAGCAAACTGTAGAACATTTCCTCTTGTATTCATTTTTTTGTGTAAGTCTGAGGTATAAATGAGATATAGTAAAGGACTAAGGATGCTTCCTTGCGGTAACCCAACATTAGAAATTCTTGGATCTAATAGTTCATTATTGATTTGAAGTTGTAGATTCCTATTTGAATACAGTTTTATTATTCTTTTACCAATGTCACTGGGTAGTCCTATCTTCTCCATTTGTTGATAGAGGATATTTAATTTGATATTATCATATGCATACATGTGCCTGTTATTTCTCGTATGGCATCGTCTGCATACAAGATAATCTTAATTTATTTTTTTCCCATATTATAACCTTTACTCCTCTTCGCGAGTTTAACTATTATTTTCATTATAAAATTAAAGAGCAGAGGTTTTAAGGAGGGTCTCTGACTTTTGGGTCGATTTCCTCAACATTTTGTTGTCTTTGTGTATATATTTGATTGTTTTAATGATACCTAATGGGATTTGTCTATTGTATAAAAGGTAAATAATGTACTTAAGCATTACTCTTTCAAAGGGATTTTAAGTTAATCAAGCAAAGGAACGCCGGTCGATTGTATTCTGGTGCCTCTTCTGTGATTTGGCTTATAACACATATTGCGTCTGTATACGGTATTTCTCTTTGGAAGACTTATTGTTATTCCTCATTTAATATTTTTTCGTTTAGAAATTTGGTTAACATTTTTGTTATTAGTTTTTGCGAGGTTTTTATTAAATCGGTCTCTCAGTTTTTCTATTTTTTTGTCATTTTTTTTTTTTAAAGATCAGAATTAGTACGCTTATTTTCCATTCATTAGATGCTTTGTTGTATTGTAATGTAATATTTTGTTGATGAGTACTGCAAATTTATCTGTCATCGTTGTTACACAATATTTTAATAGTTTATTTGTTCTACTTTCACTGTGCTTACTCTGGCTTGTTTATCAATTGTACTCTCCGATGTTTCTGATTCTGCTGATGTCGGTTGGCCTTCTGAGTACAATTCTTTTAAGTAATCTATCCACATTTTTGTGTCTATGCGTTTAACCTGTACTATTTCTCTCATTTTTTGTCTCAGTCCTTTTATAAATCTCCACATTTCCTTTTATAATTCGTAGAGGTTATGGTCCATATCTTTTGAAAAGCATTCCCAGTGGATGTTTTTGGTTAGTCTAACAAGTATATTCGTTTCATTGCGAATTTCCTTATAGTTTTCATATAAATGTGGTATCTATTGTTCATGTAATCCAGATAAGCTTTTTTCTTTTCTTTACATTTTCCTTGTACTTCATTACAGAAATATGGCGTTTTGAAGTGGAATTTCTTATTCATATTTACTCTCTTTTTGCTAAGAGATTCCACTGCAGAGGTTAGAATATTTGTTTTTATTTTTAAGCAGCTCTTCTTTACTACATCATCTTCCGAGATTCGATTACTGTTTATTGCTTCTGTTAGTCTCCCTTCATATAAGTAATTTGTTAAGTCATCTTATAGGTTTTTAACTTGTATTTTTGTTATATTCTGCAATAACTCAAGTTATCTAAATAATACAAATAGTGGCACCGCTTGGACTAGTCTAGACGTGAGCCATGTTGCATCAGCGATTCCTTTCTTTCAATATCAATTCCCGAAATCTATTCAATAAATCAATTCTACCATCAATTGATAAAAAGTGTTTATTTTGTATTTTGCGTTACATGAAATTTTACAAAAATAATGTTCTTCCATGTTTATATTAAAAGCTAACTCTATATTCAACACAATTCTAATATCAACGTAAACATTAGGATAACTACTGTCTTACAATTCATTTTTAATAATGTATTGAATCAGATGAATAACGTCTTAAATAAAGTTGGGTATATTGCTTGATCAAAGTTGTAGTTATATTCAGAGTATTCTGCATCTTTGCGTTCTTCATGTTGAAATACATACTGTAGTCGTTAAAGTGCTTCAAAAGCTACCTTAAAAAGCGATTCTGAATAGTTATAGCTTCATAAGTAAACATTCTTTTTTTTAAGCAACACTAGACGAAGCTGATTACTCGTTTTTTATATTAGTTTTTACATAAATATTATCCAGATACAGGAATTTGTTGTATTTCAGTATTATTTAGCATTGATAATTTCTTCTAGACTTCGTGTGGTTATTTATTTCGCAGTTTTCATCAGCACTCTCTGAACATTTAGAAATTTTTTAGAATATTCAGCTGTTGCTCGATTATTTTATTTTTGGCGGTGAGCACTATTTTTCATTTTTATCTCTGAGAAAGTTGTGTGTCCTTAAATACAAGCATATCTTATATTGTCTTACTTTTCCCTATAAAATGTTTTATTTTGATTATGGGTATCTATGTTCCTTTTATACTTTTTGTTGCTGGAGGTAAGGGCTACTTTTTCCTTAATATTCTTCTGGCAGCGGCTTTTTCCCTGTAAGTAAGTAAGTTCGTATACCCTTCTGGCTAAGGTCTAGTGTTAATGTTTTCAGGTCGCGCAAGCGCCCCTAACATGACTAAACGACTACTTTCGTAGCCGGTACCGACGGCTTTACGTGCCCTCCGAAGCACGGTGGCAGCTCAGTTAAACTAGAAATTGAAAATTTTGTCGGTGCCAGGATTCGAACCCGGGCCCTCCAGCTTGTTAGGCCAGTAACACAGCCATGAGCAAGGGCTGCCACTTAAGAGCCTATAAACTACGTAATAAAGACATTGTTGAAAAATATGAACAACAAAATATGTATTAACAAATAAAAAAGTTATAATCGAAGGCAGTAATATATATGAAGTATGGAAATATTACAAAACAACATTGATATCTGCCGCTAAACAAATACGTGGAATAAAAGTAAACAAAAATACTTAGCGGATAAAACAATAGAGAAATATGATATATACAAAGGCATAAGAAAAAAAACCAAAAAAGTAGTAATAGCACAAAAGAACAAAATGGATACAATTCGGTAGCGGAATGAATAACAATGAACGAAACAAAAACCACGATAAAAGAATTGAAAAATCGAAAAGTAGCTGGAGAAATACAATAACGTCAGAAATGGAGAAAAATATGGGCAGAAAGGAACTAAAATATTATCTAAATTATTTAACAACATATGGAAAGGTGAACAGTTTCCAAGATAATTGCAAATAGCCCAGTAGTGCAAATGTTTGAAAAAAAAAACAAAAAAGATTGTAGTAATTATAGAGGACTTACATTACTAAACACCACTATAAAAATGTTCATGTGAAAAAAAGTCATAGATTACAGAATAAGATCAATTGTAGGATATACACTATATAAATAAAAAAGCGGATTAAAAAGTGGAAGAAGCACTCAAGACCACATATTTACGATTAAACAATTAAAACCAAAGTCATGAAAAGAGAAAAAAATAATGTATATAGGCTTCTTAGAGTTAGAAAAAGCTTTTGATATGATGCTCAGACAAGTAATATGGAAAAAATAAAGGACAGGGGAATAAGCAAGAAATGATTAAATATAATTTAAGGCAGAAGTTTAAGCTTAAGTCTGTTCATAATATACATGGACAGTATCATCAAAGAATGTACAAATAAAACAACAAAATTTGATGTGACATACCTAAGAAGTGACATAGACGTAAAGAAGAGCATTAGAGAGGTTATAAATCATAACTTTTGTTCTATTTTTATTCATCTTTATTCCGCTCGTTTGCAGTACCGTGTTCCAGATTCTTCTCTAGGTTATTGTCACTTCTCACCATTACCATTGCATCATCCGCAAGTGCCCCCTGGATATATAAATTATTTGTAGTTGCCTGTATTATGATGATAGGAGATGAACGAATTAACACAAATAGATATAGAAATCACAGGAACAAAAATAAAACAATTAATAAACATTTAATTACCTAGTAGTTAGCATTTCTTAAAGCGGGAAATCAGAAACAGAAACTAACAACATAACAGAGAAGACGTTAAAGTTTTAGTACACAGCGATCAACAACTTCTTAAATAAAAAATAAACAACGAGAAATAAGAAAATTTAGGTGTTTAAGACAATATATAGATGTTATTGAAGTTTGCTTGTGAATTCTGGGCACTTAACAAGAAACAAAAAAAAATTACATGTCTAAGAAATGAAATATTTAAGGATAGTCAGAGGAGTGTCTAAAATGGACAGAATGAGAAACACGAATATTAGGAAAGACTTACAAATAGAAGCATTACTAGAATTCATTGAACAGCGATAATTTGTGATTCTGGAAATACTGGAAAAGAAGGGAAAACATGGACATCAATGGACAGTATGGATCACAACAGAAATGAGTGGAAGAAATTTATAACATTATAGCATAACTATATAATATTATAGATTTGACAATTGTTTATTACATTTTTATACAGTTGTATTTATTTGAGTAAAATTAAATTTTATGTACTTGTTTTAGAATTAAATATTATTGAAGCTAATGCCACATTTGATTTGTATCAATCACGGGCATTTATACATAAATTTAGGGGTTATATCTTTCTACGTAATATTAAGAGCCTTCTATGCTTCTATTGTTTCTCGATAATAATAAATTAACTCTAATTATTTTAATTTTCAGGTATCAAAATATACAACAAGGATTCTTACAAGTTAATAAAAATATATTCGATCTAAATAATAATGTACTGACCGTCGTTAATTGGGTAAAATGGCTAAAGGATCAATTATCTCCGCACCTAGTAAACATCGAGACAAAAACCCAAAATGTTGACAATCGATTGGCGGCTATCGAAACGTTTTTAAAACAAATGGACCAAAGAGACGTAACACAGTTGCAGAACACGCACCAGACAGTAATTGGCATACAAAACAATCTGCCTATTATTATGGAGAAGATGAAAAACGAAATGATTGCAACGGTTGGTACTATATGTTTTAATGTGAATATTTTTATTATTGTTGTCATGACAAGCGGCGAACTTTCAAATAGATCAAAATGATCCACAACTCATTGATAACAGGTCAAGGTTAATACCAGAATATTCGTAATTAAAATATGGATATCTTTTTTAAATAAAACTTTTTGGTTAGAGTGGAAAACATGTAAATAACCAATAATAATTTCTATTTTGATTTCTAATTTTGGCACTATGAACATTTCCGAAAAACAGAAGATATGTCCGAACTGTCAACTTTGATTATAAACAAAATGGCTATTTTTTTTTAAATTGTGTGCTACTCGCCGGATAATTTTTTCTAATTAAAAATTTTGTGCAGCAAATTTTTAAATCTCCCTTTTTATCTAATTTCACAATAAACTATAATATTTAAAGAAGTTTTCTGGATACTTCATGATATCTACAGAAATTCATATCCCTTGATAGTCAATTAAATTGGTTTATATATTTATAAAAATTATCTTTGTCAACAGTGTGATTTTGCTCACCATACTATATTCGTGGAAAATGTCGTGTTTTTCGACCAACATGTAAATTATTCGTAGTTTGCATTTTAACTCTTTATTATTTTCCTTTTTATAATTTATATAAAAGCTTTCCAGATTATCCGTATTTGTGTTTAAATTTAGTTATTATAATTTAAACGACGCGCTATTATACTGTGCGCATTATTTGGGATGATGCGTGAGCCGAACATAAATATTATTTGTGTCTATGGAACCGAATCCGAAGTTTAAAATCAACTTAAATTCCTGCGTAATTTTCACAAGTATTAATCGTATCACAAAAAATTTTAATGCATTAATGAATAAAGTAAGAAGAAACCGAATCCGCATACGGATAAAAACAAAGAGAATGGTGATGATGATTTTATAAATAAAACAAGTGATTGTGTTTGCCATTGTTAAATCAATTTTTAATGATCTACTCCTATGGTCACTAGAATTATGTCACACTACTAATATCTTGAGCTTTAATTGACTTCAGTTTAAGAAATGTAGAATCATTAGGTCTAACAAAGAAGCTTACTAACTAAATATGTTTAATAATTTTTATTTTGATATTGATCTACCGATTTAGATAAAAAAGTTAATTTAAAAAAAAGCCAACTATAATATTAAAAAAGTAATATTCACTATTACAACGCATGTTTCTAGATAATCACCTTTTTCTTATGTTTTAGATTTTAGCACATCAGCCTCCTAGTCAGTTATCTTCACCTATAATATCAAAGGAAGACTTTGATTCACTGAAAAAAGAGATGATGGACAAAATCTACATAGTTACTAACTCTATAGGAAAAATTGAAAATGCCATTGATAAAATTAAGGAAGGCAATCAACAAACCAAAAACTTAGAAAACTTAAAAACGTATTTTAATAAAAATCAAGAGCTGTTCACTAAGTTTGATAAAAAACTAGATAACTGTAATAGTAAAAGTAGCAATGAAGAGGACGAAGAGTGGAAGCTTAATGTGGCTACAGGTAAATTTTGGCGTAATATATTTCAATACTTTATATCTTATTATTTCAACTTACAACCAGTTTTAAAATTGATGCAGGATCTGGATATTTCTTGCAAAGTTTGTAATGTTCCATTCTCTATTTTGTTCCAAGAAGCACAACGAGCCGTTTAAACAATTAAAGGATTGTCCAAGCCTATATTAAATATAGGGAGACCCTAACACTAACATTTGATTATTTTTTCTTTGTCATTACTTATAAATTTCTCTTGTCCTGTTCGGGTCATTTTTTGGCAGGGGTTGACTTTGAGTAAGCTATATAAATTGGTTCTGATAGGGAATATCTTGATTGATTCACATGAATTGGTAATTCTGGTATTTCTTTGAACTTATTAGCAAAAACTTGAATATTAGGTGCTAGAGTTCACTCATAATTATAGTAGCTGACTTATGCAGATTGTAAGAGTACTTGCTGATAAGGTCGAAGCAATAAAGCGATTTATCAACTTCAGTTAGTTAGTAGAAAGTTTGGGTACTGATAGAAAGGTACAATACTAGAATACTTACAAGTGTTTGTTTAATTTTATTGCCATCATCAGAATCACTTTTATAAGGAGATTCTAAAGATATGACCGAAGTATATTTGGTTTATTAGATTGTAACATTTGTGATTGTACTTGCGATTGATTTGAAGCATGCTACAGTTGTGTTTGACGGTAGACTTGACTCGTTGCAGGTCTAGTCAAAGTAGGAAACGTTTTTATATAAAAAAAATAACTCGTTTAGGCAATTAAGTATTATTTAGCAAACAAAAACGTTTTAAATACGTCCGCTTTAAAGACATTTGAAGTCATTATTTCTTATTAGTCCTTGGTTCCAGTAACCTACCTTCAACGAACCTTTTATTGTATACAAAATTAATATTTGTAACATTTTTCATAAAGCCGTTCGTCATAGATGAAGCAAACGATTGTATTCCTTCATAACATTTAAAATACTGTCAAGTTTTTGAGATCTCTTTATTGAAATAAAAACCATGTGCTTTTCGCGTTTCGCAAATTATTGTGCTGCCTTTCGCCAATATGGTATGATTTATTTTACGTTGAGTTTTTAGGGAAAGTTATCTTTTCATTTTTTCTGATCTTACGAAATCTGTAAGTTGTTATTCATTAGTTGTAAAATTAATGCAATATATTATGTTTCTAACAGTAGTAGCAAACATCATTTCATAAAAGTATATATAGAATTTAATTAAAAATAATTATATTTTTAAACAATTTTTTAAAACAATAAGTTGAATTTTTATTATATTTATATTCTAGATAGAGTAGTACTTTTGAACGCTGAGTATCGACTAAAATCTGCCCTACGTCTACCTCTGTAGCGAAATTCCTCTTTCAGTTTCAGCACAGTATATTGCTTTGGTTTCAGTAGAATTGGTTCTCATCGCGAGTGTCTGTTTTATTTGGTAATTAAAATTCTTTGCTTTTCATCTCGAACTACATGACTGTTCACATTAGTATGTAGGAGCGCAACAAATAAATAAAAGAAACCTAAATAATAACATGTAATATTTGATGTTCTACAAACAATGTGATATAACGGATATAAATGAAATCTTTAGTTAAATTAAAATAATTAAATTTTAAACTATCTGGTAAATTTTAAAATGTATGTACCTATTACAGCTTCTAAAGGTCAACAATCACATCTTAAAAATATCCTGGCAGGCGTTAAACTTCTACAGAATAAAATAGACCAGGTATTACAAAATTACGACATAGGTATGGATGAAAATTTCTCTTTACAAAAAACAGATAATACCAAATCTGAACTTATCAACTATATCAATAAAACTCACGAAGATACCATTCAGAAGCTTGATATCCTCTCAGAATGGACAGTTTTTCTTGGAGACATGTTTGTAACTAGTAACGACAAAATTTCGAATAAGATTCAAGGTCTTAATAGGTTGAACCAAGTTCTGCAAAATGTTGCCGATGGTGTTACTGACACTAAAACAAACGTAGAGTTTGGAGTGAACAAAATTTTGGCGGAGGTATCCAAATATTCGAAAGAAGGTGCTATACATGTTCAAGAAGCAGTGTGTAACAGGTTAGTATCACACAAAGATATTATTTTTAACAATATATAGTGTCGAGTTTATTTATTCCCTTCTGACCAGTTTTCTTCTTTAGCATAATAAAACCATGTGCTACGCCATGCAGTTTCCTGTACTCTTCAAACCATTTGTAGGGTGCCGTTTTCGACTCTTCGTAATATTGTGTCTACATCTCTGATATTATACAAACCCCTTATGTTTTCTAGTCACAATGTTGTTTTCTTCCTGGCCTCGGTACCTCTATATCTTTTCTTGTAATATTAGTTTGGAAATAAAATATTTACTTCCCCTTAGGATATGGTTAAAGTAGGAAATTTTTCTTTCATTAATTGTATTAAGAAGTTCTGTTTTGCGACCTGCGACTCTTAAAATTTCTTCATTCGTGGCATGTGCGGTCTATGGACATCGTAAAAGTCTGTCTCTGTAAAGCCCACATTTCAAATGCTTCAATTTAATTCAGTGATCTAACCATAAAAGATCACGTTTCTGCACCATAAAGTAAAATGAGCCATATGTAGCACTTTACACAATACTTAGTCTAAGGGTAAGTTAAAATTTAACAAATGTTGCTCTTGCGTAATTGATTTTTAGTTTCACTTACTATCAATTAATGTATTGTAATGTAATGTAATTAGGTTACATATTTTGGTCCCAATATGACCTTTACTAAGCAGTTTGCTAGTTTCCTTTGCAATGGTACTTCCCTTCTATTAATGCAATTTGGTATATATATATATATATATATATATATATATATATACAGACAGACCACTTTACCCGATAATTCGAACGTATTTATAAATTATTTTTTGGTCGAAATAATCACTTCTAATAATTATTATATATATATATATATATATATATATATATATATATATATATATATATATATATATATATATATATATATATATATAGAAAAGAAATTTAATCTTTGCAGATAAGTTAAATAGTAAACTCTTAAATATTGGGGAAATCTGCAAGAAAGACTCTAATGAGTATCAATTGTTTCGCGGAACTTTAACTTTAGGTAGCATTATTATATTAATTAATATTGAAATTAAATAATTTAATGTATAATGAAATTACCACTCCTGGCTTCTTGAATGCTGCCGGTAAAATGGTGCAGCAAGGTGAAATACCAACCCTAATAATAGAGCGGTTTATTTAAATAAGATGAGTTTGGGTGACAACCTGCTTGTAAGGAACCAATAAATGAAAGGAAAGGTGGTACATATCATCAACTTTTTCTTTTTTCTCCCACCTTTTGACCAAAAAAAACCCACCACTCTTCTGAGTGATCCTTAATTTATATATATATATATATATATATATATATATATATATATATATATATATATATATATATATATATATTCATTATAATCCAGCCTTCATTTATCACGTCTACTGCTGGACATAGGCCTCTCTTAAACTCCTCCATTCTACACGATTTTGTGCTCTTTGTTGCCAATTTTTGGTGATACGTGATATCGTCAGCCCAACGTGTAGGTGGTTGTCTTCTGTCTGACCTTGGCCTCCAATTTGTAATTTTTGTCGAGTTTTTTTTTACCAAAAATAAATAGTACAAGCTGCTGTTCAAGAAATGAACAACCTACCACAACAAAATTTTGGCAATTTGTTTAGGAGCATGCCTACGCGAATTGAAGCTTGCATAAGGGTTAGGGCTGGTAACACCCACTACTAAATAAAACATAAATAAATAAAAACAGTTTAAACATTATTCGTTTTACATTGAACTTTTGTATGCTATTGACTTAAAAACAAATAGTTTCAATTTGTTATTTCAAGAATTTACCATTTTCTTAAATTTTTGTGTATTGTTGATTAAATAGTTTTAAAATAAATAGAGGGTAGTACAATTATAGCGAATCTCAGATGCATAATTTTTGTAATTGCGTATTAAAAATATCATTATATATTTTCAGACTAGACACTTTTAAAACATCAGTTTTGGATCCACAAATTGTAGCTGTAGTTAAGGCAACGTCAAATATAAAAGAAGACATCCAACAAGTTTTGCAGAAAATAGGAATAATGGATCAAAAAATGAAAAACAACGCAGATGCGCTAAATCATTTGAAGAATTGCAAAACAGAGAACAATAACAATAGAAATGTAAGTATTTAATGCCAAATATTTTTCATCCCGTTCAAAGAGGAACAAATATTTACATTCCTGCCCCTTTTTAAATACATATAGAATAGATAGAAAATGTGTATAAATGATTTATTTAAGTCCTTAGTTCCACACATTTTTCCGTAATAAATGTATTTTTAATATTTATCTTCGACAATTATTTATTTTTAACATATATAAGTCGACATGTCTTTAGATCTTCTTGAATAGTAACAGCATTGTTCTAAAAAATTAAGGACTCTGTTAGCTCTAGTCTTTGCTCAACGAAATATAACAAGGTTGCTTGTTCACATTGCTTGCTAACCTTGTTCAAAATGAAAACGAAGAATTGTAAATGAATTTCTGTACCAGTATCGAACTTAAAATAAATAATAAGTATTTATTTTGTAACGATTATTTTGTCTACCACATAGGTTATTATATTACTATAAGGGGTTGAAAATTGTGGACAGAAATTACGAGGCTAGAGATAGGGTAAGCAGAACAAACCGGAACGTTTGCTAACGGCTACTCAGGGTTTTTCTGGAGAGCTGGATCGCGGATGAGTGAACTACAAGGGGGCTGGAAACACAATAAAAGAAGTTCTTAAGCTATTTAAAATGGATGCCGCTTAGAAGAATCTTCCTGCTGGATGAAAGAAAAGCTCTTCCTTCCTAAAAAATACAAAAAGAGGTTAGAAACTTTTTTTTAATAAACAAATTCAAATTTGTTGAAAGACGCCGTTTTACAAATCTCTCAGATGAGTAACCATGAGTACCAATAACGATGCCACAGAGCCTCTTACACAAGTGAAGCTTTGTGTGCTAAACAGAAAGAAACAGTAGCGATGTCACAACCTCAGTTATGCAAATCCTACAATTTATAAATGGGAGGGGGGAGGTATGAACTATCAAGAGGTAAATCATTACAGAATCGGAATCCATGGAAAAAATGGTGGTGGTTACTTTTTACCCATATAATTACTGTGACAGTTGTCAATATGTGGAAACTATACAGGATTACAAACGAAAATAACAAAATACATTTGCAACTATTTCAAAAAAATATTGTCCGTCAGTATTGCATTACTGCTTATATGATTTATTGTTTATTCTCTGTGCATTCTTACATTCTATATTCATTTTCGTTCGTTTTTGTTTGTTTCCGTCCGATATTAAAGGCTTTTTATTGAAATTTTTAGCTTAAATTATTGTTTTCCGGGTGCCGGGGGGCTAGCCCAACGAACCAAACCTCCACCTTTCTTAACTGGGCTTACAACCGGCTACGAGGGAGTTGGTTTTTGTTCAGTTTTTGTTATTTAAATTTTTAAATGTTATTGATAATTACGGATTCTTGAATTATTGCTATGTTCAGAAGATAAGGCTGTATTCTTACTACCTTGTTCACTATTAATCTTATTGTTTATTACTTAAATATTTTTTTATTTAGTAGTTATTCCCCCATAAAAATTTAATTTGTTGATGGGCTTTAATTTAACTACGAAAACAATGGCTTTTAAAGTACTTTCCTTTTGGAGCGTGAGAAAGTTTTAAATAATTATTTATCATATTTAAAAAGTTAGAAATATGTAAAAATGTTAATTTAATACTTTTGAGAAGAGTGTTTAAAGACGTTATCTAACATATTCTATTCTTCTGTCTATAGGTTGGCACTGATGGGATAACAGATGAGCAGCAGACCATTTATTAATAAATATTATTTATTGTAATTTTTGTGTTAAGTAAATGTGGTATTTAGTATAGGTAAACTTAATTTTTTACTAAAGCACTCAAAACAGTAAATAAAATCCAAAGACTTTTTTAATATGGCTTTCCTTTCACAACCAAAAAAATTGTAAAATTATTTAAAAATACAAAAATAAAAAACTAAAGGACTATTTATTCAATACAGTTTTTTACTACTATCAGAATTTCCATAAATTCTTTTGGAAGAATGAATAAATCGTTGTCTACTGTAGATATATCTGTCCACTATTATTATCCAGCTGAAAGGGGTAGACGGACCTATTCACATAAGCTCTATAGGTATTAGAAATTGATGTGTCTGAAGTACCAAAGAGTTATCGATACAACTGACTCTTGGGAGAAGGCCCTGACAGTTCATTATCAGACCACATTTTAAAGTGGTATGACTAAGAAAAAGAGGGGACTTAGACAAGGAAAGAGAGGGGACGCGTAATCGTATAGAATTGATTGAATCCTAAATTGGCACCAACCGGCACCAACCGGCACCAAAAAAGTTGCCAGGTCATACTTTAGTTCTTCAGTAAATTGAGAATAATGGATATATATATATATATATATATATATATATATATATATATATATATATATATATGTATATATATATATATATATATATATATATGTATATATATATATATATATATATATATGTATATATATATATATATATATATAATATTAGAAATGATTATTTCGACCAAAAAATAATTTATAAATACGTTCAAATTATCGGGTAAAGTGGTCTGTAATAAAAATCTTTCTTTTTTCTTAATTACTCAATATTTCGCCATTTATTTAACAGCTTCTTCAGGAGTAAACTAAAACAATTTGAACATTACAAAAAATGGCGTACAAATACATTTTAAAACACTTACAGAATTTAAAAGATTTCGCAAATAAAAAATGACATTGAAGTATTTGAAATATTGAATGTCAAGATTAAATTGTCTTAAGCACGTTCGTTACAGCTATACGATAAAAAATTAAAATTATTTCAAATGTAAAAATAAAAATAACAATAAAAGAAAAGTTAGAAGAATAATATTTCTTTGATGAATTATTAAGGTTAGTTGTTATTAAGATGAATGTTGGCTATTTTGAATATTTATAAATTTTGTTCAATATGTTACAATATATGTTACTTAACTGTCCAGTGTCCTTTTTATAATTTAAAGTGTTTTTATTTTTGTTAATGTAATACATCTCGAGAAATAATCTACTTTTGTAGTTATCAGTCTGTGCCAAAATGTGAGCTTTGTTATAGTCTAGCATATGACCAGTGTTTTCATACTGCTCAACCACTGCGCAAGTATTTTTTCCAAGCGGCAATCACTTTTATGTTGCGTGATGCGTTGTTTTAGCCATTGTGATGTTTGACCAATGTAGCTATTTTGACATCCTAAACACGGTATTTAATAAACGACATTACTTTTATATAAGGTTGGTACTGGGTCTTTGATTTTTGAAAATAGTTGTTTGCTGTTCATGGTATTATATTTAGCTATATTAATATTAGGAACATTTTTGAATATGGATATGAAAAGTAAAACCTTATATAAAAGTAATGATAATTAAGTAACATATATTGTAACATATTGAACAAAATTTATAAATATTCAAAATAGCCAACATTCATCTTAATAACAACTAACCTTAATAATTCATCAAAGAAATATCATTCTTCTAACGTTTCTTTTATTGTTATTTTGTTTTTACATTTGAAATAATTTTAATTTTTTATCGTATTTGCTCCGTGCGTGACTGACGCGACACCTACCGCCTTCATCTGACAGTTTTGGACCTACCAATTTTCAGGTTAAACATATGACATATGTTTGACATTGTTAAATACATGCGAATTGACAATTATTAATAATTAACTTTTTAATTATATTTTTTTAGTTTATGTACAAAATAAATGTAGTATTAAAAACTGGGTTTCTCAAAATTCATCATAATATATCTTTTCAACCACAAACGGAAAAGAAAGGGAAAAATCTAGTACTGGCAAATCAAGTTTTTCACGTGAAAGAGCATACCTATATATTTAAAAACAGTAATAGTAAAAGTTATAATATAAAAGCTAAAGTCATCAGGCACTCTGCAGTTAGCTTGAAGCCTTATAAAATATCATTTAAGGTAAATTATTTAAATTTTTTTCTATTTCAATTGCATAAAAATAAAGTTATGTGATATTTACTTTTTCATATTAATAGCACGGATCCATCTTTTTCTTTTCTCTAATTTATATGTAATCTTTGGGAACCTATAAAAACTACACTTACTATTTTTGCTATTATTAGCACAATTAAATACGCAATATGTATTTGCACACATTTTTGATAAAATTTATGCGTAAAAAGGTAGGGCCAATTTTGTCATATTTCGCCGCTACGCACGCTGGCATCGTTTCAAAGTACCCCTACCATGGTCACGCACGGAGCGAATAGCTGTAACGAACGTGCTTAAGACAATTTAATCTTGACATTCAATATTTCAAATACTTCAATGTCAGTTGTTATTTGCGAAATCTTTTAAATTCTGTGAGTGTTTTAAAATGTATTTGTACGCCATTTTTTGTAATGTTCAAATTGTTTTAGTTTACTCCTGAGGAAACTATTAAATAAATGGCGAAATATTGAGTATCTCAGAAAAAAGAAAGATTTTCATTACAGACCACTTTACCCGATAATTCGAACGTATTTATAAATTATTTTTTGGTCGAAATAATCACTTCTAATATATATATATATATATATATATATATATATATATATATATATATATATATATATATATATATATATATATATATATCAATAAATAGATTTTTTTAAATTTATAATTGAAGACTGACATAATGATCACTTTTTGAACATGATTTTATCATTACATATTTTTTAGTAGATCGATATACTGTTTCAGTAAACTGAAATTGAAATCAGTAGACCTAGTAACCCTGCGAGAGGTAGTAATGTGCAACGTACAATCACAAAAATATGGCGGTGACATCGAAACTGGCTTCACTTTTCGAAGGTTTATTAAATGAACGTTACTTGTCCTCTCTCTTTTCTTCTCTAAGGTTAATACTGATAACATAACCTCACTAATATGACACTACAAAAGCTGTTAAAATTTCAATACATTCTGTTTGTGTTGTAATGTTTATGCCGTCCAAAGAAATTTTGATATAATTAAATTAATTTATACATCTTGACACAACAGCTAAAGATAAAATATACAGTATAAATAAAAAAAAATAATAACATCTTAATATTCAATTTGATTTGAAGATTATCTTAAAATCCAGAAGTACGAGTGAATGTATTCCTTAAGGGGGAAGATGATTCTCAGAAGTACCTTAATTTAAAGAGCTTTCCTGTATCTGACATCTTTTAGTTAATACATATAAAAATAACGTACTGGTTCCTGATGATGGGGCAAATATTGTAAGGCTTGAAACTGGTAGCCCAAAATTCACCAACTTTATTAAATAAAAACTACTTAAGATTGTGAGTATTGAGTCATTCTTAATATAGGTATTCATCATAGTATTTTTCGTTAGTAACGCCACCGTAAAATATTATGTAAATAATGCTGAAACACCAGACGCCTTTGAGGAGAAAAGAGAAGATATGTGTTAACCGTCAAGAGGAGAAACAGTCGTACTTGGAATGTGTTAAGTTTGCGATTCGATGATGCGAACTTTTTATCAGTCGATATTGTCGCTTTGGCATTACGTAATATTGGTACACCCGGAAATATTGCCGATTCATAGCTATTAAAAGACGAAAGAGTTAACGACGTTCTGGGGAGTGTGTTCGATTTTAATTCGTAAACAATTCTCTGTAATTTTTATGTGTCAATCTTGTACCTGTAAATAACACCACTACAGTTTGTTTTGTGTATAGTCGGTTCGCTAATCCCAGTCCGAACTGTCTAGTGAATATAGTAATTATTTTTTTGCGTAAGTTAGTTACTTTTTGACAGACTTTTTCCAGAAGTGGCTGAAGAAGAAGTATTTGGTCGTCACTTTTTGCAAACTTTATTATTCCTATCAGAAACTATAAACTTATATATAATATATAACTTATATATTATATATAAATTTTAAAAAAATAATAAATTAATTGTAAAATATTAAAGGTTTATTGAAAATATTTTCAAGAAACTCAAGATAAATGCTACCAAATTTAAGTTTGTTGCCTACATTTGGCGCAACTCAACGATATAAACTAAATTAGCCTAACTTTTTTATAAATACATTTTTTTATATATACCATTTTTCAAAGTAAAAACGTTGCACGTCACAATTTATATAAAGTGACGTCACTTATATTTAAAATTTCCAGAACGTCAACCTCAGAGTTCACAGCTAATAATACGAAACCCATACGGAACTGCTCGATCTTTCATAGGCGTCAACATGGTATAATAATCAGAAAAATGTAATCATCATTATATTGGGAATTTTAGAATTATATTAATTAAATAACAAATAACATTTGTTATTATTAATAATATAATTTTTATGAAATAACTCCTTAAATCTGATATTCAACAAAATAATAATTTTAATTAAATAGATTAGACAATTGTACGCAACTGATATGGGAATACTTCAAATTTTAATGACAGTTTAGCGTGTGGCAAAATTGTATAAAGTGTTGTCGCTTTTTTAGAGTGAGAATTTTGTTTATGTTTTGATTTCTTACACAAGTTGATCATATTATATTATATATTATTAAATTATATTTATAAATACATATTAAATTTAGATTAGTAGCTTTAAAAACTAGTTATTGTTGTGTATTATGATTGTGCTATGACAAAACAACTAAATAGTCTGTAGAAAGCCGATAAGCTTCTATACAAAATAGATTATTTTGAACAAGAAATAATGGCGAAACGTTTTTACTAATAATGCTCTAAAAGAGGTAAGTTTAAAATTTAGAATATATAATTTTGTAGTAAAATATTTTCTTATGTATAGTTTGACAATTATTTGACATTTTAAAAATTCCTCACTTACTAAATATTCTGACGTTTTGGCAACGCTGTGGGGTTCTGACGTCATAGATCTCATAGGGGAATATTGGCATCGGAAATCATATTGATTGAAAAAAAAAAAACAAAATTTATGTTTTCGTACTTAGATTACTTAACTCGGCCACTCTTCATATTTATATGCTCAACCTGATCTTCACGAATACTAATGGTTTGTGATTTTAACTTGTTGTTAACAAACACTAGTACACCACCGCCACTCAACTTTGCACTGGTTCTCTGGGATCTATCACATTTGTTGATACTAAAACCATTACTTTTATTTCACAATCAGTTATGGTATCATTTAAGTTGCTCTCCACTAAAATAATTATATTGTACGAGCAGCAGATAATACTTTTCATGATCTCGGAAATCTTTGTACGAATGCTTTCAAAATTTCGATAAAAAACTGTTAATGGGAACGATACTAGTTTTTTGTTGTTTAACTTCACAAACTGTAGGTACACCAGTGCGGTATCTAATGAATAGATTTTCATCGCCAGCAGATTTTCTTTCATCGAGCTCCTTTTTAGTTACCTTGTAAGCGTCTTGTTCCATCTTTGTTTAATCCTTAGAGATTCTATAGACAGTAATTACTATTTAAATGGGAATAAGCCACAATTAAAGGTTAAAGTATGTTTATTAAGGTTT
This sequence comes from Diabrotica undecimpunctata, assembly GCF_040954645.1. Taxonomy (NCBI): domain Eukaryota; kingdom Metazoa; phylum Arthropoda; class Insecta; order Coleoptera; family Chrysomelidae; genus Diabrotica; species Diabrotica undecimpunctata. The sequence continues at coordinate 118,845,207 of NC_092805.1, forward strand.
CTATTTCCACTTTGAAAATCGTTCTCAAAATACAAACATCACTAATATTTGTATTTTGAGAACGATTTCCGAAGTGGAAATTGAAATGTCAAGAAACGTACTTTAACCTTTAATTGTGGAATATTTAAAGAAGCGCTGCATAATTTGGAATGGGGCGTGAAAGTTAATGGAATTCTGATAAATACAATCAGATATGCAGACGATACAGTTATTTTAAGTGATGACATGAATGGATTACAATGCCTTTTAAATGCCATTGATACAGTGGGAAGAGAGTTTGGCCTAAGCATAAACTGTTCAAAAACAAAACACATGGTGTTTAGCCGTTTAGCACATCAAGATGCACGATTATATATTGATGGTCATATAATTCAAAGAGTGTCCAGTTTTAATTATCTTGGTTGCCATATTATGAACAACTTGATCCAGATCAAGAGATAAAACGTAGAATCGAGATAGCCCGCACAACATTTTTAAAAATGAAGTCATTCTTCTGTAATGATAACTTGAACTTCAACTTCGAAAGTGCATGGTTAAATGCTACATTTGGTCAGTCCTCTTATACGGTGTCGAAGCATGGACTTTAAAAATATCCACCATTAATCGTCTGGAGGCCTTTGAAATGTGGCTACACAGACGTATACTAAAAATTCCATGGACGGCTATGCTGACAGATGTGGCAGTCCTTGAGAGAGCAAATGCTGCTTGCGAGCTGCTTGATAACATCAAATGTAGAAAGATGGCCTATTTTGGACACGTAGTAAGGGGAGACCGATATAATATTCTTCAACTTATTATGATGGGTAAAATCGAAGGACGCAGAGGAATTGGTAGAAAGCAGGCCTCTTGGTTGAAAAATTTCAGGGAGTGGACAGGAATGAGGAAAGCTGAGCAACTCTTTAGAATAGCTCAAGACAGAGACAGTTTCACCATGTTAATCGCCAACGTCAAGGGGACTTGGGACTAGGGCACGTTAAGAAGAATGTGGCTTATTCCCATTTAAATAGTAATTACTTTAAAATGCCACAAGAAAATAGCTGCAGAACAATCTATAGACAGTATTTCAAAGTTTATTACTAAACTAAGTCAGTTTCGTCGTGTTAGCATTACATATAACTTTGACTGGTCTAGCTTAATTGTAATTGGACAATTTGATAACTCGGACGATATGTGGTAAGATCGATTCCTTCTGCTGTAAGCCAAGTAAACAAAAGACCTCACACATCTAAGATTTGTCATAGCTAATGCGATCAGCTAACACATTGGAGTTCTTCTTCTTCTTCTGCTTCTTTTTATATAGACATTGAAATGTTTGGTACAAAAACACTTGGATGAACCCAAAACAAATCTTTATTTGATTACATATCAAACAGAACTATTAATTGTTTTACCTGTAACCAAACTGAAATATAATGCGATAATTAGCAATACATGAGCGTCGTGAGGAGGGTTTATAATTACATGGCCAATACATCAAATCACCCCACCCTAAAATTCTACTTATAACTAAATTTAGGAACACAACAAAACTAAACTTCTAAATACTATAATTCGAATCCAAAACGTTTTGGTTCTTTTCTAGATCTTAATGGACGTCTATGTGGGATGCCTGACTCTTGGATACCATTACTATCCTTTCGAGAGTCTAGCTGAGGCTCCCCACCTAGATTTCCTGTTGAGTTTGTAGCAGCTTAGATAACATTTTCCTCGTTATTATGAATATTATTTTTCTCTGATCTATCGTGTATCGTCTCCGAAAATGTAATACCTTCTAAATTACTATTAAAAACTATTTTAATTTGATTACAATGTCTTTTCCACATAAGTTTACTATCTAACGGATTTACCAAATATGCTCTTCTACTTAAAATTCGTAAAAAAATTCTTTGCTTTGCACCACGACACCGTGGTGTTTCTATAATCTTTAATTAAAACGATATCCCCCCACTACAAACTCTACCTGTCTCCTCCCCTTATAATATTTCTTATTACTTTCTTGCGCTTGAATCAAGTTACGTCTAATTTGCGTTAAATTTAGACGCAAAAATTAAAACTAGACGCGTTCGCAAAGCCCTTCCAAAAAATATCTTAGCGGGAGAAGTACCTGTCGACAGGTCCACTATGTTCCTATATGTTAATAAAAATTTAGACAATGATAAATTAATATTTCTTTGATCAATATCTTTTAACAAAAAATGCTTGACTGTTTTAACGCTATTTTTAGCAGCACCGTTGCAATGTGCTGAAAAAGAAGGTAATGTTGTATGTTTAATACCATTAATTAAAGTAAAATGTTTAAATTCTTGCGATGTTAGCTGCTGGCTGTTATCGCTGACAAGTACTTCCGGTAAACCATAACGAGCAAAACACTCCCTAAGTTTAGCAATCGTACCCATTGAGGTGATTGAAGACATTGGACAAACTTCCACCCATTTAGAAAAAGCATCCAAAATTATAAGAAAATTAGTTTTTCGTGTTTCGGCAAAATCTATATGCACGCGTGACCAAACATTTTGAGGAATGCTCCAGCCTTGCAAAGGAACCTTAGGTGGATCTGCCTGCATGCTCTGACAAGGAATGCAATTCTTGCTGAGAACTTCAATTTCTGTATTTAATGATGGCCACCAAATATAAGACCTAGCTAATAATTTCATCTTAACTATACCAAAGTGAGCTGTATGCAATTCATTCAGTAATTTATTTCGTAGTTTACTAGGAACAATTACTCTTTGTCCCCACAATAAGATGCCATCTTCAATAGATATTTCATTTCGTTAAAGGAAGTACGGTTTAATTTCTAATTCGACATTTGTTGGCCATTTGGTCATAACATATTTAGTTACACGAGACAAAATAGTATCTAATTCTGTTTCTTTCCTTATTTAATTCACATTAGAATATCGTATAAAAACAATAGATATACTTGGCATATTGAGAAATATTTGTTCAATAATACGTTGGAACTGGGATGGACCTGATACAACTCCATATGGTAGACGATTAAATGCAAATAATCCCTTATGAGTACTAATAACCATATATTTCCGAAAATCTGGATGAATCACAACTTGCTGATAAGCTTGACTTAGGTCAATTTTAGAAAACTCTTGACCACCCTGTAACTTAGCAAATAAATCATCGATCCGAGGTAACGGATATTTATCCGCTTCGATAAAAGGATTGCTAGTTATTTTGAAATCACCACAAATCCTAACACCTTCATCATTTTTCAAAATCAGTACCATGTGTGTTCCCCATTCCGAAAATTCAACTGCAGATATAATGCCCTCCTGGACCATTTTATCTAATTCCATCTTAACCTTGTTTCTTAAAGAAAAAGGAACCACTCTGGGTTTAAAAAATTTAGGTCTGTCATCTGGTTTAATATTAAATTTTAACTAAAATTTATTAAATGTGCCCAATTTGTGAGAAACTACAGTGGGAAAATTTTTCATTAACCACCCCTTTATTTCATTATTTTTATCTGCTTCAATAACATTTAATTCCCTGAAACCCATACTATAACACCTAATAAAATTTCTACCTAGCAAGGCTGGAGTTTCTCGATGCATAACATAAAAATCCAAATTATTTGTTTGTTTTGAAAAAGTTACTGGTAAGTTAATTTTGCCCTTAGGATGAACCTTGTCTCCCGAAAAATTAACTAACGATACATTAACTTGAGATAATGGTTGTGTATTAAAATATTTGTTATATATACTAAAAGGTAGGACACAGACCGCGGCACCCGAATCTAATTCAAATTTAAACATTTTACCTTTAATATTAATATCAATATAAATTAGCGGATCATTATTTGATGATATACACAATACAGATGATTCAGATCCTTCTTCCAATAAATTTAAAAATCTTTTTCTACATACCAGTTTTAAGTGTCCTCGAACGTTACATAAATTGCAGATATAATCCTTATAGGGACATACTGAAGGCGGATGTCTTTAGCACACCGGAAGGTCTAGTCTCCTTAAATCGCCGTTCTTGTTGATGTGTTCTGGCATCCCCACGCTGTGATACTTGCAATATTTCCTTACTGCAACTTCCACTCGTTATTTGACACACCTCCCTTTCTTCTACTGGTTCCATTTTCACCACACTTCTACTTCGTTAATGCCAGTTATTGCTGCTTCTTCAATTTGTGCTATTTCCAATGCTTTATTAAATGTGATATCTGACTTCAGTGCAAATAGCGTATTCTTTACTTTTCCCTCATTATATTTTGAAATAAACATATATGTTAATTTTGTTTCCAAATTATTTCCAAATTCACAAGTACCGGCTAGTTTTTTTAAACGTACACTCCAATGTTGTACACTTTTACTTTTAGCCTTGGAAGCACCATAAAACTTTGCTCTTTCTACCCACACTAAACAAGTTTTGTTATAGTAGGTATCTAGTCTTTTTACAATGACATTGAATTAACATTCTTCAGGTTTTTTAGGCACGGACAAGTCGGATAACAAGATATAAGCTTCTTCTGAAAGGCTATATAACAAAATAGCTCTTTTAATATAACATCTGTAATTTCTCTAGCAATGAAATATTGTTCTAGCATTTTAATAAACACATTCCATTCACAAATTCTGGAATTAAATTCCAAATTTACCGATAAATCTAATTTCCCGTCTTTCGACATTTTGTATTCACTTATACACAATTTAAAAACGTTTTTATCCTCGCCGCCATGAAATGTTTGGTACAAAAACACTTGGATGAACCCAAAACAAATCTTTATTTGACTACATATCAAACACAACTGTTAATTGTTTTACCTGTAACCTAACTGAAATATAATGCGATAATTAGCAATACATGAGCGTCGCGAGTGGGGTTTATAATTACATGGCCAATACATTACAGACATGACTCTGTCTGTTTTTCAATGTGCCTCCAGTAAGTTGTCGTTCCATCATTTTCGTGGTCTTCCTACTGACCGTCTTCCTATTGGAAACCGTCCCTTGTCGCTTTTACTACTCTATTTGTTGTCATTCGGCTTATATGATCGTTCCATTCTACTCTTCTATTTCTTACCCAGTTCTTGATGTTCTCCAGTTCTTTCAGTTCTATCTATGCGTTGTTGTATTTCATAACAAACAGAATTGGCTGTGATCTGTGAATTGCCATTTTCCATTAATTTAATATTTTCTTTAATACCGATGATTTTTTTCCAGCTTGGTAAATCTTCGCATAAACATAGAAACACTCAAATGTATCACGGCACGTAGCGCAAAAGTAAATAAGTAGACGTTTCTGAAAAATAATTGCCCGTTTCTGAGATGTGGACAAGCCAGAGCATTTTTCTGCAATGTGTATCTTTGAACAGCAACTGTCGCAGGCTAATATTTGCTTTTCATCAGTACCGAGATCTAAGCGCTACAATTATTGTTCATTATAACTGCAAAATTATATCTTAGAATATTTCAGCAGTCCTTGGCTTTTTGCGGTGTATTATTTATGAAATATAAAAAGCACCAACTGAATTAACTAGTAAGCAAAATATAATTCTTGATGTGCTTTTTAAACTTAAAAAGTTTTAGAAAAATAACCTAACCTTGATTTTTAGGTCTGTTGTTATGTTGTTGTATGTTTTTAACTAGGCCTTTGTTGTTGACTCCCTTTAGCCTTTTTTTTTAATTATAATTTGCGATGTATTCCGCATAAACATTGAAAATTAGTAAGGACACAAAACTCGTAAAAAACAGGTCTTGTGATTCCTTTTTGTGCTGAGGATAATACGTATATCACGTCTATCTTGCCCGATTTCTTACAATTAATTACACGTTTCTTTCAAGTTTAGTCAAAAAAATATTGTTTGACTAAAAGCGTCAGAGGATTGCCTCCCTGGTTGGTGTTCCTTCTCTGATTTTCTTAATCCTCATTGTTATAGACTTAAATATGCAATGCCTTCATTCGTTATATATGCCCAAAACTTTCGACATATCTAAGAATAAAACAATTTAAAGAAAGAGTCAGTGTATCGGCAGCTCCTTGGTACGTCAGACACATCAATTTCTAATGATTGTAGAACTAGGTGCTATATTATTCCTTCTTTTAAAAATATTTTTACTAACTCTGATTGTAATAAATAAGCTGTATCCTTCACTTTTCTATTTGCACATTTTTAAATAATTTTAAAGTTTTTTTAGTTGTGAAAGGAAAAGCCATATTAAAAGAGTCTTTGGATTTTATTTACTGTTTTAAGTACTCACACTTTAATACAAACTTAAGTTTACCTATACTAAAATTGTACATTTATTTAAACAAAAAATGTCAATAAATAAAAATTATTAATAAATGGTCTCTTGCTTATCAATATTAGTGTCAAAACTTTCTGTATCCCCATTAGTGGCATATTTATTCCTTCTTGAGTGCCTTATTGCAATACCCTAGAAACACAAAAATAAATGTTAGATACCGTCATTAAAACTGTTGTCACAAATATTAAATTAACATTTACTACATGTTTATACCTTTTAAAATAATAAATTACCGTTTAAAACCTTCTTATTCGTCAAAAGGGGAAAATTGGAATGCCGTTGAAGTTTTCGCAGCTAATTTAAAGTCCGTCTATAAATTAAATTTTTACGGCAGAATAACGAGTAAATAAAAAAATATTTAAGTAATAAAATAATAAGATTAACAGTGAACAAGGTAGTATGAACACACTTCTATCTTCTAAACAGAGCCGTAATTCAACAATTAGTTCTTATCAACAACATTTAAAAATTTAAATAGTAAAAACTGAACGAAAAACTAAATCCGCCGTAGCCGGTCCCAAGTCCGGTATAACGTTAAATTTTTACTCTTGAGTAAAATTATAACGTTAAAAGTAATTTTAACGGTAGATTTTTACTCCGTGTGTTAAAATTTGATTCTCTATTTTATGTTAAAAAAATATGAAATGTAATGACTATTGTTGTATTGTTAAATATGATTATATTGAATTTACTAAATGTTTTGTATACTAGTATGTCTGGTTACTAATAAATGAAATTAACTTATACTACAACTATATTTTTAAATGGTTAAAAGAATACAAGCATTATAAAAGAGCTCCTTTTATACACCCTATTATAAATTAAAATAGCTAACATGTTCATTAAATGTTTATTTGGTAATTGCCAGCCTAACTACATAACCCCTGAGGCGCTCCCCTAATACGAGATGTGATAAAACCCGTGATATACAGACCCTATATTAAAGTACTAAATTATTGGAGTTTCCCCACTTTGTCAAGTGCGAATAAGTTGTATAAACTTTAATTTTTTCATGGATTTTATAGTTATATTTTGATTTAGATTGCCAACTTTTTGGAATTGATTAAAATGATCACAAAGAGTTTAGACATCCAATCAATTGAAATAAGTTCTTCTTCTGGTGCCGTACGCTACAACATGTATGTGTTCATGCTGGTTGGATTATGTGTAAAGATTCTTTTTTTATTATTGTATTGATATCAGATATAACGCACCAGTTTCTTATGTCTCTCAACCATGAGTGTTATTTGCGACCTAGTCATCTGCAAAATTCAATTTTGCCCATTCAAATGGTTTTTCTTTCTCTTCTTCTTCCTCTTTATAACCAATTTTGCTTATTTTTTGACAGATTAATACCTCTACGGAAGGTTGTCACTCCATCTTTTGCGCGGTCGACCGATACTTCTTCTGTCGATTGGTGACTTATCTCTTGTTATTTTGACGACAAGGGTCTCCTCCATTCTGCTTATGTGATTATTTTATTCTTTTTTTCTATTTTGTGTCCATTTATTTATACACTGTACGTTACATTTTCTTCTAATGTCTTCACTTCTCTTTCGATCGCTCAGCGTATTTCCTGTAATTCTTCTCAGTACTCTCATCTTTGCCGTTTTCAGTAGCCTTTGCATTGTGGCTATTTCGGGTCTTGTTTCTGAGGCATATCCCATTATTGGTTACATTACACTGGCTTTTTAAATTGTTGACTTCATCTTAGTGTTAATGTGTCTGTTTCGCCATATAGTGTTATTAAGGCATCCTGCCAGTCTATTTGCTTTTTGCACTTGATCTCTCACTTCTTTGTCCAGGTCTCCATAGCTAGACAGTGTAATTCCCAAGTATTTTATTTCCATTACTTGTTCAATACTAACGCCATCAATGTCTATTTTACATCTGCTTGTTTTTTTGCTAACTACTATTGTTTTAGTTTTCTGAGATGAGATTGTCATATTAAATACTTTTGCTCTTATGTTAAATCTGTGGACCAGTCTTTGCAGACTATCTTCATTTCGTTTTGGTCTTTGCTATCTTCATCTTGGTAGACTATCTTCATCTTGGTATTTTGATTTCTTTGTTTCCCGTTCTTTATCCTTTTCCTTTGTAAACGCTTTTGATGAGTTCATCCATGATCAAATTGAAGAGCATGGGGCTCAATGAATCTCCTTGTCTTATTCCGCTGCCTATCTCTCTATAGGTTCTGTAAGCTTTCCATCTATTCTGACTTTCATTTTGTTGTTTTGGTAAATGTTTTCGATAGTTTTTATAATATTTAGGGGAACTTCTCTATTATACAGAAGATGGATTACATCTTTGAGTCTTACTCTGTCAAACGCTTTCTTAGGTCAATCAGACACAAAAATGCTAATCTATTATACTCGAGTGATTTTCAGTAATTTGCTTTATAAAAAATGTATATAAAAATGATTTTTAAGTGACTAGGTCTCGCTACTGTACATTATTCATTTTAGGACGTGAATATAGACACACACTGTAGTTACGCGCTAACAAAGGTAGTTATTGCATTTAGTAAAAGTATTTCTAGCTAATGCTACTCATATCTTCTCAATTCTTTGTTACAGTCCCATTTACTGTTTAAGGTAACTCCAAAATATTTATTTTTTTTTCAACTCTCTGTACAAGTTGGTTGTTTATTCTCAACTGGGCTTGCATATATGATTGTCTGCTAATTATCAATAATTTCGTTTTTGTGATGTTAATGTTGAGACTATATTCCTCTCCAACTATATTAATATTATGTACTACCTCTTGCAATTCTTCTATGTTGTCTGCTGTGATAGCTGCATTATTGGAATCTTGCAAATTATTTATGGGAATTCCATTTATTTTGATAACGTTTTTCATTCTGCTGTGCAAGTTGAATAATTCATAAATGTTAAACAGCAGATGGTAGAGAATGCAACCATGTTTTATGCCCTTACATATTTATACTTGTTGTGTATATAGACTGTTTAATAATCCTCTTATGTTTTCCTTCAAGACCAATATTCCGTAACGCCTGTATTAACACACCATATCTTACATTGCCAAAAGCTTTTTGGTAATCGATAAAGCAAATACAGACGTTCGTCCTCTGGTCATAGCATTTTTGCACCAATCACTGCAAGCAAATTATAAATAGTAATTAAATAAACCAAATATGACCAAATGTATAGAATATATTTTACACATCACTGATACCGTTATTAACGCCATAATTACCATTATTATGAACTGCTGATTATCTATGAAAATGTTAAATAACCACTAGATACTAATGTAAAATTATTGATAACGAAGGTAAATATTAATTTATAAAAATTATTTTTTAACGGTTATTTTAATTATATTTACGAATAAGAATGTTACGAATAAATGTGTTTAGTACTATGTTGTACGGCGTGGAAGCATATATTTTCAAACAGACCAATATAAAAAGCAATAAGAGTTTCGAGATAAAGTGTTATAGACGAATATTAAGAATAAGTTGGGTTAACCGAGTCACAAATGAAGAAGTATTACGGCGAATGGACAAAAAGCCTGAAGTTAGACTTACTGTAATAAAAAGAAACTTGGAATACTTGGGCCATCTAATGCGGGAAAAAAATACACATTCCTACAACATATATTGCAGGGAAAGATTCAAGAGAGTGGTTTGGTTGCACCAAAAACGAGCTATTTAGACCTGTAAATAAAGTTCGAATAGCCTTGATGATATCCTTAATGAGAAAAAACTTCTCTCTCCTCATGCCAAACAATATGTAGCTTCGTCATTTTTTAAAAATTTTAAACTGTTTGTCCTTATGTTATGTATAATTTTTATGACATTCTCAATATATAGTTGGATAGGCCAAAATTGACGAAACGACCCTGAAGATGCTTTAGGGGCGAAAGTACTTGGGAAAGATTTAATAAATAAACTGTGCTCGATATCTGCCATTTATTTGATTAAAGTTCATTAGGACAATAGAAAAAGCTGCTCACTGTATAGCTCAGAGACGTAGGTAACGAATAAAATAATGAAAAACAGAATAAATGCAGTTGAAATGATGTTTTGAAAACCAAATAGAAGGACCAAGAAAACTAAGGAGAAGAGGACGTCCTAGATCACAGTGACAAGTACAAACAATAGTGGAAACATTAGACATCAATAAAGAAGATATATGTGACAAGAATGCATGGCAATTGGAATGAAGTAAACGGTAAAAAGATTATGTTGTGTAAATATGCTATGTGTAAAGTCCCGGTAAGTAAGTAAGTAAAAGGCGTAGTACTACTACCTACGGGAATAAAGGCTCTCTCTCTGGTAAAGAAAAAAGGATTATTTTCCATATCGATAGAGCAGATGGCTGTTCAGATATGAATGTTGATGTCATTGAGGAATACTTTGAGCAAATACTTTTAGTATATAGTCTGTGTCTTCTAAAATGTGTCTCATAGTATATTATGGTTGCAGCATTGTTCTGATATTTTATATAATATCGCATCATCTGCATAGGATATTATTTTAAGTTTTTTTATTCCCATCTGATATCGTTTCTTTCTATTTACTTTTCTAACAGTTTCATTTATAATCAGGTTAAATAGTACTGGACTGAAAGAATCTTTCTGTCGTATCCTAGTATTAACTTCTGTAGGATCGATTAGTTCTTTTTTTATTTTTTATTTTATTGTGATCTTTTGACATATCTTTTAGATCTTTCTGACTGTGTTTATTGCTATATTTTGTGTTAATAATAAGTGTATAACGTCTTTAAGTTTGATTCTGTCGACAGAAAGACTTTTTCAAGTCCACAAATATAGATATGCTGATCTTCCAGATCCAAAGACTTGCTATAGAGCGCCGGATTTTAATACGAAGTTCCTGAATGTCCCTTTTAATACGTTTTCCTGTATACTGAAAATGCCAAATGAAAATTTGGAAATTTTTATTAAATTAAAAGTCCTTTTGGATAATAGAAAAACAGGTTCTACGTACGCACTTCACCTTCTAGACCATAATCATTCTTTTAATGACAAATTTTAAATTCTTCACATCCAATGGAAATTAACAAATTCAAAAATACAGGCATAATTCTGAATGACCGACTTAAGACAGTTATTCAGTTGAAGACTAAAGTGTAAGAGAATGTTGGGAGAACGGAAAACGCTGTACGGGCGGCATATGCAGCATTAAAAGAATTAGCTACAAAAATGGGTTTAATAATAAACACCAACAAAATGAATTATATGAAAATAAGCACGCAACTACAAATCATATGACCACTTATTATAGAAAACGACGTCATTGAAGCAGTGAACGAATTTGTATACCTGGTAGCGCTCTTTAAAACTACAAATAATACTAACTCAGAGATAAACAACAGAATTTGCACGACCAACACATGCTATTTTGGACTCAATCTCCTCCTCAAATCTACAATTATATCGAGAAATACAAAAATAAAACTCTACAAAACAATAATATGCCCAGTCCTAACATATGGCTCAGAGACCTGGACTCCAGGGGATGTAAAGCCAGAATGATGATGATGATGACTATTAAGTGTAAACGCATAATGAAAATAGATTACTCGAGAAAGGCACTCTGCCGAAACAGTTGGAGCGATAATCAACTACAATAAATTTTGTAAAACTTCTGAAAACAAAAGTTTTCTGTGTTTTATTCTTAGATAAAAATGAATTTCCATCAAGTAACGGTCGAATCCACCAGCTAATTTTCCCTTCTTTAATTTTTTTATTCTTTCGCTACTTCTCTTTGATCGACATGTAATTCTTCCTCTATTACTATTTCTGGTGTAAGGATTAGTTTTCTTCGCCTTATACTGATTTTAAGTAATCCTTTTACGTTTCCGTCTGAATGTGTTTTTTTTTTCTATAATTTAGATTATTTCTTTTTTGTCCTCTGATTATTCATCATAATATGTCTTTTTGGATTTTTTTATTGTAATAAATGTATGCCTATTGTGTTTTCTGAGCTTTATAGTGACTTGCTTTCTAAGACAAGGATATTTTTTTCTGAAAACGTAAGTACTCATCACTTTTCTTTCTCCGAGAGTTTCTATCGCTACTTCTTTTACGTTTTTCGAGTATTCTTTCAAGTTTTGCCCATCTTTCTTTCATGTTGCTGACCTCCACTATTTCATTTTCATAAATTTTTTTTGATATCTTAAGACATATTACATTAAATTACATTTAATGCCTGTATTCTTTTGCTTGTTTTGATCTGTATGCAAGAAAAACTTATTATTTATTTTGTGTTCGTTACTGGTTCATAAATTCATCTAGACTCTCCATTTTCTTTTTGAAGAATTTTATATTACTTTGAGCAAAGGATGGAGCTAATTACAACAGATTCCGTAATTTTTAGAACAATGCTGCACACCATTCAAGAAGATCTAAAGACTTATATTACAAAAATTAATAAATGTCGATGATAAATTTAAAAAAACGTTTATTACGGAAAAAGTGTGAAGTTAAGGACGTAATATATCATTTATACGCATTTTCTTATATTAATACTTATATTATATCTTATATAAATACTTACTTTTCCTTTTTATTGTTCTCTGCCTCAGAAGAATCAGTTTTGCAATTTTCTAATTGTTTTAGAGCATCTGCGTTCCTTTTCATTTGTTGATCCATTTTTCCTATTTTCTGCAAAAGTTGTTGGATATCTTCTTCTATCTTTGATGTTGCATTAACTAGAGCTCCGTTTTCTGGATCCAAAATTGATATTTTAAAAGTGTCTAGTCTGAAAATATATAACGATATACGTAAGAAATTACAAATGTTTATAGTATAATGCATCTGGGAATATCCTTAAAGGAAGCAAATACTGCATTACTAAATTAATCTTACAATTGGTGAAATATCCAAGACGTAGCCACAATATTCCGAGGAGCCGAAAACGGCACTCTATGAATGGTTTAAAAAGTACAGAAAACCAACAACGTGCGGCCAAGCAAATGACATGCGAAGGAAAAGAATCAAAGACTTCTAAGATCTGTTATACTAAGGAAGAAAACTGGTCGGCAGAGAATGAATAAACCCAACTCTGGCGAAAGCCATCTCATAACAAACAGTTTATGCCATGTTATCATATAATTAATCTTAAATAACTGTATTAAACTAGCGTTTTTAATTGTTATATACATTGTTAAAAATAGTATATGTGCGTGATACTAACCTGTTAGACACTGCTTCTTGAACATGTATAACACCTTCTTTCGAATATTTGGATACCTCGGCCAAAATTTTGTTCACTCCAAACTCTACTTTTGTTTTAGTGTCATCAACATTTTGCAGTACTTGGTCCAACCTATTAAGACCTTGAATCTTATTTGAAATTTTGTTGTTACTAGTTACAAAGCTGTCTCCAAGATTAACTGTCAATTCTGAGAGGTCATTAAGCTTCTTAATGGTATCTTCGTGAGTTTTCTTGATATAGTTGATAAGTTCAGATGTTGACTTGTCTTGTTTTTGTAAAGAGAAATTTTGATCTATAGCTAGGTCGTCATTTTGTGATAGCTGGTCTATTTTATTTTGTAAAAGTTTAATGCCTGCCAGAATTCTTTTAACATCTGATTCTTGACCATTAGAAGCTGTAATAGGTACATACATTTTAAAATTTACTAGATAAATTTAATTTAATTAATTCAATTTAAGTAAAGATTTTATGTATTTATATGTGCTGTATCTTCTTAAATTAAAAAATGTATATATATATATATATATATATATATATATATATATATATATATATATATATATATACATACAGAGTGGCCCAAAAGTCTGGAAACGGCCAATTATCTCGTAAATTGCTAGTTATAATTGTACAAAATTTACGGTAGACCTATTTTGTTATACGGAGATTCCATATTTAATATTTGCAATGTTGCCAGATTTGCCGTTTCTCTTATATTATTAGTAACTTTGGTTTTTCATAATTGCATCACCCTGTATATTGAGTCATTATTGAAATCTCCTATTCAATACGAGTTCAACCATATGTAACACTTATGATTTTATGTAGTTTGGAAGATCTTAAATACATAAAACATAAAGTCTGGCAACGCCTAATTGTCTCAATATTTTTTTTAATACTAACTATTTTTAACTACATTAAAATGTAACAATTAATAGATTATAACATTTTTTAAAATAATGGTTACTTTATCAAGTGTTCAAAATGTGCTCCATGTGAGTTGACAGTATCCTAATCGATGTATTGTATAAGAATATTTTTAAACGATACAAAATTAACTTATTGCAAGAATTAAGTGAAGATGACGTCGATCGTAGATTCGAGTTTACTGAGGTAATGATGGATACAATTGAAAAGGATAAAAATTTCGTTAACAGAATATGTTTTTCCGATGAAGCAACCTTTACACTGTGTGAAAGTGTAAATCGACACAATTTAAGGTACTAAAGTGACGTAAATCCACACTGGATGCGTGAAAACCAAACTCAAAGACCACAAAAATTAAATGTATGGTCAGGTATAGTAGGTACTCAGTTAATTGGGCCATTTTTTATCGAAGGAAATTTAACTTGTTTGGTGCCAATTTTAATTAGATATGGGCAAGATGGAGCTCCAGCTCATTTTGGGGTAAATGCTCGAAGTTATTTAGAAGAGATATTTCCAGGACGATGGATCGGTAGACGGGGTAGAATTGAATGGTCTCCACATTTTCCTGATTTCAATCCTAAAGATTATTTTTATCGGGGATACTTGAAAAATTCAGTTTACAAAACTAAACCAGCAAGTCTTGCAGAACTAAGGCAACGAAAAATCGACGAATCTCGAATAAATTCTAGACAATCATGGAAAAATATGGTAGATGCATTCTACCATCGATTAGGGTACTGTCAACTCACAAATGGAGCACATTTTAAACACTTGATAAAGTAACCATTGTGTTAAAAAATGTTGTAATCTGTTAATTGTTGGGTTTTAATGTAGTTAAAAATAGTTAGTATTAAAAAATTTATTGAGACAATTAGGCGGTGCCAGACTTCTGTTTTATGTATTTAAGACCTTCCAGACTACATAAAATCATATAAGTGTTACATATGGTTGAACTCGTATTGAAAAGGAGATTCCAATAACGAGTGAATATACAGGGTGATGAATTTGAAAAACCAAAGTTACTAATAATATAAGAGAAAAGACAAATCTGGCAACATTGCAAATATCAAATATGGAATCTCCGTATCCCAAAATAGGTATACTTCAAATTTTTTATAATTATTCCTAATAATTTACGAAATAATTGGCGGTTTCCAGACTTTTGGGCCACTCTGTATGTGCGTGTGTGTGTGTGTGTGTGTATAATAGGATATGTGTTAAAAATTACCCGGAATTTTCGTTTTTTAAAAATAATATTTATTTCTTTCTTAATAATATTGTCTTCTTCAAAGAAGTCTCCATTAGATATTGTGCAGTTGTGCCAATGCTTTTGCCAATTATTGAAACACTTTTAAACTTAATTTTTGGGATAGACTTTGGTTCTATCAGCGATGCGTTTTTAATGTCATCTATGCTTGTTGAATGACCGCCCATTAAAATTTTCTTCATTTTTGGAAATAAGAAAAAGTCACTCTGAGTCATGTTTTGGTAATATGGAGGCTAAAGCATCATTACAGTATTGTTTTTGGCCAAAATTCACTAACAGGCAATGAAGTGTAAGCTGGTGAATTATGGTGAGGCAAAAACCATGAGTTCTTTTTCCAGGAATCCGGTCTTTTTTCCGATTGTTTTACGCAAGCAGCGTTAAACTTGTAGGTAGTACTCTTTATTGAACGTTTGACCTCGTGTGCAAAATGCCATAGTGCACTATAACATAAAAATTATAGAAGACAGTGAGCATAACCTTCAAGTTTGAGCGCACTTGTCGAGCCTTTTTTGGTCTTGACGAACCAAAATGCCTTCACTGGAACGATTAAACATTAGTTTCGATGTCATATCCATGAACGCATGTTTCGTCACCTGCTATATCCCTTTTGATTAAATCTGGGCCATTGTTTATTTCATTTAGTGACTCCTGAGCAACTTCCATTCGCCACTGTTTTTGTTCTAAATATAACAATTTTGGGACAAATTTTGCTTATTTTATATATATATATATATATATATATATATATATATATATATATATATATATATATATATATATATATATTATATATACTTTGCTTGTTTTATACTCAAAATGTTCGAAAAAATGTCATAACATGAGCCAATTAATATGCTAACTTCGTCAGCGACTTCTTTAATTGTTATTCGGCGGTCGTTCATAACCATTTCTGTAACTATTTTTTACGTTTTCATCGGTTCTTGATGTGCTGGAGCGTCCCGGGCGTTCATCACCTTTAACGTCTTCACCATCTTGTAATGGAGTGTACCTACTACTCGTAAGCGCTTGTTTTTTTCACAGCATATTTACCATGGGCCTTTGTTTTACACACTTTGTTAAACTTTATTTCATTTTTTACTCAGAATGTAATACAAATACTTTGATTCGAACTAAAGTGGAATGTGATACTAAACAAGTATTTAAGGTTTACGAAAAGAATAAAATAAAACATTGTGAAAAATGTTTCCTACCGGAGCAGGACCTGCAACAACGAGCCAAGTCTACCTTAAAACAAAACTGTAGCCTGCTTCAAATCAATCGCAAGTAAAACCACAAATAGTTTATAATCTATTAAATCAAATATACTTCGGTCATATCTTTAGTGTCTCCTTATAAAAGTAATTTTAATAATAGCAGTAAATTAAACAAACACATGTAACTATTCTATTATTTTACCATTCTATCAGTACCCCAACCTTTCTACTAACTACGTGAAGTTGGTAAATCCGTTTATTGTGTTACGATAAATATACTCGCCTAAATTTTATGACTAACTATTCTGTTTTGTTGTAGAAATTTCGGTGGAAGTCTAGAACCAAAATTATGGTGAATGAGCCCGGCTAAGCTTCTCGATCTTTCGATGCTGTTCTCGAATATCAGGATTGCTTATAAAATAACCGAACTTTGATTGAAGAGGGCAGTTAATTCTGAAGACCCGCGGCCGCGATATTTACTGTTACGCTCGCCTATATAAATTATGTGTATATTTAGTGATAAATAAATTAATATCAGTTATTGTGCTTTTTAATAAATTAAGATAAGAACAAGACATTATAAATTAAATAGACATTGAAATAAAATCATCACAGTGGTGTAAGAAGTGAGATCGAACATAAATTAGACTTATAATAATAATAAATTTGAATATAAAATAAATTGTGAAAATGGCTACGATTTATGAGCTCACATTGACGAATTTAAGAAGACATCTCGAAGACAGAGAATTAGCTTCTACCGGAAAAAAGGCTGAGTTAGTCCAACGACTAAAGAACGCTTTGCTAGAAGAAGGTCTAGATCCAGAGACTTATATATTTGAAGATGCTGTCCTCTCGTCGATTTCGAAAGTTTCTTCTGATGTAGCCAAAGTTTCTGGTGACATCGCATCATTAGAGAACAAAGTTTCTGACGATATTTCGAAAGTTTCTTCTGATGTAGCCAAAGTTTCCGGCGACATCGCTTCGTTGGAAGACAAAGTTTCTAACGAGATTTCTTCGCTGGAAAGCAAAGTCTCTGCTAACATCTCTTCGGAAATCTCTAAAGTCACTTCTGAGATGTCTGCCCTGGACGATAGAATATCTTCGTTAAAAAACCAAGTTGCTGCCGATATGTTGGCCTTCGAAGAAAAGATATGGAAAGAGATGGAAAAGAAGCTGGAGGAAACAGGGACGGCAGAGAGAGGAAACAATCCAATTACAGTGGAGATAAAAGAAGACGAGACGAAATGTAAGTTGGAGACACGGCCGAAATTTGAAGGAAGTGGAGGTTCTATTCATGTTAAAGTCCCAACTTTCGACGGAAAATCATCATGGAACAACTACATGAAACAGTTCGAATCAGCCGCAAGAGCGAATGGATAGTCTGAAAAAGAAAAGGCTGTAAACCTGACTATCGCCCTTCGAGGAGATGCCTTAGATGTGCTTCAGACCATAGCCGTAGAGGAGACCGATGATTTCGAACAACTGAAGAAGAGGTTAAATATGCGATATGGCCACGAACATTTGGAGCATTTATATCAGTCGCAGCTTAAAAATCGTAGACAGAAGAAAGATGAGGCTCTTCAAGAATATGAGGTAGATATTGCCAGATTAGTACGATATGCTTATCCAACAGCTCCCGAAGACATGATGGAAAAATTGGCCGTTCAAACGTTTATTGATGGTCTTCGTGATCATGAAATGCAGAGAACACTGCGATTAGCTCGTCACAAAACGCTGGTTGATGTCTTATCCGCCGCCCTCGAATACGAGTCAGCTACGCAGGCCTCTGGCGGGTACAGTAAAGTTAGAACTGTAAAAGAGGAAGGAGATGAAGATAAACTTGACCAGCTCGTTAATATGATAAAAAGCATGACATACAAGAAAACGAAGACCATCAGATGCTGGAATTGTGGCGAAATAGGACACGTACGAAGCTCCTGTAAGCACCCTAGGTACGACGCAAATCAAGAAACTCACCATCAGGAAAACTAGAACGGGTCAGCCTTAGGGGGGCAGCTTCGACCCAGAACTTTTCCAAAGACCCTCTCATACTAATAGCTTCTTTGAAATGTCGTGAAGATAGTGTATATCTAGATGGAGACATAAATGGTAAAAAGCATACGTTGTTGGTGGATACCGGAGCAACCAGAACCATTATACGCCCGACAGTTATAAACAGCCGAAAGAAACTGTTACCAACGAGGTTGCGACTTCGGACCGTTACAGGTGAAAATGCTAACATTCATGGAGAAATCCAGGTACAATTGGGAATTGGAGCAGAAAAGTTCGTCCATACTGTTATAGTTGCTGACATCGAAGAGGATGTTATATTAGGAATGGACGTAATGAATATGCATGGATTCCAATTGGATTTTAAGAATAAGGTAATCAAAGTTGGCAACGAGGAGGTATTTCTCCATCCACATAATGACAACACTGTGCAAGCAGCCATTACAGAAGATACAGTCGTGCCTGCGAGAAGCGAAACGATCATAGTAGCGCGACTACAGGGAATTGTAGACGAAGGGACACCTGTTATGATGAAGCCTTGGAACCACGACGATGAGGTTGGCCGTGGAATCATAATTGGAAAGGAATTGGTTACTTCGGCTAAAGAAATTCCTGTGAGACTTATCAATGTCAACGACTACCCAGTGACCATCAAGAAAGAGACAAAGGTAGGAACTTGTGTACCTGTGACATCCATAATCCGTCAGGCGACAACATCTGATAATTCCAACGACAAATTCGACCAAATGGTTGCAGTTGCAGGACAGTCTCTAAATCAGATGAAGAAAAGGAAATTAAGGGAATTTCTTCGGCAGTATCGTGATATTTTCGTACCGAAAGGAGGAAAGACGGGAAGAACTACCGTTGTTAAGCATAAAATTGATACTGGTAATGCTAAGCCAATTCGTCAAACAGCTCGACGATTACCACAGGCGAAGAGAGGGGAAGCTGAAACGATTGTTCAGGAAATGAAGAAAGACGGGGTGATAGAACCTTCTACGAGCCCATGGGTCTCTCCGGTGGTCCTGGTTAAGAAGAAAGACGGAACGACGAGGTTCTGTGTGGATTACCGTTTGCTGAACAACGTTACCAAGAAAGATAGTTATCCTCTGCCTCGGATCGATGACACATTGGACACATTGGCTGGAAGTAAATTGTTTTCTACTTTAGATTTGAAGTCTGGATACTGGCAGGTAGAAATGGACCCAGTAGATAAAGAAAAGACAGCCTTCACCACAGGATCTGGATTGTGGCAATTCAACGTTATGCCATTTGGACTTTGTAATGCTCCTGCGACATTTGAGAGGCTTATGGAAAATGTGTTGAGAGGGTTATCTTGGAAAACATGCCTGGTTTATTTAGATGACATAATCGTCTTGGGGGAGACATTCGAAGATCATTTGAGGAATTTAGAAAACGTTTTTAATCGACTTAAAGCTGCCCAATTGATGCTAAACCCCAAGAAGTGCCAGCTATTTCAAGGTAAAGTCAATTATCTGGGTCATATAGTCAGTAAAGAAGGAGTGGCCGTGGATAAGGGAAAAATCGATTCCATTAAGGAATGGCCAAAACCAACTGACAAACATCAAGTGAGAAGTTTTCTTGGACTATGTACTTACTACCGGAGGTTTATTAAGAAGTTTGCAGATATTGCTAAGCCATTAACGCGACTTACGGAGGAAGCAAGAGATTACCGCTGGGATATAGACTGCCAAAATGCCTTTGAAACGTTGAAAAAGCATTTAATAACAGCACCAATTTTAGGGTATCCACTGCCAGAAGGAGTGTTCATCTTAGATACGGATGCAAGTAATGTGGGAATTGGAGGAGTGCTGTCTCAGATTCAAGGAGGACAGGAACGAGTCCTCGGATATTTTAGTAAAGTTCTTTCAAAACCTGAACGGAATTATTGCGTCACGAGAAGAGAACTTCTGGCAGTAGTGAAATCAGTAGAGCACTTCTATCAATATCTCTATGGCAGAAAGTTTCTAATCCGAACCGACCATGCCGCCCTTAAGTGGTTGATGCAGTTTAAGAATCCAGAGGGTCAGATAGCCAGGTGGATCGAACGACTCCAAGAATACGATTTTAAGATTGAGCACCGGGCCGGAGTTAGCCATAGAAACGCTGATTCTCTTTCCAGAAGGCCATGCCCAGCAGAGTGTTTCCACTGCAACAAAACGGAATTCAAGGAAGCAGCAGTGCTAAGAACGACGATTGTCAACGACGACTGGACGCCTACTAAGATAGGTGGAAAATATCAAACCTATGCTCAGTAGTTAAGACGTATTGGGCCCAGTGGGACTCCTTTATCATCGAAGATGGCTTGCTCAAACGAGTCCTGGAAAATGATGACGGTTCAGAGAAGAGAAGACAGTTGGTGATCCCAAAGAGCAGAATAGCCGAAGTACTTCGTCAGTTACACGACAGTCCATCGGGAGGGCATTTTGGTGTAAAGAAAACCCTTCAGCGAATTCGGGAACGGTTTTATTGGATGAACAGTTCCGACGATGTAAAAGACTGGTGTAAGAAATGTACTATTTGTGCCACGAGTAACGGGCCTTACCGAAAAAGGAGAGCTCCTATGAGACAATATAATGTTGGAAGCCCGTTTGAAAGAATAGCTTTGGACATCGCTGGGCCATTTCCAGAAAGTGAAAATGGAGGCAAGTACATGCTGGTAGTAATGGATTACTTCACTAAGTGGGTCGAGATTTACGCACTTCCAGACCAGAAGGCCGCCACCGTTGCAGATAAGTTGATCCAAGAATATATCAGCCGATTTGGAGTGCCTTTGGAGATCCATAGTGACCAAGGCAGGAACTTCGAAAGCGATCTATTCCAAGGAATATGTGATAGACTAGGCATGAAGAAAACAAGAACTACCGCGTATCATCCGCAATCGGATGGTATGGTAGAACGAATGAATAGGACAGTTGGCAAGTATTTGACAAAGATGGTGTCCGATCATCAGCGAGACTGGGACCAATACCTTCCGTTCTTCACAATGGCCTACAGATCTGCTGTTAACGAATCAACAGGCCAGACACCAGCCAAAGTCCTATTCGGACGCGAAATGCGACTACCTTGTGATCTCGAGTTTGGATGTCGACCTGGAGAAGATGTAGCAGGTGAAGATTATGTGATCGAATTACGAAGAAGAATGGACGATGTACATGAGTTAGTCCGTTCCTACCTTCAGATCGCTAGCGACCGAATGAAGAAACGGTACGATACACAAGCCGAAAAGGGTTGCTTTAAGAAAAACGACAAGGTCTGGCTGTATAATCCCAAGAAGCGAAAAGGTTGTTCTCCCAAATTGCAGCAGTTTTGGGAAGGTCCATACCTCGTCATGGAGAAAATCAACGATGTCATCTACCGAATAAGCAAGATTCCGAGGGGAAAGCCGATGATAGTACACCATAACCGGCTAGCGTCTTTCGAAGGTGACCACGACGTAGATGAAGAAGTGGAAGTAAACCAAGTCCAAGATGTGTCTGACCTCACGTTTGAGGAATTCATGGGTGCCTATGGAGGTACCGGTAAAGCAAGACATGGTGTTACCACTGAAGAAAAGCTAGATCTACTCGCGCTCCCCGCTGACTACTCGCTGGCCCTTACCATCCCGGCCAGTATCAAAGACGCACCAGGGTTGGCATCCGTCTTTCGAAGGTAGTTTGGTCGAGTTGCAGAACTTCAATGCCAGGTGCCAGCTCCCGGTAAAACCTTGAAACTCCAAGATGCATCGCGTTACCTTTTCTACCTGGTAACAAAAGACACTGCCCGTGACCAACCTACCTACCGAGATGTATGGGAAGCCTTACTTCAATTGAGAGAGCACGTACTAGAGTCCGACGTGCAAAAGTTAGCCATGCCAAAGTTGGAGTGCCGCCAATTAGATTGGAGGGTTATCCGAAATATGGTGGAGGAGATCTTCAAAGACACCGAAGTCCAGGTGTTAGTCTGTTGCAATCCGCTAAGTACCTTGTGCGGAGAGAAAACCGTCCCTTGTCATTTTTATACAACTGGAAGTTGTAAAAGAGGGTCCAGTTGCCGATACCAGCATACAGTTCCGGTTCCAGTCCCGACAAGGTTCCAGGAGGAACCATCTTTTAAGAGGGGGGCAATGTTACGATAAATATACTGGCCTAAATTTTATGACTAACTATTCTGTTTTGTTGTAGAAATTTCGGTGGAAGTCTAGAACCAAAATTATGGTGAATGAGCCCGGCTAAGCTTCTCGATCTTTCGATGCTGTTCTCGAATATCAGGATTGCTTATAAAATAACCGAACTTTGATTGAAGAGGGCAGTTAATTCTGAAGACCCGCGGCCGCGATATTTACTGTTACGCTCGCCTATATAAATTATGTGTATATTTAGTGATAAATAAATTAATATCAGTTATTGTGCTTTTTAATAAATTAAGATAAGAACAAGACATTATAAATTAAATAGACATTGAAATAAAATCATCACAATTGCTTCCACCTTATCAGAGGGTATTTTAAAATCCAGTAGTTAGCCTACGCCGAAACGAGGTTAAACCGGGGAGACTTGTTTTTTAATCAAGTTTTCATGGAGGCTAAAATTGAGGCGTAGGAAAGCGAAAAAGCATACGGGCTTTTAGCCCGTCGGGATACTCCCTGTGCCACCGTTTGGGATGACACTGTGGGATAAAGTTTTTGAGAAACCTATATCTGGCAGACACGGCCCCAAGGTCAGGAAGGTGAGAAAAGCAAGAGGGTACCGCTCTAGTTCTGCCTAGAGCGTGAACAACCACGTGTGAGGTCACTGGGTGGCACTCAGCAGCCGTGCTGGCAAGGAGCCAGACGGTCATCAAAAAAGCTATCGTCCAAAAATTAGGATATCCACCCCAAAAATATGGATCGCTCACGATACCCGCCTGACCGAAAGGCATTCCCCAGCCCCTGTGGTTGCAGTGAGAGAAAACTCAACTGTAACATCTGTGACGCGCTGCCCCCAATAGACGACGGAAACGGAAATTACGAAATTTTTAAGGAGCTGCGGATAGACGACAACATCAATGACAGGGACTTCTAACGTCCCAAAAACAAAAAGAATAGAACGAAAGACCGCACGGAGGGAAACCGCGAAACAAAACTGATCGCAACCGATGACGATACCCCAAAAAGACCAACAAACAAGAGATCGAGACAAAGAAGTAGCGAGGACGAAAGTCTGAGCTACAGGCACTAAGGATACTTCTTAAGGAAAAGGACGACGAAATAACGGCTCTACGTAAGAAGATAGAAGAACTTTAAGATACAATGGTTGCCCGCTTGAGGAAGATATCAATCCAAGGATGGTATTAAGAGGACTACCTCCCACAACGAACACGACAGAGATGTTCGAGGCAATAAGGGATGAACACAACATCGAAGTCTTATCGATAAAGAATATGACTTCAAGAAAAAGTGATAGAAGACACCTACCCATGTTCGTCATAACGGTGGAGAGGGAGGACACTGAAAGACTTAAGCGCATCACCAACCTGATGCACATGAAAGTGCTAATAGAGGACTTCGAAAATGCAACAGGGCCCACACAGTGTTTCAACTGCCAGGGCTACCATCATGCACAGAGAGCGTGCTTCAAAGCACCTCGATATGTAAGGTGCGGAGAAGAACATCCAAGTAGAAACTGCCAAATGCCTAAGGAACAAAAGGCAAAATCCGCAAATTGTCAAGGACAACACCCCGCAAACTTCAGAGGATGTCCAAGATGTCCAACCTGGGGTCGCCAACAACAACCCCAAACAAGACAGAAAACAACGACACAAAGAAGGCCGCAAATCACTCTTGGCGCACCTTCCTACGGGCAAGCAGCAAAAGCCCAAGAAAATGAGAATACTATTCTCATTTCCAGACAACATCAAGATGACCTAGTAAACTCTGTAAAAGAGCTACTTACTAGGGTCGTCAATGACGCGATAGCGGACATAAAGCTAGCACTGAACTAGTGCAAGTAAATAAGGGATACTTGAGGATAGGCTCCTGGAACCCATGAGGCATAAGGACCAACCAGAATATACTGGACGAACTGGTCAATAGATATGAAATGGACGTCGTAGCTATACAAGAAACAAAACTCACAAATATCATAAATATCAATTTTCCAGGATACGACATCTACAAGAACGATAACACAGCAAGATCAGGTGGCACAGCAATACTTGTGAAAAAAGGCATAGGTCACATCAGAATACTAACAGTGCAACTAAATACTATGCAAGCAACAACAATAAGAGTGCAAATGAGGCAAGGAGAAGTCAGAATTACCTCCGCCTACGTGAGACCACAAGATCCACTGATCGAAGAAGATCTAAATACGTTCTTAAACGACGAACCCTCAATAATAATAGGAGACCTAAATGCAAGATCCCCAAACTGGAACGACAGAGCTACGAACAGAAATGGAAGACTACTAAACACATACATCGAAAATAACGAAGACGTTATGGCAATGGGCCCTACAGACCCAACGCATTATCCAGAAAATGGACTTCCTACACACATAGACATTATAGTAGCAAAAAACCTAGGACTACAAACAGAACTACAAACACTAAATGAAGGCACAACGGACCATAACCCCATCCTATTAGAACTAGGAACGTGGCAAGAAGAAAGCATAATAAAAGAATCAAAAAGAAAACAAAGTGGACAAACTTTAAGAGACTCGTGAGCACCGGAATAAATATAGTTCCAGTGATAGACAACCCACGAGAAATAGAAGACAGATTCCTAGAGTTGGAAAACATCATCCAACAAGCACTCAGAAATAGCACTACAGAAAAAGAAGTAGAAATGCACACGGGAAGATTTAAGGACATACCACAAGTAGTAGAAGACTTGGTAAGGGAAAAGAACAGAGCAAAGCAGACAGCAAGAAGGACAAGGAACCAGGCAGACAAAAATCGAGCAAATAGGCTGAACAGAGAGGTCAAAACAGCACTACAACAACACCGTAGTGAAAGCTGAGAAAACCACATAAGAGACATGGAGGAACAAGGACCAAATATGCAAAATATTTGGAGACTTTAGAAGATATTGAGAAGCGACAGAAAGCCAATCCCTCCACTACACGGAGAAAACGGAATAGTTTACAACACAAACGAAAAAAACAGAGGTAATAAGGAGTACTCTCGAGAGAGTGTGTACATTAAATTATCACCCAGACAAGGACATCGACTTCATAGAAGTCGAAAGACAAAGGGAAATACCCTAAAATCCAAACGAAAGCATCCCTCCTACATCACCGGAGGAGATAAATGAGTTAATCAAAAACAGCTCGCCCCAAAAAAGCAACTGGTCCAGATCAAATCACGAACAGGACTCTAAAATACTTACCAGCGAGAGCCATAGTATATTTAACAAACATTATTAATGCAATGCTAAGATTCAAGAAATTCCCAAACAGGTGGAGAGATACCCATGTCATAATGTTACCAAAGCCCGGAAAAGACAATAAGCTTACTACCTGCAATCAGCAAGATTATAGAGAGAATA
This sequence comes from Diabrotica undecimpunctata, assembly GCF_040954645.1. Taxonomy (NCBI): domain Eukaryota; kingdom Metazoa; phylum Arthropoda; class Insecta; order Coleoptera; family Chrysomelidae; genus Diabrotica; species Diabrotica undecimpunctata. The sequence continues at coordinate 118,871,641 of NC_092805.1, forward strand.
ATACTCAGTTTTGCATTCGGTTAGGAAACCATGTTGGGGTTCTATTACCCAGGATCTCCACATGCAGAGCATTTGGCTGATAGTTGTGCCTCTGTAGCGCATCAGAGTGCTATAGGGGGAAAGGGATGGTCTGGAGCATTGGAGCGCAATGGGTGACTCCTGTTTTTACTAGAGTTAACACACCTCGCTCCAATGAATTGTTACACCTGATCGTAATTCTTAGGGATGAACATTTCTCACAGGCTGGGTTTTATTAAATTGCTTGCTTGCTTACTTTAAAATCCAGCATAAGTCATGTACTATAATTTCGAATGAACTCTACCACATATATAATATTCAAGTTCTACTAATAAGTTCAAAGAAATATCCCGATCAGATAGAACAAATTTATATAGCTTAATCAAAGCTAATCTCTGCTGATAAATGACCCGAACAGGACAAGAGAAATTAATAAACAATAAAAAGGAGAAAATAATCAAACCTGTGACCCCACCTCGTCGACTACGTTTTTTTTTAATAATTAGTTTTTTTTTATTTTCAGTTGAAAACGGACCTGTCACGATATATTAAAATGGATTCCGATGATCCTAGGTTTGAACAATGGGCTCAAAGTATTCTAGACGCGAATGAGAGTGATTTCAGCGGTCACGATGACTCAAACAATGATCCCGACTATGTCAGCGAACACGAAACTGATTCAGAAATTGAATGGGGGCCGGAAACCGTGGAACCTCTATTGGATGTTGAAAATAATATCCCGCAAAATGCAGCACCTTCGGAGGTTAATTCGGACTCAGATCCACATGAGCAGCAACAAACTCCAGGCCCTTCGAGAACATACTATGGCAAAAATCAATACAAGTGGACTGCAGAAGCTCCACCTTCAAATGTAAGAACAAGAAGTTTCAACATTATCTCTCATCTTCCTGGGGTTATTGGGCCAGCCAAGTGTCTTGGGAAATTGTGTCTCCAGAAAAGTGCTTGGGAATGTATAATAACAAACGATATTTTAGAAGAGATTGTTCTTAGAACAAATGAAAAACTTACCAGGATTAGAACGAAATATACCGGTAGTAATAGAACGGATCTAAAAGATTTATACATTATTAAACTGAGAGCGTTTATCGGTTTGTTATTTTACTCAGCCATATTTAAATCCAATACGGAAGACTTGAGTTCGATATTCGCCACCGACAGTACTGGTAGAGAAATTTTTAGATGCACCATGTCAGTAAAACGATTGTTAGTACTTTTGACAGCGCTTAGGTTTGATGACCAAACTACGAGGGAAGAACGTAAAAAAACCGAAAAACTGGCCCCCATTTAATCAATTTTCAATAAGTTTGTAGAAAACAGCAAAAAAAATTATTGCATAGGGCAGTATGCTTGTATTGATGAAATGCTCATTGGTTTTCGGGAAAGGTGTTTATTTCGCATGTACATGCCTCAAAAACCCCGAAAATATGGCTTAAAGATAATGGCACTAATTGACGCCGAACCCATTACTTTTTGGATGGGTATGTATACAGAGATGCTGGAAGTTATGGCCAAATATTGTCAGAAGAGGAAAGAAAATTTAACCCAATCAGTTCTTCGTCTAGTAAAATTGAGGGTTCTAACCGTAACGTAACAGCAGACAACTGGTTTACATCCTTAGAAGTGATAACTAAGTTGAGGAACTGATGCCTAACTTACATGGGTACTATTAAAAAAAAATTAAAGGGAGATACCTACTTCTTTTTTACCAACTAAAACGAGGCTCACGGGATCATCTCTATTTGGATTTGGCGATAGAGTTGCATTAATTTCATATGTACCTAAACCACGAAAAGCGGTACTTTTGATGTCTTTAATGCACTACAGTAATGCAGTAAACGATGAAACAAACAAACCCGAAATTATAGAGTTTTATAATTAAACAAAAGGAGGCGTCGATGCATTAGATGAAAAATGTACAATGTATTCTACACATCGTAGAAGTCGAAGATGGCCTCTTACTTGTTTTTATACAATTATGGATATTTCTTCCATCGATGCGTTTATAATATACTCATCCCTACCTGGAAACCCCCAAAAGTCGAGGTATGAATTCATCAAATCTCTGGCTCGGCAGCTTGTGCAGAATTATATGGAAAGAAGACTAACTATTTCTCAAATTCAAAGGCAACTGAGACATAATATCGCTTCCATTTTAAAAACAGACATTCCTGAACAGAAAAATGCTATTTTAGAAAAAAGAGTAAGGTGCTCAAAATGTCCACGATTATTGGATAGAAAAACGAAGATAGTTTGCGTTAGTTGCAAAGCGCCAATATGCCACATGTGTGAAACAAACATTTGCAAAGATTGCCTATAAGAATGGATTGTAGTTTTTATGATGTTTTTTGTTTTTGGTTATTTTTTTGTGTTGGTGGGTTAGATTGAATGTTTAAGTTTATGTTTTAAGAAAAAAAAATTTTTTGTTTCTCATTTTTTTGTTACAGGATAATGTTTAGTCTAGTTACAAAATAACTCAGTTTTTGATGCTGTTTCTTGGTTTAATTTTTTATGCGTGATAAGTATTTCAAATGTTTGTTACATTTATGTTACAACAAAATAAACGTCTTTAAGTTATTGAAGTCATTTTTTTTAAATATAAACAAATATCAGTGTCTAATTTTGCAAAACAAATTAGGGTCAGTGTGACCCTAACTCACTATACACGTAACAAAAAATGGACCTCACTAATTACGGGCTAAGTGGCGGCCGAAAGGCCTGCCTTTCCTTAAAAATTTGCCCGACCTTAAAAATTTGTCGACAGCCATGACTGACGATCAACAATCTCAAAACAAAACATCACACTCTGCTGTGCTTAATAATACTTCAATTCAGTTTCCTTCCAAGACTCAAGCAATTTTTTTTAATGCGCTACATGATACTAATATAGAAGAGTACTTAATAGCTCTTGGTGAAGTTGTTTATCCACGGAATATTTTATTTTCATCAAGACTATTAAATAACAGAAAATGTATCTATCTCTCCAGCGAATCCTTGGTTGAAAATTTTATGTTCAATTCAGCAGAAATAACAAAAAAAGCGAAAATCTAAAAGCACGAAGATTAATAACTCCGAACGAAATACTGTTACTATCTAATGTTTGCCCTTCTGTTCCACACACTCTAATAAAATATGAGTTAATTAAATTGAGTCTTAAATTAATGTCACCTTTAACTTTCCTTAGAATAGGTAGTCAGCTTCCAGAATTTCAACACGTCTTCAGTTTTAGAAGACAAACATATATTCAACCACTTGTAGATATAGACCTACCTTCTTTCTTCTTAATTATGTATGAACAAACTTCGTATCGCATATTTTTAAGTTTAGATAAACCCTCATGTCTTATCTGTAAGCAAACAGATCACATTGCAGCAAATTGTTCGAGTCATAATCCACAAAATGATTCCACCCTTATCGTCCACTAACCACAACAGCCAATACAACATCAACCACAAGAACAATTGCGGAAATCAATACTACTTCATCTCCCACTGAAGAATTAAATAAAGAATTTAAAATCCCAAAAACCAACCAAAAAGAAACAAAAAAAGCAACCTGAAACGACCATATCAATTCAGGAAATGATGATGCCAACAAAAATAATATTTCACAAATATTCTAGCTCGTCTGATCCCCCCAACTTGCTGTATTTTACAGAAAAAATATGAAGATCAAATGCACTAAAATAATAAACAAAATACAAAAAATGTTAGACTTAGATGATGCCGCTAATCAAGACAGTGATACTACAACCAATTCATCTCAAGGAATAAACTAAAATCTTCGATCCATTTCTTCAACGGAATGTTAACGGGTTCTATATCAGTTTAGAAATGCTTAAACATTTATGTTCAATAATCTCGCCATCAATTATTTATTTTTTTACAAGAAACAAACTTTAAAGGACAGCATAGTTATGACATGAGGAATTATTCTTGTTTCCATAAAAACCGAAACGACACAAATATTGATAGTGGAGGAGTTGTTATATATGTTAACCAAAAATATGAATCGGAAGCATTATTATTTAATAGTAAATTAGAAGTAGTAGGAGTATCAGTGTCCTTTCCACAAAAAATAAATATTTGTAATATATATATATATATATATATATATATATATATATATATATATATATATATATTGTTATGCTATTTAAATTGTATTATATTGCTTACTTAGGAAAAATCCTGTCTATATTTATTAAATGATCTAATCTCCAATTAATCACAATAAATCAGCATTAATTAATTACAATCTCAGGCTATTTAAATTGTACTATTTACCTTTGATCGTGGATTCAAAATATTTTCCAATTGGCTTCCTAATCGGGTAGGTAATATGACCTGAATAAAATACATAGAATTTCAACTGAACTATATGTGAGATGTCCTTTATTTTAATGAAATTTTATATAACAATCAATCCTGTAATATTTGCAATATACTAACTTTAAATATATGAGAAGTTGTTTTCTATCATGGACCCAAATGTTATTTTACATTGATTTTTAATGTGTTATAACTAAGCTCTTTTTATAATTCTTTTTTTTTTTAAGTGATCGCAAAATTAACTGTCTCTATTATTTATTTAATTTATTTAATTAATAAATGAAAATCACACTCCGGCTCTAATGAAAATTGACTGACCTTTCCTTCTCTGCCGTTGCAATTCTATGGCCACGCCACAACAAAAAAATCCTTTCTCTGCTTCTGCTCCTATTGTGGTCCAGATGACGTACACCTTTCTCCTATCTGTCACTGTATCTGCAACCCAACAACTCGTGTTAGTCTATGCAGCCTCTTTTTGAGCCAATCTCCGCGCCTGTTTATAACTCCAAATGTTTCCGGCTTCGTCTCTATTAATATTCTTATACCCTTTGGTTTTCTATCTCTCTGTACCCCGTTCCTCACACTGGTCAGCTTTTACACAGCAAATAAACACACCCGGTAAATTACGTCTTCGGGACTTCAGACAAACACAAATCACAAAGCTCCTTCCTTCTTGGACGACTAAAACTGACTAACCAACTTTTTTTTCTCTCTCCTATCTCATAGCCAAAACCAACCTCCTTGCATTCAAAATTTGACCAATAAAAATCATCCACCTCTCTGACGTATATCGTTACCAAACAACTCTCTCTATAAAACGTCATTCGGGTAATTCCAGAAAACAACCTTCTTTAATTATTCTAACTAAATCTATCTGCTTTACAAATATTTCTTACTAATAGCTACAAATGATACATGTTTCTCAATTCAATGTCTTTTGTTAATAAACTTTTACCGATATAATCTTTCGGGGAGACAAACCACCGCAAATCCCGGTCTATTGTTTTTACACTTTCTATATACACTTTTATTCCGGGTAAATCCATTCCACAATAACCGACTTATTTAAATTTCTTATCGATAATATTTGAAAGTCTTGTCTCTGAGGCCTAATGAACAATTCTTCGAACAACTTAAAATACATATTTTGTCTTATACAGGATGTTTGAAAATTTATATGCCCGTGTCTTTATGAAATATCAATAATTTTAATTTTTATTTAAGTAATAAAATTTGTATATCGGTTTTTTATTGCTTATGGACATTCAAAAGTACAACAATATATATATATATATATATATATATATATATATATATATATATATATATATATATATATATATATATATATATATTCCACCTGGCTTACCAATCACAGAAGCAGATATTTCAGATGTATTAAATCAAATTCCCACTCCCAGAATAATTGTTGGTGATTTTAATAGTCACAATCTAATATGGGGATCTCTCGGAATAAATTCCAAAGGAAAAATTTTAGAAAACATTATTCCCTTAAAAAATCTAAACCTGCTGAATGATCGACAATCAACACGATATAATATTCATACAGGTACCTCATCAGCTATCGACTTGTCAATATGTGATCCTGTACTGTCACCAAAGTTTTCATGAGATGTAATCGCGTTTTTATATGGAAGTGATCATTATCCCATCAACATCTCTTTCAATAATAATTATAAAGATATTAATACAACCCCAATTCCAAAATGGAATCTAAACAAAGCCGATTGGTATTTTTTTAAAAAGTATATCCAACAGAACTGCCATACCTTAAAAGAAGTCACCGGAAATCATCACATAGATGAACTTCTAAATTCGTTTATATTACTAATCCATCTTGCTGGTGAAAGACATATAGGTAAAACACAAACTCTACATAAAAGAAATTCATTACCATGGTGGAATGCCGAGTGTACTGACATAATAAAAAAATATAAAAAATCCTTTAAAAAATTAAAACATTACAAAATAACTAAAAATATCATAGAATATAAGAAATTACGGGCTCAAGCTAGATATATAACTAAAAAGAACAGAAAAAATCTTGGCAAGAACTTATGTCTTCTATTAATACCAATATGCCTATAAGCACCGTATGGGAAAATTAAAAAAAAACTACAAACAAAACAATTTAAAATGAACTCTAGCAATAACAACTTTTCTAAAGATTTTATCAATACTAAGATGATTTTGGAAATTCAATTAATGGATTTTGAATGCATTGAAGATAATCCTCTTAATATAACATTTACCATGGAAGAGCTTAATCACTCTACAAAATCTACCAGATAATGGAAAAAAATATCTTCTTAACCTATACAACAGAATTTGGACAAATAAGAGTTTCCCACAAAATGGACACAGGCAATAATGATTCCATTACTTAAACCAAATAAATCACGAACTGATAATAATTCATATAGGCCAATTTCTCTTACCAATATAATGCGCACAATTTTAGAAAAAATGTTGAATTATAGACTAAGATGGTTTTTGGAAAATAATAAATTAACAATCAGTGAACAAAGGGGCTTTCGCAGAAACAGATCCACCATAGATAATTTAATAGACCTGGAGCCCGAAATACAAGAATCATTGGCAATTGGACAGGAATGTCTTGCTGTCTTTTTCGATATAACAAAAGCGTTTGACATCTCATTGTGGTGTCAAAGGTAACATGCTATATTTTATTCATAATTTTCTTAACAAGAGACAATTTAAAGTTAAGAGAAATGGTACAATATCCAGCACTAAAGATCAAACAAATGGAACACCTCAAGGATCCGTTATTAGTTCAACACTATTCTTAGTAGCGATAAACAAAATCTTAGAAAACTTTCCAAAACTTGTTAAGGTGAAATTATGTGCTGATGATTTGGTTATATATTCAAGAGGAAAAATATTCTTTCTGTACAGAAAAACTTACAATGTGCAATAAATCACCTTGAAATCTGGTCAAAAGCTGTGGAATTTTAATTTTATACAGCCAAAACCAAATGTATTTTATTTTCAAAAAAACGGCACTCTACAAATCCAGATCTTCAGTTATATGGAAATAACTTAACTTATGTGGAACACTTAAAATTTTTAGGATTGATTTTTTGAAACTATCTTGGAAATACCATATTATGCAAATTAAGCAATCTTGTCAATCTGTCAAGTCTTAATTTAATACGAACATTGTGCAATCGTAATTGGGGCTGAGATTTTAAAAGTCTGATTCATATTTACAAATCACAAGTACGATCAGAACTCGATTATAGATCAGTTGTAAACTCATCTGCAAAGAAAATTCTTCTTGCGCAACTAGAAGTCATACAAAATACAGCACTATGAATAGCTACAGGGGCATTTTGTACTAGCCTCATTAAAAGCCTACAATGTTTAACCGGGGAACCACCTTTAAATTTTAGAAGAATATACTTATCACTAACATACGAATCATCCATATGTGCGATAAAATCGCATCCCACTTTCCATCATACTGTCGCTGAACGTTTCAAAGAAACTTATATAAATAAAAAAAGAACGAACCCTCCATTTTACAAGAGAATCAGAAGATATCTCTCTCTCTCTCTCTCTCTTCATAATAATTAATTCCCAAAATTTTTTAATCAGACACATAAAGTTACACCTCCCCCCTGGACCTTTCCTCCTGCAATATGTGATCTAACTCTTTCTAAATACAATAAGCTTGAGACCCCCATGCAACAATTATTCAATCATTTTACAACATATATATATATATATATATATATATATATATATATATACATATACATATATATATATATATATATATATATATATATATATATATATATATATATATATATATGTATATATATATATATATATATGTATATATATATATATATACATATACATATATATATATATATATATATATATATATATGTATATATATATATATATATATATATATATATATATATATATATACCGGTATGTAGGCGCCACGCCCTTCCGGTAGGGATCTATGGAGAAGTATGACCGAGCCGCAAGCCCTTATCTCTTGCCGTACTGCTCCACCATAGGCCGATCAGACACCAGCATATTCTAGCATATTCTAGTCTAAGCCGCAGATTCATCTAGAATTTTAAACTGCTGCGTTAGGCTTTTTATTTTTCTGTACACCGAGCTGGGGCTCGATCTCACATCCACTGAACCATTCGACATTGAAGCGAATGAGAATCGGCCGCCTAGCCCGCTTAGCTATCTGACCGACACCATTCATTTTACAACATACTTGCTTCTTTTCCAGATGATTGTTACATCTATACAGATTCATACAATATTGTTCTGAGCTATTTTCTTGTGGCAATTTAAAGTAATTACTATTTAAATGGGAATAAGCTACAATTAAAGGTTAAAGTACGTTTATTGACGTTTCAATTTCCACTTCGGAAATTCATCCAAAACTATTGATGGTGTGAGATTAGCAGTTATAACTCCGAACATTGTTTTACAGTTTAAATTATTTTCCAGTTGGAATATTTACTCTGGAGAACTATACTTAATTCTGCAAGCCCTCATTTATATACGTTCCTAATAAATTCCAAATTCTGTCATAATTACCGACTCTCTCAGTGCATTACATACGATAAAACAGTTATATACAAGTAATCCCATAGGTATTTTAATAAAAGAACAATTACATTTGCTAAACAACGCGAGGCAGCAAGACCGCTTTATATGGGTTCCATCACATATTGGACTTCAAGGAAACGAACAAGCAGATTTTCAATGCCAGCGAGGCAATACACAGTTCCTCTTCAGTGTTAGTGAACTTAGTGTCTGTTTCCGATTACAAATCGTTTCTTAAAGAAAAAGTGATAAATAAATGGAAAAACGAATAGAATATTTCACAATCGACTCTACACATCGTAATGACCTCAACCGAATCTTGGCGTGAGATAAATTTAAATCACCAGCTGTTTAATAAGCTAACTCGTTTACGTATAGATTATAGCAGAATAACTCACAGCCACCAAATCTCCAAATCAAAACGTCCTATTTGTGACTTATGTAACTGCGACATTAATCTTCTTCTTCTTCTTCTTCCTACTTTATAAATAGGCTTAATGCCTGTTCTACTTCGGTTTTTAGCCTCAATTGACGTTATATGACCATCTTTTCCTCGGTCGTCCCAATGATCTTCTTCCATTTGGCGATGTGTCCCTTGCTATTCGTACTATTCTATTTTCTGTCATTCTTTCTATGTGTTGATTCCATTCCACTTTTCTTCTTTTGGCCCACGCGTTTATTTCCTCTATACCACATCTCGCTCGTATTTCCTCACTTCTTACTCTGTCTCTTATAGTTTGGTTTGTTATTTTTCGTAAGACTTTCATTTCTGTTGTTTCCAGTAGTGTTTGTGTTATCGCCGTATCTGCTCTTGTTTCCGCTGTGTACGTCATTATCGGTCTTATTATTGATTTATATATCCTGGTTTTCGTTTCCGTTGTGATGTATTTGTTTCTCCAGATTGTGTTGTTGAGACATCCTGCTGCTTTGTTTGCCATGTTCACTTGCTTTTGTACTTCTTCCACTTTTCCGTAGCTTGACAGTTTTATTCCCAAGTATTCAGTTTCCATCACTTGTTCTATTATTTTGTTATTTACGACTAGTTTACATCGTCTCGGTTACGCTGATATCACTATCGTTTTAGTTTTCTCTGTTGAGATCTTTATGTTGTATATGAGCGCCGTATCTTCGAATTCTTTAATTAATCTTTGTAGGTCATCTTCATTTTCGGCTGTTATTATGGCGTCGTCGGCATAGCATATTATTCTTATTTCCTTTTCTCCCATTCTATGTCCTCTTCTTTTTTAACTTTTTTTATGATTTCATCCATTATCAGATTAAATATTAATGGGCTCAGCGAATCTCCTTGTCTAATGCCAGTTTCATATTTGATAGGTTGCGATAGTTTTCCTTTACATCTTACCATAGCTATGTTATCTTTATAATATATATTTTCAATGGTTTTTACTAAATCCAGTGATATTCCCTTTTCATATAATAAATGTATCGCGTCCCGAATTCTCACTCTATCAAACGCTTTCTTCAAATCTATCAGACACATATATGCTGATTTGTTGTATTCCAGCGACTTTTCTTTTATTTGTCTTATTACAAAAACTGCATCCGTGCATGATCTTCCTGTCCGAAATCCTTGCTGTTCCTCTTGCAGAGATATTCGTTCGTTTATTTTTGTCGCTATTATTCTTATTGTCAATTTGAGTGTTGTGTTTAATAGATTTATTACTCGATAATTATTGGGGTCTTTCTGATCTCCTTTTTTGAAGAACATCCCCATGATCGCTCTCCTCCATTTATCTGGTATTCTGTTCGTGGTGATTATTTTATTAACAAGAAGTTGTAGTTGTTGTACAAGGTGATCACCTCTATATTTTAAGAGTTCATTTGGTATTGGATCTTCTCCTGGTGACTTTCTGTTTTTTAATTTGTTCTTTCCTTCTTTCACATCGTGTAGCAGTCACAACTGCTAACATATAATTAATTAATATAATTTATTATTAAAATCCTAAAACCCCTCAGAATCCCGTTTATGAAACGTTTATGGGCAATAGACGATACGATGCGCAAACTAAAGTGATCAAGAGGTGCTCGGCTAAAGTCAGTTTTGGCCAACAACTCACACAGAGAGGTGTATTTCTCCAAGCCTTAACCGGCATTTTTTTATCTTAAAATCGGGTAGAAAATCTGGGATTGGATTTAATGTTTGCCCCGAACATCAAGGGAGAAATTGGAACAAATGATAAAGAAATCTTGATTGAAAAACCGGCTTCCAAATCTGCAGAAATGAATATCTAAAACCCGGCTCCCAAATCTACTGAAATAATTATTTAAAACCCAGGTGAGCAATTAAATCATTTAGTTTTATATGCCTATCATTTTATTGATATTTTCATTGTCTTTTGAAATATTAAAAGTGTAAAATCCGAGTTTTCTCATATGTATCATGTGGCCTTGAGCCTAGATCGTAAATTTATCTGACACCTAATTAGTTTTTTTCTGTTTTTTTTGTATACCTACTCGGTATAAAAACTTTTATGCCTAATTTACTAGATATTCTTTAAATGCGCAGACGCAATAAATAGACAGGATGACAGTCAGCTGATGAAATAAAATGTTTGTTTATTGTGGTAATTCGATGTAAGAGTATGTGTTGACAGTCATCTTTGGGTGCCTTGATGTTTCTCTAAATGTTATTTTTTGTAGATTTCACCCGATTAGGATAACGTTTAAGATTAGAAGTAGTTTAACCAAACACCTACTTCAACCCATTGGTAACCAGGAACCGATTGTCTCCAGAACCACAGCGTTCTTCTTCATTCGTTTTTTTCGGAGCCCCAAGGACCGGGACCGTCAGAGTCTTAAGGGGACCTAACCAGGACAGCTGTAGTGTTGTGACAGACATTAACAACAAGTTTCTCAGGGTTAAGGTTTTTCTTGTAATTTACAACTTTGTATATGCATATACCAAGGTTAGTACTTATTACAGTTTTGTATCAGCTATAAAAAGTTAGGTAAATAGTTATTAATTAATTAAATTAGATTCATTGATAGGGAAGGGGTTCATGATTTTTGTATAGCGGGTTTTAAAAGGGAAGGGAAGAAATTTATGTATCAGGTTTTTTAAAAATTATATATATATATATATATATATATATATATATATATATATATATATCTTTCCGAGTCTGTTGGCCATACTCATCACACTTGATCACTTTAGATATCTCCCAGCATCTATGTGTAAGCATAACACTTACACATAGATCTGGTGTTTAGCTGCTTCGACACATATTAGTCGTATATTTGTTAGGTAAGGTAGTTTCTTTTGTATAACCGTCACGGTTTTTTAGTATTTATATTCCCTACCTTACCCATCTAGGATTTAACTTTCGTAACTAACCTTAGTGTTAAGATTTCGCTTCTCCCATGGACTTAGATTATATATTTACTAATACACCTTTTTGTTTGGCCCAGTAGTGGGGATCTTTCATTTTGTCGTGGCTTTTTGGTCCTCGCACACCGTAGCCCCACTACTGTAATTATATTTTCTATATATATATATATATATATATATATATATATATATATATATATATATATATATATATAGGTGAGTTTTGTTAGTTGTTAATATTATAAATATATTTGTTACAAGTAGTTTTGCTTTTATTTCAGTTCCTGCTTACAGTTATAATAGCAGAACAAGGTCAATAGTGTCTTTTTCGGTTTTTAAACATTATTACAGGGTATTATATCAATAGTACTTTATTCCTTGTTGTTCATAACTTCATTTATTTTTTCGTTAATTTCCTTCAGAAATTAGCTGGCGCCCATTTCAGTATTTTCCTAGGCATCTCTGTATATTCTCTTATCTTACCCCTTTTATAGTTCCAAATTTTCAGGTGCATTATTATATTGTATTCTTTTGGTTAAAAGATCTTTTTTCCCCTTATCTCAAAGCCAAATTCTAGTGTAGTGAGGCTAGCCCGAATTCTTGCTTGAGGTTTTGTGTCTCTGTGTTCTTTTGAGCTAAGCCATTCTTTTTATTATAACTTCTTTGCTAGTTCTTCTCTAATTTATCATCTCCTTCTCTATATACTCCCCCCCCCCTAAATTTTATTTAGGTTTCAATCGTTTTGGGAGATTTCGGTCTTTTCCTCAGTTATTATATTTGGCGTTTCTGGTAAAGGTTCTTCGTTTTGTTTTTTAAACATTTCTGTCAGGAAAGAAACCCATGTATCCTCTTGTATGTGTTCTATTTCAACTAGTTCTTTCATTTCGCTTCTTTGTTGTCTTATGAAGCGCCATACTTGTTTCTGTTGTCCATAGAAATCCATCTCTAGTTCTTTTGTGAATCTTTCCCAGTAATCTGGTTTTGTTTTTCTTACCAATTGATGAGTTTAAGTTCTTATTCTTTTATATTCTTCATATGATTCATTCGTTTTTTCTAACCTATATTTTAGGAAAGCTTTCTTTTTTTGGTGACATTTTTGTTTAACCTCTAGTGTAAACCATGGTGTTTTCGTTGACCACTTTTTGTTTATTATTTTCGTTCCAAGGGCTTTTCGGGCAGCATCCAGAATATTTTTCTTCAGTTTTGTCCAGCTAGTCTCTACATTGCTTTCATTTTCGATATTCTCCATTTGTATTTTCTGTTCTAGCCTTTTTTGATATAATGATTTTATGGAGTCATCTCCTAAATTTTCTATTTTTATTATTTCCTCTGCATTGGTTTGTTTAAGCTTCTCTTTCCATTAAGACATTAATGTAGAACATATCTGAATAGAGTGTCCTAAATATATCAGTGAAAGACAAAAACACTCACTACCTAACAATATAAAAGCAATTTTAGGAGCACATTGTAAATCTGCCGATATGTTTAACTACCTGAAAGATATTATTGTTTTAAACAAATTGTAATTATTAATGTTTTATAAACCCTAATTACAATAATTGTAAAATATGACCTTCTAACCTTATTGTAAATCTAGCAATTAGTCAAAAATACCGTTTTAGATTTAAGTACAGTCCATCTAATTTACAAACCGTTGCACGTCATCGGCGTCATAGCCCGTGACGTCACATGATACCAACACGAAATATTTAGGCGGTCGGTGTGTTCTTTTTTAGAATCACTTTACCGAGTACATTGGCATTACAGCCACTAGACATATTTTATTATATACGCGTAGAACTAATATTTAAAGATTTCTATTAATGTTAACTTAAAAAAATAGACAACAATATGCTTCATTTAACTTGTATAAATGCATTATAAAACGTTTTTATGAAGAACATTTGTTCGGAACACACTGTAACTGTAATCGAACGAAGGTGAAATTTTGGCATAAATTGGTAACACTTATTTGACAGTTGCGGTGTTGACACTTTTTGTACTTTATTATTTTAAATTTTAAAGTGAATACCTCTTGTTTTATATTTTTACCTATTTAATAAAATCTGTTCTTTTTAGAACAAAATTAGTGTGTTTTATTTCAAAAATGTCACGTAAGAATTTAAATAGTCGTTGTAAAGAGTATAATAATAATTATGTGACCTATTTGATTTAAAATGGATTCAGGATTTTTTTATACTTTGGCAACTATGTCAACTTCGATCTCTGTCAATGATAATGACGTGCAACGGTTTGTAAATTAGATGGACTGTATATATGTAATAAACTACTATGTATAACTATAGTACAGCTAATATCCCAAAGTTTGGTTGATGCTGTTATCAATAAAATAAAAAAAAAAGATAAATAAAATATTGAAACATATCACGCGAAAATTTACCTGTTATGACATTAAGCTTCCACTCTTCGTCCTTTTCTTCGTCAATATCATTTTCAATTTTTCCTATAGAGTTAGTAACTATGTAGATTTTATCCATTATTTCTTTTTTCATTTTTTCAAAGTCTTCCTTTGATATTACAAGTGGAGAAATCTGACTAGGAGGCTGATGTGCTGAAATCTAAAACGTTAGTATCTATGATGTAGTGAAATCTATGATGTAGTGAAAAAGTTAGTATCTAGCAAACATGCGTTATAATTGTGAATACTATTTTTTTAATATTGTTGTTAGCTCTCTTTTAAATTAAAATTTGTATCTAAATCAGTAATTCAATATCACAATAAAAATTATTAAACATTTTTACTTAGTAAGCTTTTTTCGTAAACAATTATTCTACATTTCTTAAAGTCGATTAAAACTCAAGTTATCAGTAGCGTGACATAATTCAAGTGATAATAGGAGTAGATCAAGCAAAATTGATTTAATAATGGTAGACCCAATCTTTTGTTTTATTTATAAAATCATCATCATTCTTTTTTTTATCCCTATGCAGTTCCGGTTTCTTCTTACCTAACCACTCACACTACAGAATTCGCGCGGAAACTTTACTTTAAAGGGCTACAGCTCATTTCAAATTAAATAGATTATATATCGATTATCAAGTTATATTTTTGTTAAATATGTAGTTTTAATCACCTTTTTGGTTTCACCCAGTTTCCGCAATTCACCCAGTTAGAGAGATATATACACAGGATGCGTTCGAACTGAGAACGGAAACACCAAGTACATCAACATAGAACGAGGAGTGCGTCAAGGGTGCATTTTATTGCCCCTATTAGTTAATGTATATGCCGAACATATAATCAGAGCTTCTCTTGAAGATCGCCCTGAAGGTACCAGAGCCAATGGAATCATTATTAACAATATAAGATATGCCGATGACACCGTAGTATTAGCAGAAACAGAAGACCAACTAAATATATTAATGAACATATTATCAGAAGAAAGTCACAGGCTGGGCTTGGACATTAACTTTTCCAAAACCAAAATTCTGGTCTTCCACAAAAACCCACATGAACAAGCTACACCTAACATACAAATAAATGGTGTCACCCTTCAGAGTTCTTAAAGCTTCATATACCTGGGCAGAGAACTAAATAGTCAACTAGACCACTCAAAAGAAATTAGAAGACGCATTGAAATAGCAAGATCTGGTTTCATGAATATGCGTAAAATGCTCTCCAAGCTATCAGTCTCAATAAGACTGAGAACACTAAAGTGTTATGTGTGGTCTCTATTACTATATGGCTGTGAGACCTGGATATTAAAACAGTATGACGTCAACAAATTAAATTCATTTGAAATGTGGATGTACCGCCGAATGCTAAGAATAAGCTGGACCAGCAGAACTACGAATGAAGAAGTACTGAGAGCAATGAACACACGCCCTCATCTAGTCAATACTATCAAAATTAGAAAGACGTCATATCTAGGACACATAATGCGCCATAGGGAATTTGAGCAGCTCCAAGTAATATTAGAAGGCAAGATTGAAGGTAAAAGGGGCATAGGACGAAAGAAAAAAATTTTGGCTACGAAACATCAGAGATTGGACCCACACAAAAGGAAATGAATTAATTCATCAAGCCCAGAATAGAGAGAAATTTGCCATATTGATCGCCAACCTCAACAGAGGAGGCACTTAGGAGGAGGAGGAGAGAGATATATCATGAATAATTACAAAGTTATTCTACTTATTTATTAGCAAAAAAATCTTTTTTAGCGGCCTATTTAAACACAGTTTTTACAAATATAATTTTTAGTTTTACTTTTCTTTGTAGTTTTAATATTTAAGAATTCATTACTTATTATTAATTAACTAGAGAAGTATATCGTGTGCAATAATAAGTGTTTAAATTAAACATTTAACATTAACATTTAACAATATCTCTTACGGAAATACATTAACCTATTTGAAATTTTGTACTCTTATAAATTTGAAAGGTGTTTCTTACGGTTATTATTTTCATTACTGAATTATTGATGAATTTAAATTTTAAAAAAGTCAATTTCTTAGTACAAAAATTGCTGCTAATATAATCAAAAAATGTTATAGGCAGAAAACTACATTTTCGGGCCTTGGCCTTTGTTTATAAAAAATAGGGCCACTCTGACAGTACCCGATAAATATTTTTCATTATATGTCCCCAATATAACTTAGAATAATCAGATATGGGTATCAGAAATAATCACGTACCAATGGCCATAGTTTAAATCTACTTATGAGGTACTTTATGTTTAAAATCCTGTGAAATCGATCAATTTTTCATCACTAGACTGGGTTATCAATCAAAGGTTTGCATGATGAAAGACGAAGCAAAACAGTAAAAATCACACGATGTTGCAGTGTTTTTTAGAAAATGATTGCCTGTACAACCATTTGTTTACCGTAAGTTTTGTCGAAAATGCAAAAAAGAAATAAGAAAACGTCGAATCATCAGGACAATGTTAGCTTGCATATGGAGCAATAAAGCCGGAATTTTGGCCACAGAAAATGTGATATCAAATGTGATTTCAAATGATATCGCGTAAGTATCTACGCAGCTGTTGAAGTTTTTAAAAAGGAAATTTTGTTGATTCATATGAACGGAAAAAAGTTTTCCAGTATTGGGTTACATGCATACAAAAGTGCATATAATGCAACAGTGGGTATTTCAAAAATTAAGACTTTTTTTAGTTTTAAATAAGTTGGTTTTTTTTCTATCCCGAATGTAAAAATTTCAGTATGTGATTCCCGAATTTCAGTATGTGATACTGTAGACTAGCGCGAAGCTTTTCATTAATCAACAAAATTGCTGTTTTTACAATTCTTTTTACAATGTCATAATATTTTCAATCAAATGTCTATTCAGCAGCAGCTTTGTAGTTGTATCTTTTTTAACCTTTTTTCATAATCTATGGCATTCGTCAGTAAGATCTTTTTTACGTTTCCTGTACAAAAAATTGTGTAACATTTCAAAAACGAAAATAACAAATTATGGTCAGTTTTGACATTTTGTATACCTACTTAACGACCGTTAGGTACACAAATTGATTCTTTCGCTGTGACTTTAAAATATAAAAATGTATTTTTATCTCACTTTAATACAACAGTCCAACTGATAATTATTGCAAAATCTAACAGTCTATTTATGTGAAATTATATTTATATGAAAATATAAATAAATATCATTTGATAGAAATAGTTATTTATTGTACAAGACGATAAAATTGTACTTTAACTTCCAGAGCGTTTTTTAGCGTCGAGACGTCAGTCGAGACGCTAATTATGCTCGAGAAGATAATGCCATTTTACCGTCGTATGCAATACAACATTTTTTTCATATCTTGCTTATAGCAAGACTTCAAGTTCAGGTGAAAAATAGAATTTCAAAGAAAATTGTAATTTTTAGCACAAAAATCGCAATTGTGTTGCTCCGTTGCTAGGGATATGAATTACTCTGTCAACAAATGTCAAACAAATGTTACGTTTTGGTTTTTGCGGAGAATATTGTAGCGTTTTGTGTACAAAGTGAATAAATACGAAATGGACGGAAAAGAATTGACACAAGAAAAGGAAAACCTACCATTAGATGTAGAAAATGCAGCGTTGGAAGCAGAAAGTTTATTGTTGCCACAAAAATCTAGGATGATGTATGAGAAAGAATACCAGTCTTTTAAAAAGTGGAAAAGCATTAAGAATATCAATGGCGTGAGTGAAAAAATACTTCTGGCGTATTTTTCTGAAAAGTCGAAGAAAGCGATGCCATCGT
This sequence comes from Diabrotica undecimpunctata, assembly GCF_040954645.1. Taxonomy (NCBI): domain Eukaryota; kingdom Metazoa; phylum Arthropoda; class Insecta; order Coleoptera; family Chrysomelidae; genus Diabrotica; species Diabrotica undecimpunctata. Next base: position 118,890,200 of record NC_092805.1, read on the forward strand.
CATTATGGTCGTATTATTCGATGCTGAAGCGTACGTTGTTGGTGAATGAAAATTGTGACATTTCTAAATTCAGCAAGTTACAAAGCTAAAAAGTCAAAAATCCTGGAGTCAGATGACATTATTAAATTTCTGACAGAAGCTCCTGATGACGTCTATTTGTTGATGAAGATTATTGCTATTTTTGGTGTGCATGGAGCGACTAGATCCGATAAATTGTACAAGTTTTAAGTATTTAACGTGGACGACAGAAAATCGGTAATAATCGTTTCATTATCTGATACTAAAACCAAGTAGGAAAGGTCGTTTTGTATTACTGACAAGAAAAGTGGACTGAGTTTCTTGGAAATTGTGAGAAAGTATATTGCCTTGCGGCCCAAAAACGTACCTCACAGTAAGTTTTTTGTAAATTATCGACAGCAAAAGTGCACTACTCAACCGGTGGGGATTAACACTATATATAATATCCCCAAGAATATTGCAGATTTTTTGAAACTTGCAAATTCAGAAATGTACACGGGGCATTGTTTCCGTCGTTCTTCAGCTACTATGTTCGCAAATTCTGGAGCTGATCTAGTAAAAGTTAAACGTTTAGGTGGATGGAAATCGTCATCTGTTGCAGAATCTTACATTGAAGAGTCAATAAGCAATAAGATTTCTGTATCCAAGTGTATACTTGGCGGACCAGAAAATCAATCCAGTACCTCGAATCAAGTGTTTAAGCAAACGAGTACAAGTTGTGATGCTCCAAAAATAGATATTTCTAATAATGTTAATTGTAAAATTTCAGTTGTTTTTAATCCTTAATGTGTTTGAATTTGTAAATTTTATTGAATAAAAAAAGTTAAAACATTTTTTAACTACTCTTGCTGTTAAAGTGTCACTTTATCTACCCTTGCGGTTAAAGTGATACTTTATCTACTCAAAACAGTTGTTATAAAAACACTTTAACATTAGCTATGAAAAAAAAATTAATAAAGACAATAAATTAGATAAATAAAAACAGTTCAGTATAATAGCGCGTCGTTTAAATTATAATAACTAAATTAGAATACAAATACAAATAATCTCGAAAACTTTTATATAAATTAGAAAAAGAAAAAATAATATTTGGTTAAAATGCAAACTACGAATAATTTACATGTTAGTCAAAAAACAGGACATTTTCCACGAATATGATATGGTGAGTAAAAATCATACTCTTGCTAAAAAATATTAAAACAAGATAATTTTTTTTATTACTATATAAACTAATTTAATTGACGATCAAAGGGATACAAATTCCTGTAGAAATTATGAACTTTTCAGAGAACTTCTTTAAATATTATATTTTAAAGTGAAATTAGATAAAAAGGGAGATTCATTAGAAAAAATTATCCTACGAGTAGCACACGATTTAAAAAAAAATAGCTATTTTGTTTATAATCACAGTACGGTCATATCTCATGTTTTCGGAAAATGGCCGTAATGCCAATCTTAGGAATCCAAATATTTAACACAGCCGGGATATCTCTAGTTAAATATAAAATTTTATTAAAAGTATAAAATCAAAATTTTTGCTATTTTATTGGTTATTTACATGTGTCTCTATTTAAAACCAAAAAATTTTATTAAGAAAAGATATCCAGATTTAAATTACGAATATTTTGGTATCAACATTGGCCGGTTACAATATAAACGATTTGTACCTAGGTCACTTTCATTTATTTCTAAGTTCGCCGCTTGCCTATTATAGCAACTCTAATAAAAATAATCACATTAAAAAATATAGAACCAACCGTTGCAATAATTTCGTTTTTCATCTTCTCCATAATAACAGGCAGATTGTTCTCTATGCCACTTCCTGTCTGGTGCGTATTCTGCAACTGTGCTACGTCTCTTTGGTCCATTTGTTTTAAAAACGTTTCGATTTTTGCCAATCGACTGTCAACATTTTGTGTTTTTGTCTCGATGTTTACTAGGTGCGGAGATAATTGATCGTGTACCCATTTTACCCAATCAGCGAGTGTGAATATATTATCGTTTATATCTTCGATTAAATTTTTATTAAGCGCCTCTATTAAACCTTTTAGTTGTAAGAGTCCTTGTTGTATATTTTGATACCTGAAAATTAAAATAATTAGAGTTAATTTATTATTAGCGACAAAAAAGTGAAGTATAAATTAGCCTCTTAATATTACGTAGAAAGACATAACCCATAAATTTATGTATAAATGAACATGATTGATACTAATCAAATATCAAATTAGCCTCAATATTATTTAATTCTAAAAAAAGTACATAAGATTTAATTTTACACAAGTAAATAAAACTGTATAAAAATGTAATAAATAATTAAACTTTGATCAAATAAAAGGTATATATCGAGCACAGTTTAATTTAATCTTGCCCAATTACTTTCGATCCATAGATCATCTTCAGGGGCATTTTGTCAATTGCGGCCTATCCGACAAGAATAAAATGTCATAAACATATAATTGTACAACACACTACACTACACCAGGACAAACAAACACTTTAAAACTATTGAAAAATAGCTACATTGCGTACAGAAGCCGGAGACAGAATTCTGTCATTCTGTCTGTCTGTCATTCAAAAAATAAACCCTAACCCTTCTTCAGCTGACGAAACGAAACTGACGAATCATCACTAGTTGAAGGATAATCAAGGGATGAATATTTCTCCCTAAACTATATAAGGAAAATATCAGCACAGAAACAACATCCAGTATTCTCCCAAATTTGCCATCCCAGTATTGGTTCTACAAAACTAACTAAAAATAGTACTCCCCTTATAGAATGAATAAAATCTTCTAACTTTGATATGGATAAGCTAAATCGATCTCCACAAGTCAGTGTAAATTTTTCTCCATTGACAATCCAACCACTTACCATTGACTTAACCCTCACAAAATACCCCAAATCAACTACAAATCCGATTTTTATTAAACACTCCGAAGTGATATCTCAGTATCCCAATTATCTCCAAATTTTTCAGTGATGCCTCTAAGCTCATGACGGACACGCTGCTGCATACTACTGTAAATACACTACTCACACTATATCCATACCTACAAACTTCTGCATCCCCACAGGCAAGACCACAGCCATTTTGGAAGCCTTAATTTTCTTCAAAACGCGTAGTGAGAATAAATGGTCACTGACTCATTAAATGCTCTATTAGATGTAAAACATATATACCATACAAATCCATTATTTCGGGCTATAAAAAATGAGATAAATATAATTTAATCAACTCGAAAACAAGTAGCATTTATCTGGGTACCGTCGAATGTAGGAATAGCTGGAAATGAGAAAGTGGACAACCTAGCAAACACAAGTCGAATAAACTTACAATACACAACCAAATCAAAAAATTACCCATACTCCGATCTCAAAAATCTAATTAAAGACCACTGTATGAACATATGGCAAGACTACTGGAAAGATTCAGGAACCAAAATATATGAGATTTATCCCCTTGTGAAGACCATCTTGAATAATCCATCCAATAGAAGGGACGAAGTAATAACTAACCGACTAAGAATTGGACACACTGCACTGACCCATAAATTCTTAATCAACAAAGAATCTTCTCCAACCTGCAGAAACTGTTCTCTCCCATTGACGATGAAGCATATTCTGATTGACTGCCAGTACCACGAAGAAACAAGAAGAAAATATGAAATCTCAGATGACATCAAAACCACTTTAACCATAAACACTGACCATGTAATAAATTAATAAAGATTTACGTTTATATACATCTATTTAATGTAAATAAAATGAACTCTTGTGTACGTTACTCCACTAATAAATAAAAAAAAACACCTAAATTTTCTTATTTCTCGTTATTTCTTTTTCATTTAAGACGTTGATCGCTGTGTACTAAAACTTTAACGTCTTCTTGTTATGTTGTTAATTTCTGTTTCGAATTTCCCGCTTTAAGAAATGCTAACTACTAGGTAATTAAATGTTTATTAATTGTTTTATTTTTGTTCCTGTGATTTCTGTAGAATGATCTAGAGAAGAATATGGAACGCGGTACTAAAAAAGAGCAGAATTAAGATGAATAAAAATAGAACAAAAGTTATGATTCATAACCTCTCTAATGCCCTTCTTTAGGTCTTCGTCACTCCTCACTATAACCAGGGGGGAGTATCTCTCCATACAACTAGGGGCAAATGCCCCTTCAGATATATCAAATTTTGTTGTTTTATTTGTACATTCCTTTATGAAACTGTCTATGTATATTATGAGTTGGGCCTAAACGTCTGCCTCCTCTTATCTATCTGTCTGATCTAAATTATTGAGATGCAATATTGTTTCCTATACTTATATTTTATTATTTATACAAATTTATATTTTATCATTTGTAATAATTTTTTGCGTATTCCCCTGTACTTTATTTTTTTCCATATTACTTGCCTGAGGATCATATCACAAGCTTTTTCTTAGTCTAAGATGCCTAGATACATTATTCCTTTCTCTCGTAATGTCTTTGGTGCTAATTGTTTAATCGTAAATATGTGGTCTTGGGTGTTTCTTCCACCTTTTAACCCCTTTTTTGATTTTTATAGTATCCTACAATAGATATTATTCTGGAATCTATGACTTTTTCAAACATTTCTATAGTGGTGTTTAATAATGTCCTCTATAATTACTACAATCTTTTTTATTTTCTTTTTTAAATATTTGCGCTATTTGGGCTATTTGCCATTATCTTGAAAATTGTTTATCTTTTCATATTTTGTTAAATAATATAGATCATATTTCAGTTCCTTCGTGCCGTTATTTCTTTTTGCCTGTCATTTCTGACATTATTATATCGAATCCAGTTACTTTTCGATTTTTCAATTCTTTTATCGTGGATTTTGTTTGTTTCATTGTTATTTCGTATTTTTCTACATATATCAGCTCTACATTTACATCTTCTTCACTTATTTATTTCCACTTATTGTCCTTCTGTTTTGACGATGTTTCCCAATGTTTTGAGTACTCTACAAAACAATTTCTAATTTTCTTTCCAGTCCGCTACCGAATTGTATCCATTTTGTTCTTTTACGCTATAATTACCTTTTTAGTTTTTTTTCTTATGTGTTTGTATACATCATATTTCTCTATTGTTCTATTCGCTAGGTATTTTTTCCATGCTGTCTATTCTTTTTTGTCTGTTTTCCACCAAGCAGCGCAGTATTTTTTATTACTTTTGTTTATTTTTATTCCACATATTTGCTTAACGGCATATATTAATGATATATTGTAATATTTCCATACTTCATATATATTACTGACTTCGGTTATACATTTTTTGCTTGTTAGTTTTTTGTTAACAATTGTTCATATTTCCCAGCAAAGTCTTTGTTTCGTAGTTTATAGGCTCCTATTGTCATTTATTTATTTATTTATTTTGTGTACTTTTCTTTTTTTACTAAAGTTGCCGTTTTTTCGTATATTTCGTCTAAATTTTGATATTAATTCAAAGTGGTCGGTCCCAATTTCAGGCTTACTACCTACCTACTTTGGTATCCACAATCTGTTTTATGTTGTTTTTTTTCTATTAATATATAGTTATTTGAACAGTTTATTAATTAAGTGGATTAAATTCTAAAACTTATATATACCTATTAGCTTTTTACTGAAAAAGTGCCAATAAAAAAACAGCTATTCTTAAAACAGCTAAGTGAAGCCAAACGCTTCTTTTGAAGATAAACCACTCACTACTAGATGGCACCGTTTGTAGGTCTGTTAGACTTTTTTCAAATCGGCTAAAGTCGGGAACATACATGCACTATTCGGCGAATACAAATGAGGCAAGGAGAAGTCAGAATTACCTCTGCCTACGTAAGACCACAAGATCTACTGATCGAAGACGACCTAAATACGTTCCTAATCGACGAACCCTCAATTATAATAGGAGACCTAAATGCAAGATCCCCAAACTGGAACGACAGAGCTACGAACAAAAATGGAAGACTACTAAACACATACTTAGAAAACAATGACGACGTTATGGCAATGGGCCCTACAGATCTAACACACTACACAGGAAACGGACTTCCTACACACATAGACATTGTATTAGCAAGAAACCTAGGACTTCAAATATAATTACAAACATTAAACGAAGGCACAACGGACCACAACCTCATCCTATTAGAACTAGAAACGTGGGAAGAGGAAAGTACAATCAAAAGAGTTAAAAAGAAAACAAAGTGGACGAACTTCAAAAGACTCGTGAGTACTGGAATAAATATAGTACAGGCGGACAAAAATAGAGCAAATAGGTTAAACAGAGAGGTCAAAACAGCAGTACAACAACACCGTAGTGAAAGCTGGGAAAACCACATAAGAGGTATGGAGGAATAAGGACCAAATATGCAAAATATTTGGAGGCTTCAGAGAATACTGAGAAATGACAGAAAGCCAATCCCTCCATTACATGGAGAAAACGGAATAGTCTACACTACCGTAGAAAAAGCAGAGGTAATGAGGAGTACTCTCGAGAGAGAGAGTGTACATTAAATTACCACCCAAACGAGGACATCGACTTCATAGAAGAAGTCGAAAGACAAAGAGAAAGACCCGAAAATCCAAACGAAATCATCCCTCCTACATCACCGGAGGAGTTAAACGAGCTAATTAAAAACAGCTCACCGAAAAAGGCACCTGGTCCAGATCAAATAACGAACAGGGCTCTAAAATACTTAAAAAGAAGAGCCATAGTATATTTAACAAATATAATCAATGCGATTCTAAGATTTAAGAAATTCCCAAACAGATGGAAAGAGGCCCATGTCATAATGTTACCAAAGCCCGGAAAAAACAGCACATTCCCGCAAAACTACAGGCCAATAAACTTGCTACCTGCAATCAGCAAAATTGTAGAGAGAGTAATACTCAGCAGACTCCAAGCTGAAACAGACAGACTAGATATAATACCCGAAGCCCAATTCGGTTTTAGATCAGAACACTCCAGTGAGCTACAAGTACTCAGATGAACAGAGTACATAGCAGCTGGATTTAATGATGAAAAATACACAAGAGCTGCCTTCCTAGATGTAAGCAAAGCTTTCGACAGAGTCTGGCATAAAGGACTAATCTACAAAATGAGAAGATACGGCTACAGCGGAGCAATGACAAGACTAATCTCTTCGTACTTAAGCAATCGTAGTTTCAGAGTTTGAATAGGACAAGTCCTATCTGAATTCGGGAACCCGGAGGCTGGAGTACCACAGGGAGCGGTACTGTCACCTCTACTGTACACGATATACACAGCAGATATACCTAGAACACCAGGTACATTACTAAGCGTCTATGCCGACGACACAGCGATAGCGGCCAAACACAGAAATGTAGACATAGCGGTAAACAACTTTAGCGCTAGATGACATAGAAGAATGGAGTTTAAAATGGAAAATCGCTATAAACTCCGAAAAGACACAGGCTGTACTTTTCAAAAAGAGAAACCAACAACCAGAAGAACAGGTGACTGTGCAAGACAATCCCATCGAGTGGAAAAGCGAAGCAAAATACCTCGGAGTAATCATGGACAAAGGTTTAACGTTTAGTAAACAAGTAGACGCTACAATCCAAAAGCCAACATGGCAAGAGCATCAATAAGAGGCCTAGCAGAAAGAAAAAGCAAACTCAGAATAAAAACCAAAATAAGATTAATAAATAGTATAATTCTTCCCATACTAACACATGCATCTCTCGCATGGGGACACATATGTAACACAACAAAAAAGAAAATACAAGCGGCACATAACAGCAGCCTAAAAGAAGCAGTCAACGTACCGAGATACGTTGCAGAAAGATTCCTCTTCAGAGAATTACAACAAATTAGAGTGACTGATATAATGAAAGAAAAATTAAGGACAAAGTTCGCGCAGATAGGGAACCATCCTAGTCACATATTGCGAGAGATCATGAGGTGCGAAGCTTTCCACAGATAGAAGCACAAGAGACCCAAACAACAAATAGTAGAATAAAACCAAACGTACTAGAGAGAAAATCAGTAAATACACCAGAGAAAAAACAAAACACCAGAGAGAAAACACTACAAAAAACAACAAAAACAACGCACCAAGAAGATAGTTCGTAGCTCAAAAAACTCGTGGACAATCGCAACATACAGCGTGAACCCAGTTAATTTTAAGTAGATAATTATTATACTAATATGCACCAATTCTGATTTTATGTTTCAGGCATCCTACAAAAAAAATCCAAAAAACACACAAAAAACGGTTTCGGTCACCAAAAAAAAATCAAAAAACTACTAACAAAAATCGGCTCAAGCCACAAAAAAATAATAACAAAAACCATTAAAAACCCGGGCACGTAGGGCCCAACCCCTTGAGCACCAAGTCGACGAACTGAGACTATCTGTCTGAAACATGTCTGACAGGCTGGGTTCCATTAAATTGCTTGCTTGCTTGCTATTCGGCGAATACCACTTAATTACTATTCGCTGAGCACTCTGTAAATGTAAGTGAATAAGATATACATTACATAAATACCGACTGACGATGAGAAACAGCAAATAGGGGTTATTTGTCACGGGAAATCCTCACACACTAGTCGCTATTTGCTAAATAGCAAATATTCGTTATTCAGGACTCGCCGAATATATCAAATAATAGATATACAAATGAAAATCAAAGTATGGAATTTGATATAGAAATTAATGAAAATGAAAGACAAAATATAGATCAGAAACCACATTCCATAAAAATACTATTGCATAAGCAGCAGATCAGAAAAAAAAACAAAAACAAAAAGAAAAAAATGGTTTAATCAAAAATGCAAAATAATCACAAAGAAAATAACCAAAAAAAATATTGAATTACCGGTTGAACCCATCAGATGAAATCGTAGACAATATATAGTAAAAAGTGACCTTACCTCCAGCAACAAAAAGTAGAAAGATAACATAGATACAATCAAACTAAAACATTTTACAGGGAGACATAAGACAACACAAGAGAAGCTTGTACTAAGGACACACAATTTTGTCACAGGTAAAAATAAAAAATAGTGTTTACCGTCTAAAATAAATTAATCGAACGACAGTTAAATATTTTAAAGAACTTCTAAATGTTCATAGAGCCAGCCACTGATGAAAACTGCGAAAGCCTAGTATTCGCTTAAAAAAAGAACGATTGGTTATGAAGCTATAACTATTCAGAATTTATTTTTTTAAGTGAGCTTTTAAAGCACTTTAATGTCTACAGTATTTCCACATGGAGATAGCAAAGATACAGAATCCTCTGAATTATAGGAAGAACTACAACTTTGATCGCCCAATATATTCAACTTTATTTAAGACGTTATTCATCTGATTCAATACATTATTAAAAATGAATAGCAAGATAATTGTCCAAATTCCACAAGGAAAATAAATTCCTGCAGCTGGCTGTATACCATGTATTACAAAAAGAGGTTTAAATCTTTGTATGTAGGTATATTTAAAAACCCTTAAAGGGGCTACATCAAAAAATACAAACGTTTTCGGAATAATAATTCCATCATCAGGTTAAAAAGCAGGTTAACATGCCTGAGCCACCAAAATATTAGGGTACAACCCTTTACAAAAAATTGAAGTTAGCAAAAAATGTACATGTTGTTGTTTAAAAGTGAGTGGAGTGATGTTTAATACTTTATTAGATTTAACTTCAGGCAACACATAACCATGCCTGAGGTGAGTTCCAAGGTCCGGAGAGTAAACCTCTTCAAACGGACATCAGCTGGTGCCAGCTGATGTCCGTTTGAAGAGGTTTACTCTCCGGACCCTGGAACTCACGTGAGGCATGGTTATGTGTTGCCTGAAGTTAAATCTAATAAAGTATTAAACATCACTCACTTTTAAACAACAACATGTACATTTTTTGCTAACTTCAATTTTTTGTAAAGGGTTGTACCCTAATATTTTGGTGGCTCAGGCATGTTAACCTGGTTTTTAACCTGATAATGGAATTATTATTCCGAAAACGTTTGTGTTTTTTTATGTAGCCCTTTTAAGGATTTTTAAATATACCTACATACAAAGATTTAAACCTCTTTTAGTTATCCAAATGTTTATATTGCTGTTAGAATTATGTTGACTACACGTTGGATTTTAACATAAACTGCAAATCCTTACTAGAGGATTTTAACAAAGTAAAGTATCAAAGAACATTATTTTTGTACAATTTCATGTAACGCAAAATACAAAATAAACACTTTTTTTTTAAATGTTTTACTTTTCAATACTCCCCCACCGCACATCTATAAGTCGTTCATTATCATGGGTATCTTATATGTTTGAATTGATGGTAGAGTTAATTTATTGGGTAGATTTTGGGACTGGATATTGAAAGAAAGGAATCGCTGATGCAACATAGTGGCAAGCGATGCCACTATCTGTATAATTGAGATAACTTAAGTTAATGCAAAATAAATAAAAAAAAAATACCAGTTGACAACCTAGCAGATGAATAAATTACTTGTATTAAAGAAGACTAATAGGAATAAGAAATTATACTACAAAACGCCATGGTTCTGTAAGGAAGTACAAGAAACGTGCAAAGAAAAGAAAAAAGCTTATCTGGAACACATCAACAATAAGATACCACATTTATCTGAAAACTGTAAGAAAATTCGCAATGAAAAGCATATACTAGTTACATTAACCAATAACAGCCACTGGCCAATAACAGCCACTGGGAATGCTTTTCAAAAGATATCGAACATAAAGTTTACGAATTATAAAAGGAAATGTGGAGATTTATAAGAGGACTGAGACAAGAAATGAAAGAAATAATACAGGTTAAACTCATCTCATAGACACAAAAATGTGGATAGATTACTTAAAAGAACTGTGCTCAGAAGACCAATCGACATTAGCAGAATCAGTAACATCTTAGAGTACAAATGATGACAAATAGAGAACTGTCATCGTTGTGGAACAACGATGAAAGATAAATTTGCAGTGATTGTCAACCAAATATTTCAATACAACAAAGCACCCAAAAAATAGAAAATAAGCGTACTAATCCCGTAATAAACACCTCTCTTCTAATGAAGATTCTCTTCTATGTAAACGATGCAATATCAAAAATGTGCATGTGCAAAAAGTGTGTGACTACGTTAAGAACACCATTTGAAAAAATTATGGAAATACCTAACTAATAAACATTAACTGGTTTTTAAGGCAACATATAACATATGCAATCAACGTGCATCAAAAGGTAAGAGAAATAACAGTCAAATGTAAAAAGACAAGAATAAGTAACTTGTTTATGACAATCAGAAGATAATCGTGGACAAATAGAGTATTGATAATACCTGGAAAAACTATAAACAAAATTTATTTTAACTAATTCCCAATACCTACCGAAACCGGACCAGACCACCTATACTATTGGCAGAAATAAGAGCATCCATAATATCGCTAAAAGAAGACAAAGCTCCAGAGCCAGACAGATTATAGTCTGAATTTCTTAGACTTCTTGATAGTAATTCTTTAAGAATACTATGTAAAATCTTTAATAACATCTATAAAACAGGCAATATTCCAAAAGATTGGCTAGTTTAAGAATTTATTACATTACAAAAAAAAAAGCATGGACCAAAAACTGCAGATAATCTAGACTAATTAGTGTAATGATCTATGCATTAACATTTTTTCCTAAAATTTTATATGGAAGAATATACAAGCTAGGTAAAGAGAGAATACAAGGCACAGTTTGGATTCATGAAATACTTAGGTAGGAAAGACATAGGTATTATTAGAATGATGCAGATACTACACTTGCAATATTTACACCTACTTTGTGGACTACCAAAAAGCATTTGACACCGTTAAACGCCAAAAAATAATAAATGTTTTAACAAAAGTCCAAATGAATGATTAAGACCAGCGTACAATACAAAATTTGTACCGGAAAAAATCAGCCAGAATAAGAATAAATCTTGGAGATCAACCTACTGAAGTGATCCAGATTCTGCGAGGTTGATTCTGATAAGTTGAATCCTGGATACTCACTGAAGCGATGGAGAAGAAACTTAAAGCTTTCGAGACTTGGTTATACAGGCGTATCCTGTGGATATCATGGACGGACAAGATAACCAATGAGACAGTACTACTAAGAATTGCAAAAGAAAGAGAAGTAATTTACACGAATAAAAGGAGAAAGTTAGAATATCTCATGACTCATTATTGAGAAACGGTACTTAATATAGATTACTAAAAATAATTAAGTCTTCAAGAATCGGGGATTGGGGAGAAGAAGAAAACCATAATTAAAAAACCCGAGGAAATGGTTCTCCGTAATAACAACTAATCTATTTCAAACATAGGTCAATAAAATTATTATAGCCAGAATGATCGCTAATATTTAAAACGAATTGGCACCAAAAGACGAAGGTTTTACGGTAATTACAAATATAGATAACAAATATAATCCAGCGAAGCAAAGATAGACGATTTATTTTTATTTATATATAAACAATATTTTGCTACAAAATCTTTTAATAAACGGATTATTTAGTTACTTACATTGTGGGATCAAGGAAAGCCTCTGTGTTGGCAATTCCCATTACGAGAACTACACAAAATATTAGTCTTGGAACCATCTTCTGACAATATCTGAAATAAAGATAAAAAATTAAGACTAACTCACATTAATAAGAATATACATGTATTGGTAAAATTTTGCCCAAACCTATTAGTACAGTGAATGAAGGTAAAAATCAACTATTACCTCCGATTTCGGTGAACCTCCATCGATTTGCATGAAAATTTGGGATTGGGTATATTTGACCCTCAACTTCAAAAGTGACATATGTTCAACTTGCGCTTTTTGCATTTTAGGGGTGAAATCCACCCCTTTGTTAAAAATTGGTAAAAATTGCAGATTTAAGCATTCTGGCATAAGTAAATTTTGCAACATTTATAAGCATGATTTATGATTTTAATTAATTTTTCAACCCTTTGTGCAACTATCCCTTAAATTGAAAATCATGAAAAAATTATTTTTTATATTTCTGAAATATCAAATCGCATATTAATATTACCCAAATAGTTTCTTTAATGTTTATGATATAATTTTTGATTGACTTTAAAATTTCAACCCTTAAAAACCACCACCTTAAATCAGAATCATTGAAAAAATTAATTTCAAGAAACTTATTTGAATAATACATTACTGAATTGAAATCTAATTTAGTGAGTATTAAAGTATTTATTTATTTATTGCGTAATTTTTACCCCCTTACAAACTACCCCTTGTCATAAAAATAATGGAAAATGTTTTTTTATTAGCTTTAATAGCTTTAATAATTTAGAAACTTTTTTATTGGTTATGATAAACTTTATTAATATATTCCAAACTTTATTAATATTATTCTTTCCACATTTCCTGAACAATTTTTTCAGTGCTTATGTGACTTTAAAAATTTGATTTGTTAGTTAAGAGGAAAACGTATTAAAATAAATATTAAAATATATGAAAAGTTCATTCATTTTTTATTTAAGTAATGTTTCATAAATTAATCAAATATTAATAGTACTTTAATTGTTAATTTTTCACTCTTCATCAGAGCTCTCTTCACCAATTTCTCCTTTTTTATTAATTGGAGGACTATTTTGGCAATTACCCCACTGCATGATTCGCAGACTGCATTGCAAAATAACCCTACTCTTTGACACCCGCAAGAAGTGCCGCACCCTTTTTTGCAGTTGCACAAAATAATTTTTAACAATTCTCCTGAAACACGTGAAATGGGATTTTTAGTTGAAAACAAAGACTCTTCAATTTTGCACCATCCCCAGTCAACTAGACGAATGTCTTTGTTTCCAAGCTATATCTGGGTTTGTAAATAAACTCTTTTGATGTGTTCATCCAATGTAGCAACCGTTGGGGCCAGAGATCTTCAAAATATACATACACACATCCACACATATATTTCGTGAGCATATACTTATCGACACGTCTACTTATTACCTATCTTTTTTCCTATATATACATACAAAATCTCTACTTCAAATTTGTTTTTTTTTTTAATGTTATTGATTTTTTTACAATAACTCCGTTAATTTTTATGATATCAGGTTCATTCAAAAACCATTTGAAAATTAATTTCAAGGGCTATAAATATTTAGGGTCGTATTAAATTTAATCTTTTAAATCCCTTATTTTTTAAAAGATAAAAGGTTAAAAGGCCCCGGTTATATGGTTCTCACGGTAAAATTTAGGTTTTAAACGTTTTTATCTCAGTTATTTTTTATTCTACAAAAGTATAAAAAAAGGAAAATCTTTATTAAAAAAAAACCTCAAATTTTTTTCCATCATTTTTTAAGTATATTGAGTATATATGGAGTTATTCTTAAAGAAAAAATGAAATTTATAAAAATTTAAAAAATTCTGATTTTTTTAAATTAAATTTTTTTTCAAAAATATGCATTCTAAACCGGTCAAAATTTTTAAGGTTATTACTTGTGCTAAAATAAAGAAACTCTTTTAGGAATTACTCTAAATTTTAATTCTTGTCGAAATGGCGTATGTTTTATTTTTCACTTTTTCCAAAAAAATTCGAAAGGGTCCTCTTATTTTCATCATAACTTGCTTAATTTTAATTTTATCAACTTCTTCTAGAGCTTATTTTATAGGTATTTCTGAGTACTTTGAAAATTGTTTAATAAGTATATTTTATAAAATGCATTGTTTTCCCGTTATTTAAGCTTGAATATTCAGATTTGAGTACTCGCCGAAAAAAAATACATTTAATTACCTATTACTCACTTTGAATTAATATAAAAGAATTTTTCGGGCAAGGAGTTTATTTAATTTTTTATTAGCATCAATTTTGGTAATGAAAACTTTTTTATTAAAACTTATAGTTTTTGAGATATTTATGAAAAACCGCTTTAAAACATGCATTTTTTTCATGAAAACTCAAAATCATTGATTTTTAATAACTTAAAAAGTATTGATTTATTTTAATAACTTTATAAGATAAATTTTGTTTAGATTTGGTCCCTTTATCGATTCCTGGGGTTATTTTTAATAAAATAATTTCCACCCACGGGAAGAGGTGGCATCTACCCACAGGGTAAAAGCACAAGTTGACACCATGTCACTTTTGTTTCTTAAGGTATCCTCTAACTACTCGCCAATTTTCATGAAAATCGATGGAGGTTCAACGAAATCGGAGTGAAAACCTTCAGTGACTGTACTATGTTAATAAATAGAAAAACAGATAGGTTTTGACAGGAATTATAAATGGGAAAATAGTTCTGTTAATAACGATATTTTTTTCACGGGCTTACCCGAGCTGCGGAAAATCCATTCATACATACTTAGAATTACTTTTATTTTTAGAAATTAATGTATTCAATTTTTACATATATGGGTATTTGCAAACCTTTATAAATAAATAAAATTAGAATAGTTGGGTAAGATACAAATAAAATTAAATTGATATAGCAGGAAATATATAGATATAAATATATATATATATATATATATATATATATATATATAATATATAGATATAAATATATATATATATATATAATATATAGATATAAATATATATATATATATATATATATATATATATATATATATATATTTACACTGTGCAGATATCATTAATTACATTAATGATATCTGCACATTTTTTGTTTATGTGTGTTTATTTTGTTGTAATTTAAAATAAAAATATTTTTATATTACAGTAACATAATATTATATCAATTTATGTCATATACGTTTGAGGTCTTTTAGATGTATTTGTATCGTTAATAGAAATTTTAATTATTTATCTAAGTATGTCAATTTTATATACTTTATTGAGGGCGGTTTATATAAAACGTAATGAAGGGACCAATGGTTACTTAATGTATCAAATCTGCTGTTTTTTACACATAAGAAATTATCAATAAAGCAAAATACGCTTGAGATTTTGTTTCATCTACGAGTACTTATGTTTACTTTCAGATTCCTGAGGCTGGTGATAACATTAACACAGATGGGACGAAAGCAGACATTGAAAAACTACAACTGGGCAACGACCAATTATTACCAAACTGGACGGAAATTGCCGATGTCCCTGTAGAGTTAATAAACAATTATGATGTAATTGTGACTTATTTTGACCTGCAGCCGAGTACAAGTCACTTCTCTTCACCTAACTATGGTTTTGAAGTTCCTATGTACGTGGAAATTGGCCACGGAAACGCAAATGTAACTTCTAAACCACAGCTGAGCATCGACAACGTCTCTCAGGATACAGGCAATGTTGCACTTGAAGTAGTTAACCGCAATGAGGCCCAGTCAGTACAAAATACAGACGTTGATACAAAAAATAAGAGTTTATTACAAGATTTACAAGATTCTGATCCATATTGCAGTGACGATTCTGTCCGAGATAGGACTTGGACGATATCTAAATTTCAAGGAGTCGAGTGATACTAATTCGTTAAATAATCCAAACGATAGTGAGCCACGAGTACTATTTAAAAAAAAACGAAAGCGTGAAGAAGGACGGTTTTAGAGAAGTTTGCGAAGAGCAAAAACTAATGAAATATGGACTGGTACAGAATATGTCACACAATCAGGAAAGACAATTTGTAGAAAAACACAGTTGCCTCTGTTACCTTGTCGATTGAAGTGTAACAATCATATTGAAGATGAAACGAAAACAATATATTTTCGTGACTATCGAAACTTAAAATCTCAAGATGAACAACGCCAATTTTTAAGTTCTTTGATTGAACTTGCTCGACCAAAGCGTAGGTAAGCTACAAGTATCACTCCAAAGCAGAAACTGTTACAGCAAAATATTTTATCACACAATATTTTTTAAAAGTTGACGTATGTAGGGCTTGCCTCCAAGCTAGGTTTGCTGAAGGTAAAAGTTTTATCGACGGAATTCTCAAAAAAAAAAAAGAAAAATGCTGACACTGCTATTATACAGGGAGATAAACGAGGTAGGCACACTCCCTCTAACAAACGGTCAGATGAAGATATTAAAACATGTGTAAAACACGCATTAATCTCATTTACATATGTAAAGATAGGAATAACCGGTAATGTCTGTCGGAAGTCACCAGACAGTAGTAATACAGCATCACCGAATAGTTTGTCGTTGCCGTGTAAATCTTGCATACTTCTATGTAATGATTGAGTGAATCTGTATAAGCCATATTTCATTTATCCCAGATAATAACACTTCTCTTTTTTAATGTTACAGATTGTATTTATTTTGCTATGAACGTCTAATGGCTGTTTGAGTACTAAATGGGCTATTCGCCCACCAGCTAACAATTTTCTGCCCCAAAAAAGGAAATCATTTAGGGACAAATCCGCTGATTTTGGAGGCCACTTGTTTGTACTGTTTGATGTAATTATGCGGTTCTGAAATTTGTCGGAACGATTTGATTTTTTAACAGTTTGTTGTATTTAGTGCCGTTGAGGTCGCCCTCAATAAAAAAGGGATCTATTACATATTAACCCAAAATTGCCGACCAAACATTAAGTTTTTGTGGGTATTGTGTAAGGATAGGAATACTTAGACGCTTATTTTCCCCAGACCAATATCGAGCAATGGATGGATTGTATTTCCTGTGAAGAGAAAATGTTGATCCGTCGGTAAATAAAACGTTATTTAAAAAATTCTGATTATTATTTTGCGTTTCCATCATCTCCTCACAGAATTTCCTTTGGTTTGATATTATCCTCGGGAAAAAGTTCTTTTACAGAAATCCACTCCTTTTTAAAATACCTCGAACAGTATTTTGGCGTAAGTTGACTTCTTCAGAAATTTCTCTGGTTGAACACGGTTTACTGGCTTCAACAGCAGCAAAAACATTAATTTCTTTATTTAGACATTGTTCACTCTTTTGCGAACTCGTGATTCACCAAAGTTATTACATTTGTGACAGTTTTGAATACATCCACATTTGCGAAATTTTTGAATTATTCGGTCAACGTTGAAACTTGAAGGAACCGCCCTATTCCCAAAAGCAAAAACGAACAAATCTACTATTTCTCGAGTTGAGTGACCTCCAAAAT
The DNA here is from genome assembly GCF_040954645.1 of Diabrotica undecimpunctata. Taxonomy (NCBI): domain Eukaryota; kingdom Metazoa; phylum Arthropoda; class Insecta; order Coleoptera; family Chrysomelidae; genus Diabrotica; species Diabrotica undecimpunctata. The sequence continues at coordinate 118,908,258 of NC_092805.1, forward strand.
ACTAAGATAAAATTTTTAGTTTTTCTTCAACTGTATACATCTTGATGAATTAAAGATATTATTTTATTTTCAAACGTTACGAACTTACCTATCAACCTACTCAGTGAACTGTGTGAGGACCCTTAAGCCAGCAGGGACACATGAGCGAAATACAATTTAACCTACGTAATATCTGTATCTGTAGAGTAGGGGGGGCGAGTTAAGTTTCACAGCACTTAGGCCACAATTGACCCATTGTGCATCCTCCCAGGGAGCTGTCACCCTTAGCTCATTGTCCATCCTGCCAATTCTAGGAAGGTGGACAAGTCACCAGGAGACATCTCTCTTATGTGGGCAGGTGTGGGCCAGGACTCGCCGAACGCGTACTCTCGTATTAACGATAACTCTGGGCATTCACATAGGACATGCTCTACAGTTTCGTCTTCTCGTTCACACTTCCTACATAGAGGTGTGTCTGCTAGCCCCAGTGTATAGAGGTGTTTGCTTAGTTGACAATGACCAGTTAAAAAACCAACTGCCAAACGTAGGTTTTTCCTGGTCATGCCCAAGTACTTCTTAGATGTTGACTCTTCAGGGTTACTTAGTATTACCCTGGCAAGTTTACATCCTTTCCCTTCTTTCCATCTTTTTACGGTTTGCGCATGGGAGTGACATTTTACAATTTCCGCGATTGTTGTAGTTGACCAACCAAAAAGATCCCCAGGTCCTAAGAGTCTTAGGCCTGCCGCCTTCCTAGCTAATTGGTCAGCAATGCGGTTGCCTTTATTCCTATTGTGTCCTTTAACCCACCTCAGGATGATGGTATTACCATCCGAAGCTTGGGTTAGTGACTTGTGACACTCCATTACTAAGCCTGATGTGACACGTGGTCTATTCAAGGTTAGTAGCGCTTGTCTGCTATATGTGCAGATGATTATAGTTTTACCTGCTATACCTTTTTGGGTTATCTCTTTTGCGGCTATGGAGATACCAGTCAGTTATGTCTGAACTACGCTGGCATTTTTGCCCATAACCCACTTTATTCTTAGGTTCAGTGATCTAGAGTATATCCCGCATCCTGAGCCTTCTTTCATTTTGAAGCCATCAGTGTATATGCAATAGGCATTTGCCACGTTTGTCTCCATATACTGTCCTGTTTCAATTTTGTCGGGTTTGTTAAAGACAAACTTTGGTTCAATTGAGTCGTAGCCTGCCTGTAGAAGTGGTAACGCATCCAACTCTTCTCGCCAGAAACGAGTTCTCAATTGTCCGATTCCTACATCAAGGTTTGCACCAGCTGAGCGCAGTCGCATCATTGTCACTAGCGCCACCTCTTTGACATATATATCTAGAGGCGTGATGCCAATGATCAACTCCATTGCAGCAGTTGGTGTTGTTTTCATGGCACCTGTTATATTTATGCAAGCCATCCTCTGAATATGGTTTAGTTTGTTAATCGCTGTTGCCTGTAGCACTTTTGGTACCCAAGCAATAGCTCCGTAAGTTAGCATTGGCCTAATGACAGCGGTGTAGACCCAGGCGATCACCCTGGGCGTGAGGCCCCAGGTGCGTCCGACCGTTCGTCGACACTGCTCATAGGCAATATATGCTCTTTTAGCTCTACCATCTAAGTGTGAGTTCCATGTTAACTTCTTGTCAAGGGTAATACCAAGGTACTTCACCTCGTCAGAAAAATTTAGACTGTAGTTTAGAATCCTTGGGGGTATTAAGCCCGTGATTCTTCTTTTCCTGGTAAAGAGGACCATCTCTGTTTTCTTTGGATTTATAGATAGTGAGTGTTCCTTGCACCATGTTTTTATTAGTCGGAGAGCAACTTGTAATCTCTCACATAGTGTTTTCTCAAACTTACCGCTTTGCAGAACAGCAATATTGTCTGCATAGGCTATTGTGTAGAACCCGTTGCTGCTGGGTTGTTCAACCAGAGTATCTAGAACTATGTTCCGGTTTACTGGCTTTAACAGCAGCAAAAACATTAATTTCTTTATTTAGACATTGTTCACTCTTTTGCGAACTCGTGATTCACCAAAGTTATTACATTTGTGACAGTTTTGAATACATCCACATTTGCGAAATTTTTGAATTATTCGGTCAACGTTGAAACTTGAAGGAACCGCCCTATTCCCAAAAGCAAAAACGAACAAATCTGCTATTTCTCGAGTTGAGTGACCTCCAAAATACTAAGATAAAATTTTTAGTTTTCCTTCAACTGTATACATCTTGATGAATTAAAGATATTATTTTATTTTCAAACGTTACGAACTTTCCTATCAACCTACTCAGTGAACTGTGTCAGGACCCTTAAGCCAGCAGGAACACATGAGCGAAATACAATTTAACCTACGTAATATTTTTTCACTCATTTTTCACTAATTTATTACCACCCTAATAATTTTTTACCACCAAGCCACCCTTTAACCAAAGCCTGTACGTTTTGGCTACAAGGATTGAAGGTCATGCAGTTCTACTGCTTACTGTTATACTTTTAATATATACTGCGGAACTAAGCCTTCAGCTAGCGAAGAACAGATGAACCAGAAAAAGTTTAAACTGTTACTAGGATCACAAGTTGTTTTAGACCGCCTGAGTATTATTACAGTTTCAGCTGATCAATAATATTGTTCGGTAATTATTTTGCAAGTTATGAACTTTTAATGGCTTTGAAACAAAAAAGTATCAGAGCTACGGGCACATCGTATCAAAAAATGTCCTCTTATAAAAAGAAGACAAGACATGAGGCAAAGAAATGAAGAAAAAATATTGTGGATATTATGATTATTGCTACGATCAAGAAAGTGCTACGTTATTTGTAAGTTGGAACAACAATAGTGCTGTAACCATGGATACCAATAACATACCATAGAGCCCCTTGCACAAGTGAAGCGTTGGTGTGCAAAACAGAAAGAAAGAGTAGCAGTTTCACAACCTCAGTTATTCACATCCTAAAGTTTTTTTACAATGGGGGTTGTGAACTTACTCGATCAAGGGGTAAATAATTACAGAATCGGCATCCATGTGGAAACTATATAGGATTACAAATGAAAATGGCAATAGATTTGCTACGATTTCAAAAAAATATTGTCCGTCATTACAGCAGAGCTTTCAACAAAGCCATACATAGACGATCCTCATCTAACAAACCACCTGGTTCGCTGCCAAAGAGTATACTGGATACTTCTGATGGCCATTTTCCTAAACGAATCACGAACCCTAGATAATGTCGCCAAGGCCACATGAGAGTTAGTTGGATGTGTGAAAAATGCAATGGAACTCTTTGCACTGAGCAAAGAGAGTGTTTCAAAATATTTCACTCATAATTAATTATGTGTTTTTTATGTATATGTAGGTATTTTTATTAAAGGTTTCCTTGATCTGTATGCATTTTTATGTGCAATATTACTATTTGTTATGTACAAATTTGTTTTATATATTTTATGAAATGTACACAATATTTTTTTATATAATTATCACCATAATTAAAAGCAACTAAGGATTTAGGTATTTTGAGTTTTTCTTTTTGCGGTGGGCATTAATCTGCTAAAGTCTCCCAATAATATAATTTATTTCCGACTGTTTACGTTTTGTGTTATGTTTTCTGTTATGTTGTTTCTTGTAGAATTTCTTCAAATGGATCTTTTTCTTCTCCTTTACTTTAATCGTCGGGGTCATATACTTCTAGTATGACTATATATCTTCCTTTTATTTTCATATCTACACTTATAACTCTTTCATGTATGGCTGTGCAATTCTGGATATATTTATTATATTTTTTTACAGACACTATCCTTTATGCTATTCGATTTTTATTTACTCCGCTGTAATAATAAATTTATTCTTCTATTATTTCATTTTTTTTTCAAAGCACGTGGTGTTCGTGTGTATTAAGGTATAAAAAATGCTTATTAAAAGCTTAAAATTTTTATTTTAAAGAAGATCTTTTCGGAATTTAATCATTCCATCATCAGTTTACTAAAAGAGAGAGTAAAAATACCAATATTAAAAAACAAGTAAGTTAAAATTTAAATATATAGAAAGAACACGTTGGTTTTTTACTACTTACATAAAAAGTTGTTAAAAACATTGTATGGCCACATAAAAACATTGGAAGGACATCAGTATTAAAAAACAATCCTCATGGTATTTATAAAGGTAAATGCAATAGACTGTCAACTTGTTGATTAATAAAAACTGAAAATGGGGGCATCTTACATGACCCCCTGTAGCTGGTGAGGTTTTATCGACTTACATTACCTCTGATCTGTGCTGGAGTCTAGGGCTAACTAATAGAAAGATGGTATGAAAAATCAGTTAGTACCCGTCAATGTCAAGTGGAATGATGTAGTAGGAGCAAAAGTCATTGTGCTTAAATTTGTGAATAGGCCGTTTTTAGTGAAGAATTGTGTTTTGTGTGTAGTGAGATCAATAGCAATTTTTGGTATTTTAAAAAAAATGGGAGAATGTAAAACAATGAGTGACTGTGATGTAAAATAAATTTGGTATACCAGGGTAAGGCAAAATTTAAGTTAGGTAGTTGAAATTAATAAATCATTTTAAAGGCGATAAAAAGAATGTTATTACCTAATTGTTTCCTTGTATGAAGTAAGTATAGATAAAAGATTCATTTTTTTTATTTCGCCAAGTACCGCTATGTCCATTTTCCTTTGTTTTATTTCCATAAAAGCTTCCTGATGGTTCTGATTAATATTTATTCTATAAGATATAAAACAGATGAATTATTTTTGTTTCTAGAGGAATTAGGATTTCCCCCGATAGTTGCGGTTAACGAGCACTGGCTTGAGGTCAACGAGTCTTTTTTTGTAGAAAAATATACCACAATTGCTAGGTATGATCGACCAAGTTCAGCTCATGGTGGCACCCTAATTCTTTCTACAAATAATGATTTCTGTCCTATAACAAAATATGACTTTCTGTTGAATGAAGCCTTGTTTGAGTTTTCATTGGTTTATAACAAGAATTTTAATCTATACAGTCTTTGCATTTATAGATCACCTGATTCTTGGAAACTATTTTTTCAGAACCTGTTAAATTTGTTAGACAAATTAAATTTAGCCCAATAAAAGCAAAAAGATTCTATGCGGTGACTTGAATAATAATTACGCTGTTGCTTGTGCTACCCAATTATCCTTGGTCAATATATTCGAGTCGTATGGTTTCACAATGCACGTTAATTCTCCTACAAGAATTACTAAAACAACATCTACCATAATTGATTATATTGTCTCAGGTTTCTCACCCCTTGATGCACACTCTACAATTAATAATGAAGGACTATCTGATCATGAAACAGTATATACCACGTTTAACACGCTTAACTAACCATTCTCGAAAACTAAACGTTTAGGTAGGATTTTTTCTGCTCAGAACTTTCGTAAATTCCAAAATTTGTGTTGACTTCTGGGTGACACTTTTCCTCTGTGGATGTGGACTATAATTTCAGTAATTTTTTAGATAGGCTTATCTGTATATTGTTCTGAATCTATTTTCTTGTGGCATTTTAAAGTAATTACTATTTAAATGGGAATAAGCCACAATTAAAGGTTAAAGTACGTTTATATAAAATATAATAAATATATTAAAAATATATTAAAAATAGAGAATTTGATAGATCTCAAATATGTAAACACGCATGGGATAATGAACATAGGGTTCAATGCAATGAGTGAAATATAGTCCTTAAAGAAACGGATGGTAAAAAGAGAAAAATCAAAGAAGCGGCTCTAATTATGCTAAATGAGACCAATTGTGTCGCGAATTCCTCGGCAGAATGTAGTAGGATCTGGTTACCCATATTGAAAGAGGAAGTTATTAAGAGAAAAATACCAGTATTGGTAAGTCAGTAACATATAGAGGATACATCATTTATGTTTTTTTAAATAACAAACATATAAAATCAAAATTTGGTGTTTATTGAAGGTAAATTAAATGCACGACCAAATACTTACCATGTCGGGATAGTATTATGAGGTTTTTTTCCTGGTTTTTCCCTCATAATTTACTATGGAATCACTAACAGGAGAATTTTACTGTCATCATGGCATGTGTTTGTCTTTTTAAAGACGAATTACATGCTATGATCTTTTCTGACGGATATTCTCAAGTTAAAGTTGATTTCATGTAATCGAATGAACTATCTTATAAGTAAAGTCGTCCCAGGAACGCAACTCATTAATATTGTCAATATTATTTTTAAGTCGTCTACTTTAAAATGTATAATGTATGTCTGAATTGTCAATATAGATGAGTCAGATAAAATTAAATTATTAGAAGAATTTTTCACTAAGTAACAAAAAAACAAAATTTGTTTAATTTACTAATGTTTGTATTTTGAGAACGATTTCCAAAGTGGAAATTGAAACGTCAATAAACGTACTTTAACCTTTAATTGTGGCTTATTCCCATTTAAATAGTAATTAGGCTTATCTGTATTTTTAATTCAAGGCATTTCCTTAAATTACAATTAAGTCAAAACATTACAAACCCTGGACTACCAAAGGTATCCGCATATCAGGCAAGAATATGCGTTCACTACTGTATATCAAGAAATTAACTACCAACGTCTTTATCACTGAATATATCTCGAAGTACCGAGGAACCTATCTAAAACTTATCAAAACAGCTAAAAAAATGTACTATCAAAACCGTCTGGCAAGCTCTAAAAATGTTGCAAGAGAAACTTGGTCCATAATAAACGATCTTCGAAATAAAACTAACACAGCTCAAACATTTTCTGTTCCAAACCATGAAAATCTAAATAAATATTTCGTTAATGTGGGTAAAAATATAACATCAACTATTTTGCCACAACAAGATCCTATTTTCTATCTCTCCAATTCAAAAAAGGTCTCGAATTCATCCTTTATAAGACCAGTTGATAAATCTAAACTGATCCAAACAATCAATAGTATTAAAAGCAAATCTTCCTGTAGTACTGATGGACAATACATAAAAAATTTCTTAGATCTCCCAAAAAATGTGTTGAAAGTCGTGGTGAAAAATTATTTAGAGACTGATAAAAGCCCGATTTATGTTCTTTCTCGTTGAAAACAACATTTTATCACAAAGTCAGTTCGGCTTTTTATCTAATAAATGTACCAGCGATGTTATGTTTTCGTTTCAACAAAACAGTTTCCACAGTTTCGTGGCAACACGAAACGATAGAAATGGTAGAAGAATTCTGCTACTTAGGATCACTGGTAGACTACAAAAATAACACATCCAACGAGATAAAAAAAAAGAATATGCGTGGCTAACCGCTGTTATTTTGGCCTGGGCCCTCAACTAAGAGCGACAAGTATGTCAATAGCAACAAAGTGCAAACTTTATAAAACAATAATACGCCCAGTGCTCACATACGGATCGGAAACATGGGCAATGACGACCCGAGATGAAGAGTTACTGCGAGTCTTTGAAAGAAAAGTATTGAGGACCATATATGGCGGAGTAAACGAACAGGGTCTGTGGAGAAGGCGATATAACTTTGAACTCTATAGACTTTTTGGTGATGCAGATATTGTGAAGACCATCAAAATAAACCGCCCAAGGTGGGTGGGCCACGTTATGCGGATGGATGAGAGTGATCCCACTAAAATAACTATGGTAAACAGGCCGCTCGGAAGAAAAAGAAGGGGGCGACCTAAACTCAGATATCTGGACGATGTACAGTAAGATCTGAGGGAGATTGGAGTGAGGGGCTGGAGAAGACAGACACTCGATAGGGAAGGATGGAAGAATGTTTTGAAGCAGGCCAAGGCTCACGAAGGGCTGTAGCGCCAATTGATGATGATGATGTTATGTTTTCTCTACTACATGAGGTCTATGAAGCAGTAAACAATAATCTTTACACTTCCACTGTTTTTTGTTACTATGCCAAAGCTTTTGATTGTGTAAGTCATGACATTTTGATAAAAAAACTAAATTTCTATGGAATTCAAGGTATTTCTTTGAATTAGTTTCAATTTTACTTAAGGAATAGGAAACAACTAGTTACAGCAAATGATACTGACTCTAGTCACAAGAGCATTGTATGTGGAGTACCACAATGTTCAGTATTGGGTCCTCTAGTTTTCCTTATCTTTATAAATGACATCACTAACTTAAAATGATGATACCAGTATCACCTGGAGGAACTCTAATATTGAAACTCTTCATGCAGCTATAACTTCTGATCTACTTAAAATAAAAAGCTGGTCCGACTCTAATTTACTCTCTTTTAACGTGGATAAGACAGTAGCATCATCCTATAAAGGAGCTTTGCAACCATTGCTTCTTAATTACAGCCAGATAAATATTGTTGATTCAGTAAAATTTCTTGGTATTTTTATAGAGAGCAACATTACATGGTGTCTTCATATCGATTTGTTAAGTAAGAAACTAGCCTCAGCCTACTATGCAATATGTTTCGAAGGAAATCAAGTTAGCATCTTCCAAAATAACAAGTTTTGTCAAATTCGAGTCAAATCAAAAATATAAGGTTAGAAATTTTAATGTGATCTTTAACGCCAACGCCAACCGAAAGTTTATAAATGCAGTATATGATAGCCAGCGCCAAGGTCAACGAAAAAAACCAGCGCCAACGCCAACGTTAAGTTTATAAATCAGCCTTATAGATTTTAACACTAATCAGGTCATTATAAGAAACGTTGTTAAATATGTTTTCTGCTCCTAATAAGTAATTATAAACCTATTAAAATCCCATTATTCATTATGGCAGCCATTAAAATGAAATTGTATACTATCTATGTTTTTACTAAAATTCCATTTCTTCTAATATAATAAAAATCGAATTTTGTGACGGAAATGTTGAAAATGTTGTTCGTACGGTTGCTGTCATGAAGAGCGGCAATGTTGTCAAGAAAATTCTCATTTAGTTTGCATGACTCTATCCTTCGTATACTGCATCGCATGTCTGAAATACGCTATAGGGAAAGTCGAGTTAAACTAGAACTGTACTACCAACGACAATGATGGTGTATGTTTAGAATATTGTTTTTTTTTATTATTTTAAATGGAAAACACTTTTTAAACGGTTTTTTTATATTTTATTTACGGTTTTGAAGTACTCACACTTTAATAAAAAATTAAGTCTAGCTATACTAAAATACAAATATTCGCTCGAACAAACATTGCAATAAATAAGAATTATTAAAAAAATTAAGCGGTGGGAGGCACTTCTTCACTGCTGTCAATATTGTGTGGTCCTGGTCCTTCATCAATTTTTTTCTGTACTGCATGGAAACTTTCTTTGATTTTTTCTAATGCAGAGCTGAGACCGGTTTTGATTCTGTTAAATTCTTGCGTTACCAACGAAAGTCTTCCGAGCAGATAGTTGAGATTTTCATCAACCTCAGTTATTCGGCCCGTTATTTGACCAACCTGTCGAAAGAAAAATATAAAGTTTAAGTTATTATTAAAAACTATGTTTTGAAAAAAATAGATTAACATTTTTACACATTTAATTTTTTATTCATTATTTAACTTTTGTATTCTCCAAAGAAGGGTTCTTAGTGGTCTTAACGGAAATGTTAAGGTGACATGTGACATATGACGGCTTGGATGGGCAGTCACAATCATGGAGATGTGATCTGCACATTTCAAAATTCTATGAAACTAAGCATTTACCCAAGGTCCAACTGACACTACTATAGGAAATCAACTGATGAAATATTAAATTATATAGAATATTTTAAGTAGGTTGCATAATCCAGATCTCACACTCAAACCTGTCTATAATAATTAGGGTGTTAGTTTGAGGGCAACTAAAGTGGACGTAAAGTATGAATTCAACAAATAGACTAAACAATCCATTGGAGAGTGGGTGGTTAACTACAATAAAAGGGCCTACCAAGCACTATCAATACTATAGAAAAGAAGAAATCTAACTATGAAATTAAAATACTAAAAATTAAAAATCAAAATTAAAAGCAGAGTGTATAAATGGTTTATAATCCAGGTAGTTCGGTTAAACCCACAGTCAATGGGAGAATTATAAAATTAATATGTCAAAGCATTACTCAAGACCAACTGACCAACAGTGGGAGATATTGAAATATATAACTGTGGAGATGGTATATCTAAATTACGCAGAGGTATGGAGAGTGTAATTAACGCCAAATTAATAAATTCTTAATGGGAAGAATTTGTCTTGATCAGGACTTCTTCCAATTTATTCAACAAATATATAAATAGCCAACAGGTTTAACAATGGGATCATTATTACCTTTTCTAGCTGATATTTTCTTAGACAGCTTAGAACAGAAATTTGTTAATAACAACAGCAAAATAGTTTTTTGGTCAAGATATGTTGATAATTGTATAGCTCTCATACAGGGAACCCAAGATGATGCTTTACAGATTCTGGATGATCTTAATAACCTTCATCCTAATCTTTTTTACACTGGAACCAGAATCTGACAATAAGTTGAACTTTTTGGATATGACTATATTTCGTAATAAGGATTCTCTAGAGTACAATATTTACAGAAAACCTACCCAAACAGATCATGTTATACATGAAACATCTAATCATCCAGCCCAACATAAAATGGCTAGTTTCAACAGCTACATTCATAGGTTACTAAAACTTTCCACTTTCTAATGATAACTTCAATTTAGAACTTAATACTCTCAAGCAAATTGCTTTTAATAAAGGTTATGATCCCAACATTATTCATAAGCTTCTAAATAGAGCTAAACTCAAAATTGCAGACAAGCTTGCATATTCATCACAATGTTTTCTTCAACCTAATGCTTCAAATGGCATCAGATCTCCTTTACTTATATTAGCAACATTTCCAATAAAATGTCTAATCTTTTTACTTCTACAATTATATATATATATATATATATATATATATATATATATATATATATATATATATATATATATATATATATTTATATATATATATATATATATTTATATATATATATATATATATATATATATATATATATATATATATTGATATTATCAATTATTAATTATTATAGACAGGTTTGAGTGTGAGATCTGGATTATGCAACCTACTTAAAATATTCTATATAATTTAATATTTCATCAGTTGATTTCCTATAGTAGTGTCATTTGGACATTTGGTCAATGCTTAGTTTCATAGAATTTTGAAATGTGTAGATCACATCTCCATGATTGTGACTGCCCACCCAAGACGAGAGGCTAATTCGCCCAAGTGATGCCGACGTTGCCAAATGGTGATGTGTTGGTCTTTTGTCAGTCACAACCACAAGGCAATGTGAAATGTAAAGGTATGTGATTTAATTTGAAAAATAAACATACTTTGAAAACTGGAAATGAGAAATTGAAATTGCAAACAATTGCTCTTTTGACATTGACATTTTAAAAAGTAAATGTAATAGTATCACTGTAGAAATACTTTATTTTAATTGCAATAGAAGTAAATCAAATAATAATGTTAAAATATTTAACTGAATAATTAAATATTGATAGATTTATTCTTTACAGGTTATGTCCCAAAAAATACAACCAAGATCTAGATTACAAAAGGGTGAAGGATCACGTAAGATAGCAATAAATTCATGTACAAGTACAATTAAAGTAATTATAGAAAACAACACAATTCTTGTAGAATGGCAAAAACATCATTATGGTCATACCAAAGAATTTCTTTAGTCATACTTTTGATTCACAACATATCAATTTAAAAAAGGAATAAGGAAGATAAGAACATAATAGGTTCAAAGCTAATAATCGGAGTCTCACAGCAAAGGTAAAAAAATTGTCTTTCTTTTTTTTTTTCTGACTTACAAAATTCTCTCCGAGTGTATTAAACATTTATTTCTGGACGTTTTAGAATACTAGAAACTAAAAAGACATATTGATTCCCAATTCAGATTTTTTCCATAAAAAATAAGAGAGTGCAAGTAAACTCCAGTGTCCAATATCAAATCTTCAGAATTCATATAAGAAATTGGACAGTATAATTTTATCACCCAGTAGACCGAATGAATCTATTTGTTATTAAATACACACACGTAGTTAATTAGGTTACATACACATTTGGTCAATTATCAATAATATAATTTGGACATCAGTCAAAAGTGCTGACAAAGTTAAACAATTTACATAAATTAAATACACATATCACGCGAGGTCCGCGAATATATTGACCCAATTAAAACTTATATACAACTAAGATCTCTTGCCTAGAGAAGCATTCAATCAATATTCACTCAACAAACTTGATAGTCTTCAACGATCAACTTCATCAGTCTCTACTCAAAGTAATCCCGGGTCAACACCCATAGTGTACGTCTCAACAATAAACTCTGCTACTATTATTTGGTGTTTCCATTACAAGTGAACGAACATCTTCACTGAGCCAACGAAGGGGAATTTGTTCATCCAGTCTTATGAGATCGACTACTAAACAAGAACTCAGCGATATTAAAGAAAATTTATTACATTCCAATGAAGAATCATTTTTTATATTTAAATCTATAGAGCCATCACGACATGAGTATCAATATTAAATATATAGGTATACATTTTTTAAAATGTCGAATTTTTATTGTGTTGCAACTTGAAAATTAAAATTTATTAAATAGAAATGTGTAGTTTTTATGTACGGATGTTGTAATTTAATATACTAATTACATTTTGCAACAGTTGCTTTAAAATAATAAAAAAATGTACAATTAATTCTAGAGTCAAACAGAAACGTTAGGAAAATATTGACCTTTTACTTATAATAACAAATAATAACATCGTAACCGTCAATATAAAACTTTTACAAGTGAAGTTTTGTTTTAAATAAAATATGTATTCCTTGCTATTAACGAATCAAATATTCAAAGTATTTATTTCTTTTAAAAAATAACTACAAACATATTTCATTCATTTGTTAATAACATGGAAGGCTTTATTCAAAACAATGAAGACTTTATTCAAAACAAATCATTGTTTTGAATAAAGTCTTCATAAAGAATTTTCATTTTGATGGTTACGATGTGTTTCCCGAAAGATGATTATTACGTCTCTATTATTTAAAAATCGCGCTAAAATCTAGGTAAAGAAAATCTGGCAACGTCGGCATTGCTTGGGTTAATTAGCTTCTCGTCATCCAAGCTGTCATATGTCACATGTCACCTTAACATTTCCGTTAAGACCAGGAGCCATTCTCTCTCCTGATGCCAACCATAATGTAGCTTCGCCTATTTTTAACAATTTTAAACTGTTTGTCCTTGCGTAGTGTAGTGTAATGTACAATTTTATGTTTATGACATTCTATGATTGTTGTATAGGCCAAAATTGACAAAGTAAGTCTAAAACGTTAATCATAAAAACTTTTATCAACCATCAACTACGAGTTTTTTATCGAAGTTAATTAATTTTCTTTAGTTAAAAAAACGTTTCTTGGCTTATTTCAGATGCCCTTGAAGATGGTCTAGAAAGCGAAAGTACTTGGGCAAGATTTAATTAATAAACTGTTCTCGATATCTGCCTTTTATTTGATCAAAGTTCATTTAATTAATTATTGGTCGACAGTTTTCAGCTCAGGAAGAGCTCGGCATTACTCGTTTTTTAATGGATTTGTTGCTCAGCAGACTTTACACCCATCGAAGAAGTCTGAGATTATCTCCTACAACGACTCAATCTTCGTGATTCCCAATTAGGGAAACTTAAAAAACTTTCTGCGGCTTTAAGAGAAGAGTGAAAACTTTTAGATTAACGGTTTATACGATCACTTTTGAGCATTCTTAGAAGAATACAGGATAGAGTACGGAACATTCTTAGAAGAGTACTTAAGAAGCAGAGGAATTGTACAATATATTAAATGGAATAATTTTTTTTATTATTAAATTATTTAAATTCTAATTTAAAGAATATTTGGGTATAAAAACTTTTTTGAATTTGTATCTTTATGATGCAGTATTGAAATTTATCTCTAAAATCACTTACTTTTCCTTTCATATTGTTCATTGTCCCAAGGGAACCAGTAATATACGCATCAGTCTGATTCTGCAATTGCTTAAGAGCATCTGAGTTGCTACTCATTTGTTGATACATTATTCCTATTTGCCGCCAAACTTGTTGGATGTCATCTTCTATCTTTGATGTTGCATTAGCCAGAGCTCCAGTGTCTGGATCCAAAATTGATGTTTCGAAAGTATCTAGTCTGAAAATATATAACAATACACGTAACAGTTATAAAAATGATTCATCTAGGATCTACATATCAGCAATAATCGATTAACAAGTAATAACTAGTAATAAACCGTCTTTACGCAAGAAATGCAGTTGTGTTACTAAAAAACTGAACATTAGGCAATGTTGCCCATTGCTTGTGCGGTTGTCTATTTCCAAAGTTTTTGAAGCATACTTAGTATGAAAAAAAAAATCTGACATAACTTTTAATTATGTAGGAAATAGATCACATGCATGTAGGTGGCGCTGGCGTCAGGGTTTGGTATTAAAACATAACCTTATTTCATTCTGCCATTTATTTACATTGTTTGGTACTCGTTTCCTAGTTGGTATGAAATTTTGTGAATGATTTAAGTTTTAATAAGTTATTTAGGACATCTTAATTGTTTGGACACTTTTAATAAAACTGTATAGTATGCCTTACACTTGTTGTGTGCCACGATGCAATTCAGTTTCCAATAAAACTGACAATGTTAATTTTCATAAATTCCTCTTAAATAAAGCTTTACAAAAACGATGGTTGATAGGTATCAGATCTGGAAAAAGTATCAGCAAGCACACAAAAATTTGTTCCAGGTACTTTTCAAATGAAAGTTATACTGTTACAAGTTTGGGTAAGTTAGAAAATACTTATTCTAATTTATTACATTGTCATTGTCTTGTTTTTCTAGGACAATGGGGGATCCTTAAAAAAGATGTGCAGTACCTTCAATAAATTTACCAAAAAGAAAGTTGGAGACTCCAGTGAAGGACTCTGGGAGATGTGATAGATATAGAAAAAGACTTTGTGCAGCAGTATTGCCATCAAACAAACCAAAGAGCAAACAGAAACAGAATTATTATAAACAGTTAAGAATGATACACAAAAGTGTTGTTTAACAGAGACACCTGCTAATGAAATAATTCAGAGAGTTCAAAAACATATGTATTACAACTCAAACAGTGATAACATGGAATAGAAGTCAATTAATTTCCTATGACTTTTTTTCAGAAGAATCATTTTACTGGTTTTTCAATAAACTTACTTACATTTTTTGTTGAAGAGTTTAGAAAATCATACATTAAAAGTGTCTCTTTCAGTGGAAAATGAACTGTTAATAACGCTTATGAAATATACACTTAATTTGTTTTATTCTACATTAAAGCATTTTTTTGCAGTAGACATTCGAACTGTCTGAAAAATATTTGGTAAGTGGACGAAGCATCTTTACACTTGCTTAAAAAAAATTAACTTTTGGATCAAAATACCTTTAAAATACTAATAGCTTGCTCTGAAAAAGGTGAAATTATATATATATATATATATATATATATATATATATATATATATATATATATAGGTATATACGTGTTAGGGAGTGGTAAGAGACTCAAATTAAATCGAAACGCAACCGTCTTCGTATATTTATCGTCCTTACTCGACGCAATGAGTACAAAAATGATGGTAATTTATATGGGTACATTGTTGATTGTTGATGAAGAACTGAAGACGATGATCGATAAGCTTCATACGGAATCCATAAAAAAAGGACTGAAAATGAATCTGAGTAAAACTAAGCTAATGTCGAATAAAGATGATCAACCGACGATAACCATCCAAGAAACAAAAGTGGAACATGTAGAAGAATACATATATCTGGATCAGAATATCAAAGTAAACAAAGAAAACCAAACTACCGAAATAAGCAGACGAGTAACAATGGGATGGGCCGTATTTGGAAAACTCTCATACATACTGAAAGACAAAAAGATACCCCAAAACCTTCGAACCAAAGTAATCGATTCTTGTATCCTTCCCGTTCTCACTCACGGAGCTCAAACCTGGACATTCACAAAAAAGAACATGGACAAGATTCGAAAAACTCAGCGAGCCATGGAACAACAGATGCTTGGTATCTCACTAATAGATCGGCAAACGAACGAAGCAATCTGGAACAAAACAAAAATAAAGGACGCCGCGAAACAAGCAGCTAAATTAAATCGACGAATAGACGATATCAAAAGAATCGCAGGACCAATGTGGAAACGCCTAGCACACAACAGGGATGAATGGCGAGAAATGGGAGAGGCCTTTATTCGACAATTCGGATAGAAAAAGGGCTATAAAAAAATTGTTGATGCATAGTGGAATATAAATATAGAGTAGTCGGTGCGTTTTGATTTAGTTTAGGAGTCTTCTTATAAACTCTCTCTGATGACGGGTAGACCCAGACACACATGTATGTTAGGGAGTGGTAAGAGACTTAAATTAAATCGAAACGGAACCGTCTTCGTATATATATATATATATATATATATATATATATATATATATATATATATATATGTATATATATATATATATATATATATATTATATATATATATATATATATATATATATATATATATATATATATTATTATTATATTATATTATTATATTATATATATATATATATATATTTATATTTATATATATATATATATATATATATATATATATATATATATATATATGTATCTGATGTTTATGGAGGCAGATAGAAAAATTACAGTAGAATGCGGAATTTTAGGACTTATTGAAGAAGGAGAATTTATTTTTAAGCGGTCAGGGTCTTGATATATCAGATCTTTTAGATGAAAAAGGAATACATTTAAATGTACCTCCATTTAAAAAAGGGGCTCAGTTAACAGAAGAAAAAATAATAAAAACAAGTGCCATTGCCAATGAAAATATTATAGGATTGGCAAAAAAACATAAAATACTGAAGGATAGAATTTCTTCTAAATTATTCCCATATATGCATAAAATAATTGTTATAATAACATAATAACTGTTTTATGATTTGTAATTTTAAAAATAGAATAAGTAACACTTTGTGAAAATTATTTTCCCATTTATAGATCTACCTATATTGGTAGATCTACCAAGATTTAATTAGCGGTATTTCATTGGTTAACTATGAGATAGAAAATTAAAAAAAAATCCACTCAACGTTGAAATATCCATTATAAAAAATGTTCAAACTAAACATTAAATAACTTACTAATTTCACAAATTTTAAACACTGTGAAACTATGGCTGAAAATCTGCAAAAGTGTATTGAAATGTATATTTGAATCTGAGGAATAATAATATGAGGTTATGATTTAATACCAAACCTCTACGTAAGCGCCCCTTGCGGATATTTTTTTAACTGACTTATGGCATGTGATCTAGTATTATTTTATAATATTTTAATGTTTTGACGAAATAGTTTGATGAAAAAAAGGATAATCCAAATCAGGATTAGAAAAAAATATACTGATGTATACGTATCTGTTTTTACTTTTACATTTTAACTCTGTTATGAATTCCTTATGAAAAATAAAGGTTCGAAAATAAAATTTTAAAATTATCAAATGAAGTTTTTTTTTCAAATACAGTAATTTATGAGTTTATATGCCTATTAAATAGTCTAAATATGGTCCAGTATCCTATTTTACAATGGGAAATATCTCATTGTAGTAACAACAGAACAAAATTACCTACAACATAATTAACGCGCGTGAAATTTTTAGTAACCAAAAGTTATATTGATGCACATGGATGTCAAAA
Organism: Diabrotica undecimpunctata; assembly: GCF_040954645.1. Lineage (NCBI taxonomy): Eukaryota > Metazoa > Arthropoda > Insecta > Coleoptera > Chrysomelidae > Diabrotica > Diabrotica undecimpunctata. The sequence goes on from NC_092805.1 coordinate 118,926,037, forward strand.
AATTAGTAACTGCAGTTTGTACGTAAATGGCCTCTAATAGAGTGTAAGAAATATTAGTTGCAAGACTACTTAGTGAGGTCCATATTGGAACCAAATGTACCGTGTAATGTTAAACGTAATATGCAAACAGTGCATATGGTATCGAATACATAACACTGGATATTAATATGGTTCTGACGCCATTTTATTAAAGCATTTTTTAAGTTTGAACTAGTAAGGTATTTTTCATTTTCTTATTTCTTCTTTGTGCGTATAAAATGTTAGTTTAAATAAGAGGACATAGCCAAGCAAACACATAACTAGGAGTTGTGTGTGTGTGTGTGTGTGTGTGTGTGTGTGTGTGTGTGTGTGTGTGTGTGTGTGTGTGTGTGTGTGTGTGCGTGTGTGTGTGTATGTTGCATGTGTAAAGAGAACCGAATATTTCTTCTATACGCAAGCAGAATAGGTGACAAGTAATTTGGGTTTAAACATAGTTTAGAAACCAGAGAGTCACTGTTTTGAATGCTTGTTCTCCTTCAAAAAAGTTTTGAATTAAGAAAGAATATCGAAAAGGCATTCAACCAAGTGCAACACGATACACTTTTAAGTACCTACAAGGAGCAGAATTGGACTACTACCATATGCTACAATATATGTAATATAATTATGTAGTCTCTATCCAAAATTGAATCCAGTCGTACTCAAAAAATAACTTAAAAACGTGGAGTACGATCAAGCTGCGTTTTGTCACCTGGTCATTTCAAATACACGGTAGAAATATTTAGGGAGGCTTTAGATGATAGATGAAAAAAGGAATAGTTGGAGAAATAATTAACAATATTAAATACCCTGTATAACAATATTAAATGGCTGTATCAACACAGCCATTCCCGAAGATAACTTAGAAGACCTCAAAACTAGTCAATTAATCAAGTTATCGAAGGGGCTTCAGAATTAACATTTCAATAACAAAATGAATGACAATTGGGAAGGTGAATGTAGATCACTGTTAGCTTGCAATAAATGCAGAGAGGATAGAACGTGTAAACCACTTTAAATATCTTGGTAGTTGATTGAATATGAATGATGACTCTGAAGGTCGTGGCATATTATCGTGCACGTTGCGTTTCCAGCACATAGCGTTTCCGAAAAATATAATTTAAATGTTTTTAAATATGAACAACGCACACTGTCCGGAACATTGCGTTTCAGACACTTAACGTTTCCGTACAGTCTATTCGAAAACAATATTTTACTGATGCCGACGGCTGCGTAACGAGTCGTAATCGGTTTGTAAGGATAATGTTAATTAGATACCCGTCGTTTTCCCCTTGTTGTTTATTTAGGTCTTTGTTTGATTTTGATACAGAGTATTTAAAAAATAATTTTCACGGAAGTGATAAACAATTAGGAATTTAATAATAATTAATAGGTTTAACAATTATTTTAGAATGAATAGGATTCAGTTTAAATATGTTTTAAATTTAATTTCACCTTTAGTTAAAAAAACAAAATACTACATTTAACGAAGCCATACATATTAAACCAAAAAGTATTTTTAAAAAGAAGAGGTATCACTTCCGTACAAAAGTCCTAATTGTTTATCCCTTCCGTGATTAATTGTCACAAAGCAATAAAAACACATGCATAAATGACAAAATAACCTCGAAAATTATTTTTTTAAATACTCTGTATCAAAATCAAACAAATTCCTAAATAAACAACAAGGGGAGAACGACGGACATCTAATGCACATTATACGTACCAACCGGTTACGACTCGTTACGTAGCCGTCGGCATCAGTAAAATATTGTTTTCGGATATACTGAACGGAAGCGTTAAGTGCCTGAAACGCTATGTTCCGGACAGTGTGCGTTGTTCATATTTAAAACCATTTAAATTATATTTTTCGGAAACTAAACGATATGTGCTGGAAACGCAACGTGCACGATAATATGCCACGACCTTGATGAAGAGATAATAGTCAGAATTAAAATATCACGGAAGGCCTTTATGATATGGAAAACTCTAATGTTGAACAAATTGGAAGTATTCGAATGGTTTTCTCTTCTAGATTATCTTCTCTAACGAAGCTGGTCTTCGAATAATGAATACAGACAGATTTGTTCTTATTAAACATTATTATGAGAAGAAAAACAGAATACTTCTTTCACATAGTTAGGGCAGCTAAAAAGGTAATTCTGAATTGGTTCAGTCACAAATATATAGCACAATGGCACAAACTAAAACATTGAATTTATGAAGTAAATATTAAATAAAATTAAACCATACTTTATTATATTGATTTTTGAAATCTCTAAAATGATTACAACTGTTTATTAAGCAACCAATAATATTTTACGAGTCCCAAAGTGTAATGCATTGGCCAACATTTTAACTGTCACTTTTTTGGTTTTAGTGACGTAATTTTAGGAAAAAAATTAGATTTTAAAAAATTCTACAAAAATGACAATTACAATTTTGGCGAGAGCGCTAACTGCAGTTTAAATTTTGGCGAGAGCACTAATTTATTATTTAGAAATTCTAGTAACACTAACTAGATGTCGCCACGTTTATCTGTGTTACTAATTATTGTGTATTTACTAAACTAAATTTCAAGCAATGCAAGGCGTGTAAACAAAGATAAAATTGTATTTTAATTGTTAAAGATGCTCAAAATTTATCAACTCGTTCCGATAGTAACAGTATATTACTTTTTCAATTTTTCCCTTCTCTCGATTCTTTAGTTTTTATTGTACAGTATATAAATTATTGTAATCACTAAATACATATTTAGTGAAAAAAATAATCATATTAATTAAATTAATGAATAATTTAAACGATTATGCAAGTAGCGATTGTCTGAGAATATTCAAAAACTAAACTAAATAACTCTCTCTATTATGCTGGAAAAATTGCTAGTCGACGTCGTCGGTAACTAATACAGGCTCGGCCCACATTTACTATTTTGGTATTGAACTGTTGTATTTTGAATCGATTTGTTGGTAATCACGATTTAGTAATGTTTTTGTCGTTTTGACGGTGAAAGGACAATTTATGTTTATGTTGTTAATTATTGAACTAGTAATAATTATTTGTTGTGCGCTTTAAAACTTCTGAAGTATTTATTTTTATCTATATAACGACTTTAAACTGTATACGTGATTACTGTTGTTGAAAACAAAGATGTCCGCTGTTGAAAATACATGGCGTCCTTTTCGAAAACAAACTGCAAGAAGTCCTCTTAGCGCTGAAGTGAAAGAAATAATTTTCTTTCTTCTAAAGAAATAATAAAAGAACTGACTTCATTTGCGACAAAATGAAAAAATTGTGTACGAAAGCCTTACTTTACTCTACTCTTAGGGTGGCCGCACACAGAAAGAGCAAAACTGTTTTAGTCAAAAACGTTTTTGTTTGAAACGAAAACGTTTTTGTTTGAAACGAAAATGTTTTTGTTTCCACAAGAAACATTTTGTTTTCAAGAGAAACAAAATGTTTGCACAAACCATACAGCAATCAGTTTTATTAAAGATGTCGACAGATAACGACGAAATTGCACTAGTTTTCTGGCAGTAGTTCCTCCTACAGGACGAAAAAACGCAAAATAAAAGACAATTTTGGGTGCATCCTATAAATGAGAAAAGAATCTGGCCTCAATCAGTACAATTAATTTTTCTGCGTCCACTTCCATGATACACACAATATAAACAAGCAAAATATCGCTGTTTCCACATGTGCTTCTTGTTGACTACTCGAGCGGTTTCAAGAAGGGAATTCCAAAAACACGTTGCGCCTGCGTACATTGAAATGTTTCGACACAAAACGACAATCCGGTAATCAACATCAAACAGACTGACTGAAACTAAATGAGCCTAAACATGCTTTAGATACACGACTAATCAGTGTGCGTCAGCTCATTTCATTTATATGGAAACATCAGCATCAGACTCGTTTAGTCAAAAACGTTTTTGACTAAAACAGTTTTGCTCTTTCTGTGTGCGGCCACTCATACTCTTAACCTTTAAAACGAAGTTTGATTTTTGTGGATAGAACCCTCTGATCAAGAGGTATCAATTTTTACGGTTGGGTTGATACAAATGTTATTTTAAAAAATGATTTTGCGCACGTAACTGACGTTCAAAATCGCCGGTCGTTTTAAGCTATATTTCTAGTTTGAAATATATTTTTCTATGGCGTTCAGATTCTTGCTAAGTGGATAGTTTATATTTTCCCCTCCCCTACGAGGAGGTTTCAGTCGGAAGCACGGAGTAGAAGTAGTAAATTTTTTTGCATCTTGTTTGTGTTCGCAAAATTGATATTCTCAGCAAAAAGCAGCATTTCCGTCTCGTTTTTAGAGACCAAGTATCTGACGACTGGACTATTATGTAGAATCATCAAACAGATTGGTCGATACAGGTACTTTAGTACATTAGTGAATTCCAAATAAATTAACACAATGTATTTGAATTTATATGCAAAATTTGGTTAAAAAATTTTATTATTTTTTATGCTTATTTCTTTCGGATTAAACGAGGCATTTCTTTCAAATTTATGTTGACTATCAACAATATATCGACAAAATTAACCATACCAACATTATCTCCCCCCATCGAAAATCTAAATACAAATACCCAATTATTTACTCCCCCACCCATATCTCACAAAATCAAAACCCACAAACCAAAAAAATCCAAACGCACAGCACCAACATCTGATTATCTTAAATTATTTATGAATAAAAACTCACTTTTATTAAACTATGATCAACTCATGATACTAATTGAAAATATCCAAGGCAGTCAATCACCTATAGAAATTGTCAAGGAATATACGTCCGATTTTCTTGGTCTAATAAATCTGTTAACCATATCTTATCCATACATATCCGACAAAACCACGAAACAGCGTTTCACCCGTCTCAAAAATAAATTGCCACACTACCTAGGTAACGATATTACAGACAGTGAATTATCCTCCCTCGATGCATAATTTTTAACTCTATACTACAGTGGAATATTGATGGACTATTCCATCGCCTACCTATGTTACAAATCATTCAATCAGAATACTCCCCAGAAATAATTTGTCTACAAGAAACTAACCTTACTCTTTCCAATATATACTCACCAAAACAATTCAACTGTTTTAGAAAAGATAATATAAGAAAAGAAAAGAACGAACACCAATCGCGCTAATGGAGGAGTGGCAACCTTGGTAAAAAATTCAATAGACCATGAAGCCTTTCCACTCATAACAGATCTCGAAGCCATTGCGGTAAAGATTTCAGAACCACATAGAAAATTCTACATCTGTAATATTTACTTGCCTCCTAACATACAAGTTAGTTACGAAGACCTCTGCAAACTTCTTGATCAGATACCCACACCACGCCTAATTTTAGGTGACTTGAATAGCCGTAATACAATTTGAGGCTCACAAAATACAAATTTAAGGGGCCAAATATTAGAGAACATTATTACAGATTTTCATCTAAACTTTTTAAATGATGGCAACCCTACTTGATTTAATATATCGACATAATAATATTTTCGACAGGTGAATCATCAGTTTTAGATCTTTCTTTATGTGATCCTAACTTAACCATAGGTTTAGATTGGGAAGTATTGCCTTTTACATATGGAAGTGATCAACACCAATCGCGCTAATGGAGGAGTGGCAACCTTGGTAAAAAATTCAATAGACCATGAAGCCTTTCCACTCATAACAGATCTCGAAGCCATTGCGGTAAAGATTTCAGAACCACATAGAAAATTCTACATCTGTAATATTTACTTGCCTCCTAACATACAAGTTAGTTACGAAGACCTCTGCAAACTTCTTGATCAGATACCCACACCACGCCTAATTTTAGGTGACTTGAATAGCCGTAATACAATTTGAGGCTCACAAAATACAAATTTAAGGGGCCAAATATTAGAGAACATTATTACAGATTTTCATCTAAACTTTTTAAATGATGGCAACCCTACTTGATTTAATATATCGACATAATAATATTTTCGACAGGTGAATCATCAGTTTTAGATCTTTCTTTATGTGATCCTAACTTAACCATAGGTTTAGATTGGGAAGTATTGCCTTTTACATATGGAAGTGATCACTTTCCCATAGTTATTACGAACCTCAACCATGTGCAGAAACATCAAGAATTTAGTTCAAAGTGGAAAACTAACAACGCAGATTGGCATTCATTTTCTCAATATATTGATAGTCACATATCTAGGGCACAAATAACCAATGATATGAACGAGACTATTAAATCACTCAATGACATAATTTTAGAAGGTGCTATATTGTATATTGGTAAAACAAAACAAATACAGTGACGTACACCAGTACCGTTGTGGTCTTCTAAAGTATGCGAAGAGGTCATAAAAAATAGTAAATCTGCTTTTAATAATTATAAGAAGCACAAGACACCGGAAAACAGAATTAATTTTAAAAAATTAAAGGCAAAAGCGCAGCTTACGATAACGCAAGCTAAAAGGAATTCATGGCAGAATTTTGTATCGGAAATAAATAACACAACTAGTTCCAAGGAAGTCTGGCAAAAAATTAGAAAAATTTGTGGTACTCCGCAGAGGACTTTTATTAAACACTTGAAAGTACAAAATAAAATAGTAACCAAAGATGAAGATATTGCAAACGTTCTAGCGGATTTTTACGAAAGCCTCTCAAACGACAAAAATCCACGTGCAAATTCTTCAAATTCATCATCTGATACCTATACTCTTCCTAATAATGAAAATCCTAACGTAGCAATTAATAGTCGCATTACATTTCAAGAACTTAATTCAGCACTTTCAAGCCTTAAAGATTCTTATCCTGGACCCGATGATATCCCAACCATATTTCTAAAATATCTTCCGGACTCAGCCAAATATCATTTACTTGACATATTTAATTTCATAAGGACGCAACAGCGTTTTCCTTCAATATGGACTAATTCCTACGTCCTACCTCTTTTAAAAGACAAAAAATTACGATATAGTGTGGAATCATACAGGTCATTCTCAATTACTTGTTCCATGTGCAAACTTTTAGAAAAAATCGTTAACAGTAGATTAATGTAGACATTGGAACAAAATCGATTACTGATTACTGAACAAAATGGATTTAGGCAGAATCGATCAACGGCTGATAACATTCTGGAACTCGAAAGCGATATTATGGAATCGTTTGCAACTAATAGAAAATGTATTGCGATATTTTTTGACTTAAAAAATGCCTTTAATACTACCAGGAAACACAGGATTCTAAAAACGTTGTATAAGTGGAATATTCGGGGACACTATTTATCGTTTATCAACAATTTTTTAACCAATCGAACTTTTCGGGTAAGAGTTTCTAATTCGTGCTCGAAAACTCACTGCTTAACAAATGGAGTACCACAAGGGTCTGTTCTTAGCCCAACACTCTTCCTAATAGCGATTAATGATATTTTGAAAAACATAGAAAAAGCACGGATTTATGCTGACGATTTAGTGGTATTTACAAAAGGAAAATATATAGACAGTATGACAAAATGTTTACAAAGCTTTATCCATAAATTGGAAACATGGTCTCTGAATACTGGCTTTGAATTTTCTACTACAAAAACAAGAGTCATGGTTTTTGCAAAAACAGCAAATGTATGTACTGCGTCAAATCTTACGTTATACGGAAAACCAATAACAGTAGATCCTCATATTAAATTTTTAGAAATGCATTTAAACAATAAACTGACATGGCGAGAACATATAAAGCAATTACACATAACTTGCCATAAGAGAATAAATATTTTAAAAACATTATCAAACAGAAAATGGGGTTCCGACCAAACTACAATATTATCAGTATACAAATCGTTAATCAGGTCTAAACTCGATTATGGATGCATCGCTTATTGTTCTGTCAGAAAGTCAATTTTAAAATCTCTAGATACAATACATAATAATGGGCTAAGGATCGCACTACGAGCGAAGTACACCTATTGAGAGCATATACGCTGAACTTGGTGAGCCATCCCTTTACCACAGGCGAATGCAACTGACATTAACACATTCATCCTCGGTATTCTGTAATCCAGAAAAACCTATTTATAGTAACACCTTCACAGATAAATATAACGAACTTTTTAATTATAATGATAAACTAAGAAAACCATAATATGAAAGAGTTAGAACATATTGCAGGAAATTAAACTTTGATTTTCCTGACATATTCGATTCAAACATCACCGATCCTCATATCCCTTGGTCAATCAATATTCCACAGTGTAATGTATATTTGAGCAAATATAATAAGTCGGAAATACGTCCCTCAGAAATAAAAACTATTTTGTCAAATATACTCCAAACTTATAAAAATTTCTCCAAAATATTTACAGATGCTTCAAAATCTAGCAATGGAGTTGGTGTCACTTTTGTGATCAATTCAAGTAAATATCTATTTTAACGATCTCCCCACTGTATATACACAGCCGAATTATTCGCTCTTTATAGAGCAATTAAGTTTATTAATGATACCAATATCGTCAAAGCGGTGATTCTTTCTGATTCTCTGAGTTCGATTACTTCAATTCAACGAGTATATCCTAAACACCCAATTGAAAAAATGATCAAATCAGAGCTTCACACATGTCAAGAAAAAGGAAGAGCAGTTAACTTCATATGGATTTCTTCACATGTGGGTATCCCCGGAAATGAAGAAGCAGACTTAAGTGCGCGTAGTGCAGTATCTAGTGCGGACTAGAAATAATATTAAAGTGCTGTTCAGAAGACTTAAAGCTTTCTATTAAGGCAAAAATCTTAGAAGTCTGGCATAACAAATGGCAAATACCAACGTCTAAGCTACGACAAATTAAAGACACAGTTAAAGGGACTAAACCTTTGTACAAAAATTGCCATGAACAGAGTGTAGTTAACCGATTACGATTAGGCCATACTAGACTCACACACTCTTGTCTTTTTTCAAAATGTAACCCACCAATATGCGAGCGCTTAACTGCGAGCGAACCTTAACAGTAAAACATGTCTTTGAATGTGACAAATTCAAATATCAACAATCTCTTTATAATAGAGATTCAAATTTATCAGTTGTGTTAGGTCAAAATAGTTGTTCAAAGAACTTAATAGATTATTTAAAAGCTATCGATGTGTTCCATAAGATTTAACTTTTTTTGTATAAAATTGCTGACTTTTTTTAGTACTGTATTGTAGGAAAAAAAATCACATGTAATATACCTATTCTTGTAAAATTGTACAGATCCGTCGCTAATAACCATTAGGTTGATGCGACTTTGTCTTTAAATAAAAAAAAATAGTGCATTTTTTCGAGAGATATGAGATCTGCTAATAACAAAAAGAGCTTATATTACTTATAAAACTATAAATAAATATTAAACTAGTATTTCAGTTAACACATTTATTGTGAAAAATAATATATTTGCTGGTTACTAACCTGTTACTCACTGCTTGTTGAACATGTTTAGTGGTTTCCTTCGAATATTTGGATATCTCCGCCAAAATTTGGTGCACTCCAAACTCTAATTTTCGTTTAGTGTCAATAACACTATCGGCAGTGTTTATCATTACTTGGTCTAACCGATTTAAACCTTTAATTTCATTTCTAATTTTATCATAGTTAGTTACAAAGTTTCCTCCAAGAGTAGCTGTAATTTCAGAGAGATCGTTAAGCTTTTCAATGATATCTTCCTGAGATTTGTTGATGTTATTTATAATGCTTTCCAGAACGTGTCGAACTTCGTCTATGGATTGTCGTTTACAAATTGACACGTCAGCTGACAGTTTGTCCAGTTTCTGTAAAGTGGAATTTTGATGTATACCTACGTCGTATTTTTGTGGTAGCTGACTTATTTTATTCTGTAAAGTTTTTACGTCGATCAGGATTTCTTTAACATCTGACTGTTGACCATTAAAAGCTGTAATGGATATATTGTATTAAGAAGAGTACTTAACTTCAATAATATTTAAATCATAACTTTGGAAATTTAAAATTAAATTTAAAACATGCTGTGAAATGAAATAAAAAACGTTTTAAAATATTTATTCAAACCTGTTAACGCCGCATTTCTTCCCTATTACTACTAATAGTATATTACCGTTATATTCACTACTTACACTGCGCCGCTTTATATGTTCATCTCTGAAAATCGTCTTTTATTATGAGCAACAATTTGTGAACCGTCTAAATCCCTATTTTACCACTTCAACGTTCTGTCCAACATATGTGTTTCATATGTCATTAATAGAAAGATATGGTATATATAAATTTTCGTCTTGTTTTTCTTCTTTTTGTGTAGCCATAACTCTGTTCGTTTTTCAATGTGCCTCCAATAATTTGTTGCCATTCTGCTTATATGATCGTTTCATTATACTCTTCTCTTTTTTAACCAGTCCTTGATTTCTTCATTTTGCATCTCCGTCGTTTACCTGTGCTTCTAGCTTTGTCTCAAAATATCTTGCCATCAATTTTTTAAAGGTTTTCATCTACGCCGTTTCTAGAATTCTTGTCGTTCCCTCTGTTTTGGGTCGTATTTCTGCAGAGTATGTCGTTAATGCTCTGATGACGGTTTTGTAAATTCTTCCTTTCATATCTTTCTCTATATTTTTATTCCTCCATATTATTTCATTCACCTATCGTGCAGCTCTCTTTGCTCTATTCACTTGATCAGTTATTTTTGTTTCGAGCTAGACAGTGTGATGCTCAGATATTTAAACTTCATCACTTGTCCTATTATCTGTCCTTCTAGCTCCAGTTGCATCATTTACTTCACAATAATCATGCATTTTGTCTTTTTTGATGAGAAATTATTATGTTAAATTTTCTGGCTGATATATTTATTAAATTGGTGAATCATATGTTGTACTTCATCATCTTCACTTTGAGAGATTAGTATGGCGTCTTCTTTGTAGCGGATTATTTAAAGCTGTTTTTATTACATTTGGTATGCTTTTTTGGTGAGCAGAGTGCGGCTCGGACCACTGCCTGATAATAGGAAAAATATATACACCATTCGTAGACAGGAACCACACAGACATCAACAAAGAACACAGAGAAATAATAGAAAGAACTACGTACACCTTAGATAATCTAGATAACGAGAGAAAACATTTACTTTACTCCTGGAGACTAACACAAAAACTACATGAATCACACGACGGATGAATACGAATATATAAAAAACTGCATGAAAGACGCAGCGCTAGAAGCCTTAGGGCCACGGGTACGGAGAGTAGATAAACCATATTGGTGGGATAAAGAAGTGGAGGAAAAGATAAAAAGAAAGAAGGAAGTATATCTAAAGTTATTACAACAGGGAGACAAACATACAAAACAACAATATAAAACTTGAATAAAGAAGCCAAACGAGAAGTGGTTAAAAATAAAAATAGTGCATGGGAACAAAAATGCCATTACCTAGACAACCATATAGGAGGGATAAAGAGCTCTGAAGCCTAGAGAACTATAAAAACGATGAGAACAACGACAAAAAACCGAGTCATAATAAATAGAACACCAGAGAACACATGGGTAGAGCATTTTGAGAACTTATTAACAGAGAGAAGAGAAAGGTTTAAACAGACAAATGAACAAGTGAAAGTAGAAAGAAGAACCCAAATATCAATAGAACAAGTGAAAGAAGCAGTTAAATGAATGAAATTTAAAAAATCTCCAGGCCCAGGCGGAATACATCCAGAGTTGATTAGGTATGCATCATCAAAACTGTTTGAGATGATCCGAAAATTATTCGAAAGATGCTTAAACGGAAAAGAAGTTTCAGAAGAATGGAGACAATCGTATATCTCTCCAATACACAAGAAAGGCGCAAAGATGGATCCTAAAAACTATAGAGAGATCGCAGTGATTGCTACTATAGGCCGACTATACTCAAAAGTACTACGAAACCTGATAGAAAATTATAAACAAACAACCCGAAGAACAAGCGGGATTTAGGGCCGGACGCTCCACTATGGATAATATTTTCACATTAAAAATTGCAATCAAAAAACGAGTGCAGAGAAATAGAGAAACTCATATAGCTTTGATAGATTTGGAAAAAGCATATGCAAGTGTACCGATCTCCCAACTATGGATAGAAATGGGTAACTTGAAAATAAACACAATTCTTATTAATGCCACTCAAAAATATTACGAACAAAACTTTGCAAGAATTAAAATGGGACAAAAAATCATCTCTCCTTTTCAAACAACAAAGGGACTAAGACAAGGCTGCTATCTGTCACCCACCTTATTTAAAATCGATTTGGACAAATCTTTAGTGAAATGGGTAAAAAAATGTAGAAACATGGGAATAAAGGTGGAAGAAAACAAGTTATATACACTTTTCTTTGCGGATGACCAGGTAGTAATTGCCGAAGACAGCTACGATCTTAGCTATATGGTAAGAAAACTGCAAGAAGAATATGAGGTGGCAGGTCTAAACATGAATATGACAAAATGTGAATATCTCTCAGTGGGAACAGATGAAATATGTGACTTAGTCTTGGAAAAAGGTCTTTGAAAAAATCAAAGACGTGCAATCCTGCAAATATTTGGGGGTCATTTTCAACAAGAAGGAAAATAGCGCAGATGAAATCAGGGAAAGAATATACAAGAATATACAAGGCTGAGCAGCGACCTGTGCCTTAAACTCTCTTCTCTGGCAAAAAACAATTCGGCGAGAAACCAAAAAACACATTCACGGTAGTATAGTCCAAAGTATCACACTTTACGGTTCGGAAGTATAGGACGTCACCAAAGCTAATAGAAACAAACTTATGGCGACAGAAATGGATTATCTGAGACGAAGCTGCGGTAGATCGAAACTGGAGAGAGTTAGAAACGAACAAATAAGAAACGAAATAAAAATGGAGCGAAATATCAATGATGACATAGAAAGAAAACAATTAATCTGGTTCGGACATGTTAAAAGAATGCCAGAGTACAGATGGCCTAGAAGAGTACTGGAATGGATCCCTCCAGAAAGAAGAAAGAGAGAATGACCACGGAGAAGTTGGCGCAACGATATTGATGAAGCAATGGCGGCAAGAGACTTAGAAGAGGCAACTGCATATGATAGAAAAAGATGGAAATTGGGGCCGGAGAAGCGGTGACAGCCGTAATAAATCCGTTATTATATATATGCTTTTTTGGTTCTTACTTGTTTTAATATTTGTCAGTTAGTTTTTCTTCTGCTTTGACTTTTATTGTGTTCCACAGATAAATAATTCAAAATGTAGAGTTTTGAAAAAATCGCAATCAAATATTTCATAAGTGTGTTTAAAAATCAGATTTAAATGATCAAAATTTTCTTTCTGTACCATACCATTTTAATATTATATATACTGATTATTATTTCGTGTTCTTGCTTTAGGGATCTTGTAATATGGTGAGATAATACAAATGTTTTGACTTAATTCTTTGCATATATTAGTTGGATAGGAATGTATTTAATACAAGTATTTTATTAATAATTATACAAACTTATACGAAGCAACTAAAATGTATTTAAACTTCATCCAGAATCCATAGTATTGTCGTGAGCACTTGCTGATACAAGGTTATTGAAAAAAGCCCAGGATTGTTAAGGAATTGCCTTAGTGATACATAAATCTACTAGATCTTTCTTTTTTCATTAGATATCTTTGGATAGGTAGCCTATGCCTTTTTTAGTTGATGAAGAATGGGACGACCTCTGGTCTTATACCTGATATCAATCTTCATAAATTCTTTATCAGCGTATGAGTTTTTATAAAAAATAGTATACGGTTCAGCTTTTCAAGTTTTCTTTCTTTTTAGTTACCTGTATTATAGAAATTAACTATACACGAATATACAAAAGCCCACTTTTAAGGCACTTCTTCTTTTCCTTTTCAATTAAAGCATGCATTGTAATTTTGCGTGTGACCCACAACAAAGAATTTAAGAGTTATTTCTTCAATTGTTAAAAAACTGCGTAAAAGAAGGGATACTTATTCCTATATCTACCTACTTATTATATATAGAAAACCTATTTTAAAGTAAAATTGTGGCTAATTCCCAGTAAAAATAGTAAAATGTACAGCAGTTTTTTGTGAAATTCAGTTGAGATCAAGTATACTCTGAAGTTTCTCATATTTCCTTCTTAACCTTGTGAGTTTCCTTTTCTACCTTTACCACTGCTGCGATACCTACGTAATTACAACATTAATAGTATTTACGAATTCCTAATTCATTTGATATATTGCCATAAAATATTTTCCTACTTATTTTTTATTTTAATATTTAACATTTGAGAAAAGTACCCTCACACTTGCACCAGCATAGACATGAGTATCGTCTTCAAAACCATAAGTTTTTGTTAAATTTGGCAGACAAATCTTCAAGACATCTTCTTCTTAGAGTGCAGCTTCCCTACGGAGGTTGACAATCATAATGGCTATTTTTGGATTTTTAACTGGTCATTGTCAACCAAGCAAACACCTCCACACACTGGGGCTAGCAGACCCAAATCTATGTAGGAAGTGTGATCGAGAAGACGAAACTGTAGAGCATGTCCTATGTGAATGCCCAGAGTTATCGTTAATATGAGAGTACGCGTTCGGTGAGTCCTGGCCCACACCTGCCCACATAAAGAAGATGTCTCCTGGTGACTTGTCCACCTTCCTAGAAATGGCAGGATGGACAATGAGTTAAGAGCGACAACTCCCTGGGAGGATGCACAATGGGTCAATTGTGGCCTAAGTGCTGTGGAACTTAACTCTCTACAGATACAGAAATAATTACACACATACGCTACAGCGACATCTATCAAACTTTTATCGTCTGTTTGTTTATAAAGTGACGTGTTATAGGATGCAAATTTTAAATTCTTCATGTCAGTTCTTTTATCGTCTGTTTGATTTTTAAACTTTTTAAAGCTTTAAATACAATTGTTACTAAAAATGTTTGTCTGTATAAAGTTAGTGTTGACCCAATTTACATACCTACCATTATTTGTATTAGCAAAACTTTTCATAAGAATACCGGTAATTTCTGTCAAACCATTGATATTTTTTAATATATCTTCCAATTTGTTTGTGGCAGTTCTTTGTTCAGCAGACAGTTCGTCCATTTGTGGAAGTTTACGTAGCTGATTTTGTACGTTTTTAATGTTGCTTAAAACTTCTTGCGTATTTGATTTCTGAGCATCTAAAGCTAAAAACAAAGTTGTTCCATAAAAATCTGGTTTAAGTTCAATTTAAACAATAAACTTCAAAATAAAGTCCAAAAACTACTAAAATAAAGAAATAGGACTTTTAAATAGATCAATATGATAAATAAGGCCAGAACTTATTGATTATAATAATAACATCAGGGCATATATGAGGAACATAGAATATTAATGGTGTAACTCCGAATGTTAAATTCTGATGATTGATCTTAAAATTAGAATAAAAAATTCAGCAATACTTAAACATAACTCGAGTGTTTACTCATAAATAATACATTATAACACAAGTGGACTTACTGACAAATTCAGAAGTTTTACAAAAAAGAATTCCTTAAAACTATGAGGTAAACAAAAAACTATAGACTAAGACCACTATAAATCTGAATGATTTTTTTTAATTCATCTAATCATAATATCAGTTCATCCTCAAAAGATATCTTCGAGGTTTCGTTGAACGAAACATGTTGTATATGAGCGCCGTATTTTCGAATTCTTTAATTAATCTTTGTAGGTCATCTTCATTTTCGGCTGTTATTATGGCGTCGTCGGCGTAGCATATTATCCTTATTTTCTTTTCTCCCATTCTATATCCTCTTCTTTTTTTAACTTTCTTTATGATTTCATCCATTATCAGATTAAATATTAATGGGCTCAGCGAATCTCCTTGTCTAATGCCAGTTTCATATTTGATAGGTTGTGATAGTTTTCCTTTACATCTTACCATAGCTATGTTATCTTTATATATATATATATATATATATATATATATATATATATATATATATATATATATATATATATATATATATTCTCAATGGTTTTTACTAAATCCAGTGATATTCCCTTTTTATATAATAAATGTATCGCGTCCCGAACTCTCACTCTATCAAACGCTTTCTTCAAATCTATCAGACACATATATGCTGGTTTGTTGTATTCCAGCGACTTTTCTTTTATTAGTCTTATTACAAAAACTGCATCCGTGCATGATTTTCCTGTCCGAAATCCTTGCTGTTCCTCTTGCAGAGATATTCGTTCGTTTATTTTTATCGCTTTTATTCTTGTTGTCAATTTGAGTTTTATATTTAATAGATTTATTGCTCGATAATTATTGGGGTCTTTCTTATCTCCTTTTATTAAGAACATCACCATGATCGCTCTCCTCCATTCATCTGGTATTCTGTTCGTGGTGATTATTTTATTAATAAGAAGTTGCAGTTTTTGTATAAGATGATCACCTCTATATTTTAAGAGTTCATTTGGTATTCTCCTGGTGATTTTCTGTTTTTTAATTTGTTTATTCCTTCTTTCACATCGTTTTGGGAGATTTCGGTCTTTTCCTCAGTTATTATATTTGGCGTTTCTGGTAAAGGTTCTTCGTTTTGTTTTTTAAACATTTCTGTCAGGAAGGCCACCCATGTATCCTCTTGTATGTGTTCTATTTCAACTAGTTCTTTCATTTCGCTTCTTTGTTGTCTTATGAAGTGCCATACTTGTTTCTGTTGTATATAGAAATCCATATCTAGTCCTTTCGTGAATCTTTCCCAGTAGTCTGTTTTTGTTTTTCTTACCATTTGATGAGTTTTAGTTCTTATTCTTTTATATTCTTCGTATGATTCATTCGTCTTATCTGACTTATATTTTAGGAAAGCTTTCTTTTTTTGGTGACATTTTTGTTTAACCTCTAGTGTAAACCATGGTGTTTTCGTTGACCACTTTTTGTTTATTATTTTCGTTCCAAGTGCTTCTCGGGCAGCATCCAGAATATTTTTCTTAAGTTTTCTCCAGCTAGTCTCTACATTGCTTTCATTTTCGATATTCTCCATTTGTATTTTCTATTATAGCCTTTTTTTATATAATGATTTTATGGAGTCGTCTCTTAAATTTTCTCTTTTTATTATTTCCTCTGAATTGGTTTGTTTAGCTTCTCTTTCCATCTTTCATTGAATCTAATTTTACCAAGTACCAAATAGTGATCGCTTCCCACGTTGGGTGACGTCAAACTTCTCACATCCACTATCTGTTTATGGTGAATATTTCTGTTTGTAACCACATAATCTATCATTGATCTATGTCCTCTTGTATTTTCAATTGTGTATTTGTGTTGAGTTTTATGATCAAAAAATGTGTTGGTTATCCTTAGTTCGTTTGATGTGCAGAATTCCACCATTCTCTCTCCGTTTTCATTGATAATTCTTTCATTAAACCTTTGTTTTATTCCTGGTATAACTTCGTCTCCTATTCTGGCATTGAAATCTCCCAATAATTTGATTTTAATGATATTAATCCAAAAAAATGTATTTTAAAAATTTCCTTATAAAAGGTATATTAATATAAAAACCCTATCGGGCTACATCACAGAACGTTTTCGGAATAACTATTTCATCATCAGTGCTATTCTAAAATAATAACCACTTTAATTAAAGCAAACGTAAAAGTTTAAATTCTGAAAGGTTATTACAACAATTTGGGTGATACTTACTGGATTTACATGTTTGAAGCCACTAAATATGTGAGTAAAAACCCTTTAAATTAGTAAGATTAACTTTGAATTACATCTTTGATATTTAAAAACTGATGTTTAAGTTATAAAAGGAATTGATCACATGGCAACGTAGGACTCCACTGGGGTTGCTAGTCCTTAGACGAAATGTCTGTGAGGACTTGTTGATAGCAACTAATTAAAATGACATATTAGGACGGAAGTATGAACAAAGCAGTCAATGTAACCGAAGTATAAATATGGCAGCACCCATATTTTAAAATTTGATTGATTATAACGTTGCTACTGATATAAGCCAGAAACATTTTTATATGCCTGATAATATCAGAATCATTCAAATATCTAGAGCTTGTAGTACCTCTTAGCTCTTTGCAATTAGAGGAATGACGTTTCTAAGTGCATCTGTGCAGACGGAGGTTACTTATCTTAAATATATATGAAAATATTTCTTGCAAACTGTACTAATGTGTTTTATTATTACTTGTCAATAAGTATTAAAAATGTATATGCTTTCCTAAGCAAGATCCATTTTTAGGGCATTTTCTATTTACGGGTGAAGCTTTTACCACGGATAACCATAACATGTTTTGCAACATACACAATATGTGCAACCAGTAGGATCTATTTCAAATCCCACACTAGTACATTCCACAGCGACTTGCTGCCAAAAGGGTAATTATCTGCATTGTGCGCTACAATAAAGCATCGCCTGTGGATGTCGATTGGCTCAACGAAAAAGAAGTTAATGCAAGTGGTTTAATAATTTCTGAACCCTCTTCGTCTGCTCTCCGGATGCCACTAATAAAAGCATCTGAGTGTCTGGAAAACCTATGGACAGAGGAATGGATGACGGAAGAAATACTAAATCTTTTTGAACAAAGAAGTCAATACAACGACAAAGCAGATGAATACAGAAAGAAACAAAGAGAAATAAAACAAAAAATACGAGCGGCTAAAGTAAAGTGAATTTTAGGCTTCAGAAATGGAAGAATTAGAAAGAAACATGACATGTTCAATTTGTAGCACAAGAGAGTTCGTGAAGGTATTGGCCTTTATAATAAGAAACACAATATGTAATAAATGAGTGCAAATCCTTGCCCATGCTGATGATATCAATATTACTAGGAGAACGGAAAACGCGGTACAAAGGGCGTATGTAGCTTTAAAAGAATCAGCTACAAAAATGAGTTTAATAATAAATACCAACAAAACGAAGTACATGAAAATAAGCACGCAACCACAAATTAGGCGACCACTTGTTATAGAAAACGACTTCATCGAAGCAATGAACGAATTTGTATACCTGGGAACGCTCCTTAACACTGAAAATAATACTACCGCAGAATTTGCACGGCCAACAAATGCTATTTTGGACTTAATCTTCTTCTTAGATCCAAAATTATGTCGAAAAATACAAAAATAGAACTCTATAAAACAATAATACGCCCAGTCCTAACATATGATTCAGAGACCTGGACTCTAACAAGAAGTATTGAAAACATGTTAATGATGTTTCGAAAGAAAAGTACTAAGGTGAATTTATGGAGCGGTAAATGACAATGGAGTGTGGAGAAGACGATACAACTTTGAACTATATAGAAAATATCAGGATATTCCAGATAACAATGTTGAAAGAAGCTAAGGTTGTCCTTATCCCGAAAGGTAGAGGTGAAAAGGAAGAGGTGCGATTTCGGCCAATTTGCCTTCTTAGTTCGATAGCTAAATTGTACGAACAGCTTGTAAAAGGCCGCCTTGAGTGAGAGCTAGAAGAAAAGCATGCGCTGAGCGACCGCCAATATGGTGTTAGGGCCAAAAGGTCCCCCATAGATGCGGTCAGAGAAGTAACCTCTTTAGTTACGCAGGATACAAAGAGATGGGTGGCTCTCATCCTGCTTGACATCAAGAATGCCTTTAATACGGAATCATGGGAAAAAATCATGTCCAGGCTGAGAGAATTGGGCGTTAGTGAGTACCTGGTCAACGTAATTGACAGATACTTTACTGACAGGTCCATAAGAGAAAAAGATACCAGCATCAGTTTGTCGCAGGGTGTTCCGCAGTGTTCAGTACTAGGTCCCATCCTGTGGAACATCCTGTACGATGGGGTGTTGAAGCTACAGATGCCAAGGGGATGCACTCTTGGGGTGTGGAGGTTGCACCGGTTAAATCGATTAAGTATCTGGGACTCTGGTTGTTGGAGGGACTAAGGTTCGGAGTACACATCCAAAATACGTTGATACGGCTGATGCCAAACGTTGGAGGCCCAGATAGCACCAAACAAATGGTGCTACATGGAATTTTCCAGTCGGTGGTAACCTACGCTGTGTACGTGTAGCGTCCTAAACACTGCAAAATACGCTAAGCTGATGAAGACTTCGCAAAGGCGAATGCTCCTCAGGGTATGTAGCGCATATAGCACAGTTTCAAATGAGGCTCTATGTGTCATTGGAGCGGTGATACCGATCGTTTTGTTGTGCAAAGAGCGCGCGAGGGTGTATGCGAGGAGGATGGATGTAAATGTGGATGAGAATTAGAGGAAAAGCAAGGTGAACGAAGGAGCTTATTCCCGATCTGAAACCTTGGTGGGAATGTAAGTTCAGGAAACTAGACTACTTCCTGATGCAGTTTCTGACCAGACATGGTAGTTTTGGCACCTATATTTTGTCATTATTCTTACATAGCACCGAGATCTGGACTCTGAAAGCTAATACGATCGATTGTATCGAGCGACATACACAGCTCATATGTCGTATGTTATTAAAAACTGTTATAATACGAAACATTTCATACCTAGGACATATTCTTCGAAAACATCGGTGAAGAATATTTCAGCTTATCATGAAAGGTAAAATCAAGGGCCGCAGATGAATTTGAAGAAAAGCTTAAGAGCAGGAAGAAGAAAATTCCTACCTCGTGCTTTTATCTCTTATTCTAATTGTATTGCCACATAAAGGATGAAGCCATAAGGATGAAGATGGAAGAATGGAGTAAGGAAACGTAAAAAAATTGTAACGTTAGCAGTCAAAGTTGTGGAGCCGTGCAAAACGTTACAGTACGTTACATGAGGTGAAAGAGGGTTTAAAAATCTTTAAAAATTGCTTTATGTAATACTTGAACGTCCCCCAAGTAGTCCTGATTATAATCTGCTTAATTTTTATTTTTAAGAACATTTGAACTCCTTAGTTTATACAAATGAAACAAGACTAAGGCAAAACACAAAATACTATTTTTCAACGTCTAATATTGTCTATCACTAGAGTATAATAGACCAGCATGATTGACCTAAAGAAAGCGTTTGACAGAGTAAGACTTAAAGATGTAATCCATCTTCTGAATAATAGAGAAGTTTCCCTAAATATTATAAAAACTGTCGATAACATCTACCAAAACAACAAACATTTATGTGTCTGATTGACCTAAAGAAAGCGTTTGACAGAGTAAGACTCAAAGACGTAATCCATCTTCTGTATAATAGAGAAGTTCCCCTAAATATTATAAAAACTATCGACAACATCTACCAAAACAACAAAATGGAAGTCAGAATAGATGGACAGCTTACAGAACCTATAGAAATAGGCAGCGGAGTAAGACAAGGGGATTCATTGAGCCCCATGCTCTTCAATTTGATCATGGATGAAATCATCAAAACCGTTAACAAAGGAAGAGGATATAGAATGGGAAACAAAGAAATCAAAATACTTTGTTACGCAGACGATGCAATATTGATAGCCCAAGATGAAGATAGTCTGCAAACACTGGTCCAAAGATTTAACATAAGCGCAAAAGAATTTAATATGACAATCTCATCTTACAAAACTAAAATAATAGTAGTCAGCAAAGAACCAACCAGATGTAAAATAGAAATTAATGGCATCAGTATTGAATAAGTAATGGAACTAAAATACCTGGGAATTACACTGTCTAGCTATTGAGACCTGGACAAAGAAGTGAGAGATCAAGTACAAAAAGCAAATAGACTGGCATCTTGCTTAATAACATTATATGGCGAAACAGACACATTGACACTGAGATGAAGTCAAGAATTTATAAAACCAGTCTAAGACCGATAATGACATACGCCTCAGAAACAAGACCCGACACAGCCACAACGCAAAGGCTACTGGAAACGGCAGAGATGAGAATACTGAGAAGAATTACAGGAAATACGCTGAGAGATACGAAAGAGAAGTGAAGACATTAGAAGAAAATGTAACGTAGAGTGTATGAATGAATGGACACAAAATAGATAAAAAGAATGGAATAACAACATAATCAGAATGGAGAAGACCTGTGTCGTCAAAATAGCAAGAGATAAGTCACCAATCGGCAAA
Organism: Diabrotica undecimpunctata; assembly: GCF_040954645.1. Lineage (NCBI taxonomy): Eukaryota > Metazoa > Arthropoda > Insecta > Coleoptera > Chrysomelidae > Diabrotica > Diabrotica undecimpunctata. The sequence continues at coordinate 118,948,067 of NC_092805.1, forward strand.
AGAAGTATCGGACGACCGCGCAAAAGATATAGTGACAACCTTCCATAGAGGTATTAATCCGCCCATGAACAAGCAGAATTGCTTATAAAGAGGAAGAAGAAGAATATTGTCTGCGTCATATTTTTAAATCAAAATCACTGAAAAAAATGGTCAACTTAATTTAATCACAAAAAGTTTCAACTCATTTTTTGCGATCAGGAAGCATTCAGCTAGAGCTTCCTGCATGAAAATATAAAATTATAAATCAAGTAATATTGGCATATTTTGATCAAAACCACCTAACCTTAGTATACTATGTCCCAATAGTTATAACTTTCCTGTATACACAATAGCAATAACATTTAAAGCTTGATTTACAAATATTATTATTATTTTTTGGTTGGAAAAGTTGTTAATGTTAATAAAATTTACATACCATTATTTGTATTAGCAAAACTCTTCATAAGAGTACCGGTAATTTCTGTCAAACCATTGATATTCTTTAATGTATCTTCCAACTTGTTTATGGCAATTCTCTGTCCAACAGACAGTTCATCCATTTGTGGAAGTTTACATGGCTGATTTTGTACGTTTGTAATGGTGCTTAAAATTTGTTGTATATTTAATTTCTGAACGTCCAAAGCTAAAAACATAGATGATAAATAAAATACTGGTTTAAGCTCAATTTGAACACTAAATTCAACAAAAAATTACTAATCTATAATGTATAAAATCAAGTAATATAAATCTCAAATAAATGTCCGCCCCGAATAAGGTTGTGACCCTCAATATTTATGGATCGGTGTGAGCGGAACAAGGTTGTAATCATCAATTCTGTTATATTGGTATACAATTGGTCGCAGAAAATCACCTCATTTGATGTTTATGAGAACATTCAAGTCGAGCCGCGGCAAATAGGTTGTAACATCATTAGAAATATTAGACATGGCGGATGAAGCATGTGTTAATGTGAGTGTGGTCACAGAAAAGCAATTAAATAAGTCGCGAAAGAGAAAAATTAGGCTTAGTGAGTGGAAGAACAATAAAAGAAAAACCCTACGAGACACTGGGAAGCAATATGTTTCCAGAAAAGGTACTGTTGTTCCTGAAAAAGTACCTCTAGTAAACGTAAGTACAGAAAATTGTATTTATTTCCTGATGTTAAAATAACTTTGGATAAATAAATTAGGTTAACAGGGTTAATATAGGTCATTTTTTAAATATGTTTAACACTACTGAAGCGTGCCAAACTATACATTTTTAAAACGCTTGCATAAAAATGTGTTTAATCCTAATTGAAAGTATCTTTTAAATTTTAATTAACTATAAAAAAAAAATAAATTTCAATACAAAAATAAGTAAACTGAAATTTTGTTGGCAACTGTGTTTTGCTTTAACGCGTTTTTTTTTGTGCAGGCTAGAACTTGTCGCTGTAAGTATGGGTGTGACGAAATTAACTTGGAACAAAAACAATTAAACAATTCTACAGTGTTAGCTATGATAGACAAACAATGTTGGATTTAGTAGATGTGAAAAGACGATATGTTCCTGAAGGTGAATCGCGACGAAACTGTTAGTTTACTTATACGTTGCCTGTTGCAAGCACAAATATACCTACGTATGTGTCAAAAAAATCTATGTTCCATATTTAAATTTACGCCCAGGCGTATCCAAAAATTGCAAGAAAAAATTAAGTTTAATCAAACATTTTCTGATCAAAGAGAAAAACATAAAAATAGACCACATGCGATCTCCTATGAAATAAAAGTAGCTGTAAAAGAGCACATTAAATCTTTTCCAAAAGAAATGAGCCACTATTCCAGAAATAACACTCAAAATCTTATTTTGCCTTAAGACCTATCCATAAACAAAATATATCTACTTTTTAAGGCAAAATTTCCCAATTTTCGTTGCAGGGAAAATCTCTTCCGATACATTTAATTCCGAATTCAACTTGAGATTTGGCACACCTAGATCGGACACCTGCGCTCGATGCGATAAGTTTTATGTTGAGACGGTATGTGCCAAATCTGAGGCCGAAATGCAGAGACTTCAAATCAAAAGCAAGCTACATCACGCAAAAGCAGAACAAGCATATGCTACCTTAAACGAGGATATAGAATTAGCTAAAATAATTCCAATATTATTGTTCTATGTACAGATCTACAGCAGGTACTGTTTTGCCCGACACTAAAGTATTCTAACTTATTCTACCAATGTCAATATTCATGTTATAATCAAGAAATCCACAATATGGGTACAAATGAGGGTTTTATGTGTCTGTGGCATAAAATTGTAGCAAAAAGAGGTTCAGCTGAAACAACATCCTGTCTACTGGAATATATTAAGTACCACTAACTTTAAGCTTAAAGAAGAAACAGAAAGAAATTAATTGTTTGGTCAGACCGATAAATAGGACAAAATAATAATTGGCGTAGTATTGCATTATACTACAGTAGACTCCCTCTATAACGAGAACTGAAATGCCAGACTAATTACCTCGTTATAAGCCGATCTCGTTATATCAGACAATCATAATACTGTGCATGCATATGAATCTGTAGTTTTCTAAACCATTAACTTCCTATAGTAAAGCCATTCGGAGCAATATAAGATGCTAATAAATATTGTTTGAATGGCGTTTTTGAAAAAAAGTTATTTACTTTTATTGTCAATGAAATATATTAAAACATAAAAGAGTTGTTTACTTTTATTATCAATGATATACGTTAAAACAAAAAAGCTGTACTTATATTTTTTTCCAACTACATAATGTATAAACCGTATTTTCAAGGATAACATAAACTATTGCTTCTGCAATTTTAAGAACTCTGTTATTTTTAACTGCTTTAAATGGTCCAGTATCATTCTATCATATATTTTCTAAAGATGTGAAACAGTTGTATTTATTCATTGTAAAGAAGTTTATTGCGGGCTGCAGTTAAGTTTATTGAGGGGCTGTTTGAAAAGGTATTTATTTATAGCCACGACCGGACTAAAACGTAAAAAACACGTTTTTGGATCTTATTTTCTGTCGTTATAACCAAATTTGCCTCGCTATAGACGGTTATAGTTCAATAGAAATTTCACGGGACATCTAATGTATCTCGTTATAAGCGAAACCTCGTAATAACCGTGTTCGTTATAGAGGGAGTATACTGTAGTACCTGCTCACTATGAGATATTTTACATCTGTGGAGCAAAAGTTTTTAGTTAGCGGACATAGCTTCTTGTCCTGCGATAGGGATTTCGCTCTTATTGAGCGTAAGAAAAAAACAACAACAGTGTATGATCCAAAAGATTGGATTGAAGTTATAGCCAATGCAAGACCTTCTAAGCCATTTATTGTGTGTTTTCTTGAGAGAGCCGATTTTAAAGACTTAACTATAGTCGAATAAGCTTTACTGAAAAACAAGACTAAAATAACTGAAGCGGTATGGTACAAAATTACCAGTGATGATCCTACAAATCTATTATATCGAGAAAGCCACAATGTACTGCGACCTTGGACTTCCCATCTCTTGGCTTAAAAAGAAAGAGGAGTTTAAAATCGTTTTTTGCCATTCCAATTGAAAGTCTTCCTGTGTTGTATAAGAATCATTTGCCACTGAAGAAAGAAAAAAAAAAGAACTTGGTGGATATGTGTGTTTATATTCCTAATCCAGAATATAGGGAATTTTATTTAAACCTTACTTCAACGGAAAATTAAAAATAACTTGTTTATTATCTTTGTTAATAAGGTAGGTTTATATTAATAAATATAGGTATAGGTGTTCCTTGAAAAATAAATACCATTTTCTTAATAAGCAGTTATATTTGTCTTATTTCCTTACGTTTGCACACAATATGTTAAAAGGTTGTAACCAACGCATTTTGATGAATTTCAGTGATGTTACAAATTTGTTCCAATAAACTGATTTTCTATCGCCGTATATAGCCTTAAGTTTTTTATGTATAAAAATGTATGCTATATTATCCTCTCATAAGTTTTTTTGTTTTCCTAATCCAATAATAAAAAGTACATTATTGATCTTAAATTTGATTACAAACGAAAAAAACGTTTCCTGACAAAACATGATTTTGTGGGTTACAACCTTATTCGGGGCGGCCATTCAAATACACAAATAATATACATAAAGTAAGAACCTATGCTGATAATAATAACATCAATGCATCTATTTCACTGAAATGTTGATATTATTCCTTATAAATGGCGTTTAGCAAGGGGTATCCAAGGGGTCCGGACACCCCTTGAAATATTATCAAATATTAAATTGGACAATTTTATCATCGTATCCATAGTTGAACAATTATTATTCTATATTAGATACATTTGATTTTACTGGTAATAAACCAAAAGTATGGGAAGATTTTGTATGATTTATTCCTATGTATGAGTTAACTGGCGAAAACTTTGCAAACTCTATTTTAGAATATATGTATTAAGAAACTTTGATTAGATATGAATGAGTGTGTAGGCCAGGGATATGATGGGGTCTCTAATATGAGTTGCAAGTATGAAGGTACCCTAACAAAAATACACGAGTTGTACCCTTTTGTAATTTACGTACATTGTACCAGTCACAGATTCAATCTTGCATTGTCCATTATTATGTCATTGACTAATAAGAAACTGTTTAGATAATACCAATTAAGTAAAGAAAAAATGCTTATGCTAGCAATGCTCTAAAAGATGAAATTCAAGTTCACATTCCAAATTGTAAAAAGAAAAAGGCTTAGTAGCTTGTGCGAAACTAGGTTTATTGAACGTCATACTAGTTTGTTGAACTTCGTTAAGTTGTTTACACTTATTTGTATTAGTCTCGAAGAAATTTTTCAATCTGGTCATGAAAGCTCAGGAACAGCTAGTGCGTTTTGTTCAGTAATAGAGAAAAGCAGTTTCTTAATTTCCCTCTTGGTTTGTGAAAAGATCTTAAGCGTTGCGCTTCCATTATCCATATTTATTTAAAATGTTTCTGACGATTTCGTTAGTGCTATTGAATGTACCAAATATATTATCTCTATTCTAGAAGATTTAAGAAACAATTCCAAAAATGAATTTAAAAAACTCTTATCATAGTGTAAAAGTGACCGTTAGTGTGCAGTTTTTGGATGAGGAATTACTAAGCCTTACTTCATTAACAAAAATGGATGTCCAATAACTCATAATCAAGAGTGCCATATTACTCAAATTCCCACACCGTTTATAGATGAACTATGGAAGTTTTTCAGATCAAGAAACTTTGCCTTCTGTTGCCAGTTTTCTTCGGCAAGAGAGAGCAATATACCAAACAACACAGGCTATAAGATCTTTTCTAAGAAAGACTTTTCACCGATTTTTCTTCTCCATCCTAATCTCCAGAGTTTATGTCATTAGATACATTTCATAGGGGTAGTCTGAAACTATATTTTCCGCGATAGTTCCCTATTATTAACAGTACAGCAATTAAAAGCGAAAACGATTCAAACTGTGCATCTAACGTTATGGAGGTCATTTAGAACATGTTATTTACCAACATAAGATTTAATTAATATTAATCAAATGTTAATTTATGGTTAAATAGTACTTTTTAAATTTTCAGTACTATAAATTAATAACCATACTGTATTAATCCAAAAATTCTAAGGGAAGTAACTAAAAACGTAGAGAAATAAATTAGAGTAGAGTAAAATAGAGTACTTAATAAGTAATGTTAAGAGAGGCAAACAACAAGATGATAATCGGTGTTCCGAAAGAGTAATCATAAATTTAATTTTAAATATTAGTGCGCGAAATAAGCCGTTCAATTCGTTGAAGTTTGTCACGTATTTTAAACAAAAAAAGAATTACAGACTTCTTTGACAGTCTGTACTTCCCAAAGATCTCTTGGTAAGTATAGACTGGGGAGTGAAACTGTTACCCACGTGTGAAATTTGTCGTTGACGTTGGAAGTCAACAGTTACTTTTGTTTAATTTCAATAATAGTGGATACACTGTGTTGAAAAATAACTAACGCAATAGACATCTTAGGTCGAGTGGAAGAATGGTTAAGCAGGCACTCATATTGAACAATTTGCGCATGGGTGCCGCCAGGATTATTTTCAGGGGCACTTCTCGGGAGGGGGGAGGCTGCATTTGCATCTACACATTCTATTAACCAACCAATATAAAATATAGAACTATACATGTATAGCTAAGTAGGGTAGACCGGGGCTAGGTGTGACAGTGGCTTGTTATAACAAAATAGTTTTACAGACAAACCATAGGTCGCGGCATCGCCCAGTTTCCCAGAATTCTTCTTCCGCATGGCCTCAGTCTGTGTAGTTTGATTGTGATGTTATGCGTTTCTGTCACTTTATAAAATTGTATGTCATTTCGTTGTAACAAGGTAAGAAACTTATTTTAGATATAATAGATAGCTTGTTAATTCCTCTCTAGTAAGACACAGTTTGGTTTCTATAGGATGTATCGAGGTCTGCGCGAGTGGCATTATGTAAAATGGCGTACGGTGGGGCTAGTTGTGGCGACAGGCTTGGGGCACATTGTGACAGTGTCATAACATACCCCTACGAATTTTAATTCGTGTTTATTGGTAAGCACGTAAAGTAGGTCTAAATATTAACTACCAAAAGACAAAAATGATGACTAATTTAATTCCGAGCCATCCTTTAAGGGTAGAAGACATCGAAGTTGAAATTGTTGACAGCTACATATACCTTGGACATACGGTAAAAATTAGCAGAGATAATCAAACTGCTGAGCTGCTAAGAAGAATAACACTGGGATGGGCAGTATATGGAAGACTGCGTGATATTTTTAAACGTGATATGCTTATCAGCTTAAAAAGAAGAGCCTTTAATCAGTGTGTCCTGCCTGTCCTTAAATATGGCGCAGAGACACACCCTAACAAGGACATCTACACGAAAACTACGAGTGACGCAACGTAGAATAAAAAGATCATTGTTAGGCATAACGTTGCGAGATAGTGTAAGAAACGAAGAAATCCGTAGAAAAAATTATGTAGAAGACATTATAAAACACATAGCCAAAATTAAATGGAGGTGAGCAGGACACGTCGCTAAAATGAAGGATAATAGGTGGACCAAAAAAATCTTGAAGTGGAGACCGAGAGCGGATAGACGAAATCCGGGAAGACCACCCACAAGATGGACTGACGACATAAAGAGGATTTGTACCAACTGGATTGCAGCAGCGCAAGATAGATCTGCATGGAGGTTTTTCGAGGAGGCCTATGTTCATCAGTGGACTACTATGGGCTGATAATGATGATGATGATTGGTTTGTTACAGATAATGGTGAGAAATTATAAACGGAAAACAGAACGTGGTCGGAGTAACATAAATGTTACGAGTCAGCCTCATTAGATGTTAAGTAAGTTAAGTCTCGATCATGTAGTTTAAGGCAAGTAGCTGAAAAATATAGTGTTAACCGGATGTCCTTACTTAGATATACTACATTATATAATTTAAAAAAACAATAAATCAACCCAGATAAATGGGAAGAAATGGGTTACAAAAGGCCTCGAATGATATTTTCACAACAATAAGAAGAGCTTTGTGAATATGCTGTTCAGGCAGCAAAAATACTTTATGGTATTAGCCCAAAAGAAATAAAAAGTGTAGCTTTTGAATTTGCTATAACGAAGAAAGTTCTACTGTCCGAGAATTGGGTAGCAACAAAACAAGCCAGTAATGATTGGAAATGATGGATGATTGGTAAAATAGTCAAAGTCAGACCGGATATACGACGGAAGAAATAGATGGAAGAAGACATAAAAAAGATGATAATAAGAAACAGAAAACTACTTAAATAAAGAGGAAAATGAAAAAAAAAACAGATATTTTCCAGATATTTTAGAACATTCAAAGCGTGCAAACTTCCCCCATAAATATGAATCTTCAAACGGAAATAACTCCCTCAGAAGCATACACCCTACTATGATATCGTAATTATAGTGAAAATGATCGCCGTTTTGTTACTGTATATTGTATATACCAATATTAGAAGTAAAGCTGCCTGTATAAATTTTATGCTTGAAAAATAATGTAAGTATAACGGAGATTTGTGTAATATTTGAATGTTTTGAATTTAAAAATTGATTAATTTGTCAATTAGTACCACCCAACAGAAAAATCTACATACCACTGTTTGCGTTGGCAATACTTTCCATAAGAGTAGCTGTGACTTCTGTTAAACCATGAATATTTTTCACAGTATCATCTAATTTGCTCACAGATGTTCGTTGGGCAGCTGCTAATTCATCAATTTGTGGAATATTGTGAAGTTGGTTTGGTAGGTTTTTAACAATCCTTAAAATTTCTTGTAAATTAGACTTTTGAGAATCTAAACCTGCAACCCAATATATTTTTACAGCTGGTTAACATTTTAAAATATACATACCATTATTTGTTTTAGAACAATTCTTCACGAGATTGTTGGTAGTGCCAACAACCATGTTACCAACGTCTCTCAGAATATCAATGTTTTTCATAGTAATTTCTAATTTTTTAATAGTTTCTCGTTGACTTGTTGCCAATTCTTCTATCTGAGGTAGTTTATGAAGTTGATTTTGTACATTTTTAATATTTTGTATGATATCTTTTGCACTAGATTTCTGGGAATTGACCGCTAAAATCATAAATGTTTTTATAATTCCTATAAAATAATATATTTGAAAAATTGTTTATGTGATACCAATACCAAATAAAACTTAAATTATTTATTTCTTCTCTACAATTATTTGTTGTACTGTGAATACATTGTTGGAGGAAGAGCTGATAAATAGTAAAATGGGACATCATCGAAGTACTCAACAAATTTTCAATAAGAAGCAACTACAGATTATTTAGAGCAAAGATATGATTAAATTTCAAATTGGAAATAATCAAGATGATAAAAAATAAATGGATTCCCCAAGAAAACAACGACCTGTATGAATATACACTAAACAGACATTATACAAGACTTGGAAGACGAAATAGAAGATGTAGAGCAGTCAAATAATGGCATTAGGAAGGCACTAAGAGAAACGGAAAGGGAGTACTGCCCGACCGTCGTGACTCATAAATAAAAACTAAGCCAAAATACAAAAGAGTTAATAGATAAAAGAAAATAGCTTCTTCTTCTTCTTCTTCTTCGGCTTTTCCCATTATGAGTTCGCCGTTTTCGTCCTCCACAGCACTCTATTCTCCCAGTCGCCTTCTCTGAGGTCGCTATCTATCATAGCATTTCCGACGTGTGTTTTCCATCTTGTAGCAGGTCTTCCTCTCCGTCTTCTTCCCGGCGGGTCCCAGTTTAATATTCTTTTCGGCCACCTATGCTCTGGCATTCTTTGTACATGCCCGTACCACTGCAGGGCTCTGTATTCCAACTTTTTTGTAATTGAGCATTTGACTTCCATTCTGTTCCATATTTCCTCCGTTCTTATTCTATCGGCTCTTGTGATTTGTAGACATCTTCTCATAAAGTCCAGTTCAACTGTTCTTATTTTATTTCGTATTGTTGTTGTCATTGACCATACTTCCGCTCCATATAGGGTAATATTCATCACTATGCTTTGAAAGATCCTCTTTTTGTTTTCTTTGGTTAGAGTGTTGTTCCATATCACTCCATGAAGTGCTCTTGTGACTTGTTTTCCTCGTGCTATTTTCATTTCTATATCTTTCATACAAGTACCATCTCGGCTAATCATTGACCCTAAATAGGGTCAAAAAAATAGCTGACGTAAAAATACGACTTCAACCAGACAACAATGAAGAAATTAAATAAAGATATCCAGCTGTGAATCCGAAAAGTCGTAAGAAAAAACAATACAAAAAAAATAACTAAAATAATTCAAGAAAACAAAAGTTTAAAAGTTTTGACGCAAAATGCAAACAACATAGGCAACAAAAATATGTACAAAATGAGAAACAAAGATGGAAACATTACAACGGATAAAACCAAAATGCTCTAGGTTGTCGAATGTTTTTATCGTGAAATGTATGAGAGCACCGACGAAAGCCAAGATCAGCCCCTGCACAAAATAACAAACTAGGGATCAGAATTAATGTCAGAGATACTTTGTTTATGCTCAGTCCTGCTGGAAAAATGCTGAGATCATCGGAAAGCAGTATATCTATGCTTCATCTTCTTCTTCTGGTTCCTATCCGTTTTGGATGTTGGAAATCATATTGGCAATCATGACCTTGCTCGCTGCTCGAAACAGCTCCGTTGAGGTTTTCTTAAACCATGTTCTTAAATTCCGCATCCATGATATTCTCCTTCTACCGGGTCCTCGCTTACCTTTGACTTTACCTTGCAATATAGACTGCAGCAGGGAGTAACGGTGCTGATTTCTCATAACGTGTCCCAGATATTGCAATTTTATGCGTTTGATCGTAAACACAATCTCTGGTTCCTTCTTCATTTTTTCTTCCTTGTCCTCTTCTTAACTTCCTTGTTCGTGATCCTTGCTGTCCATGATATTCTCAGCATTCTTCTATAAAGCCACATCTCAAATGCTTCAAGTTTTTTAATAGTGGTGTCTGTAAGCGTCCATACCTCCGCCCCGTACAACAACACAGAGAAAACATAGCATCTCAAATGTCTCATTTTTGTATCTAGGGATATGTTGTGTCTTTTGAAGATATTATGCTTCATAATATTAAAGTATTTGACTGTGTCAAACATAGTGCGCTAGTAATATTCTGTAAGGAAAAAGATTAGACTCTTAAGATCTAAAAATTATTCGATACCTATACGAACACCTGGAACAATAGTACAGTTTGAAAACAGACCTAACAAAATCTGCTGAAATTAAACGTGGAGTGATCTTTCGATCTACAATTAAGGGTGCGTTCATTACGGAGACCATAGCATGGTATCCTCGCCTAGAGCATAGCACTGACAGTGAACGCTCGCATTAAAAATAATGAATTTATTTTACGTTGCAATGATAACATAATGCCATCCTATGGTCCGATCGAGGGTCGGCGCCTCGTTATGAACGCACACTAAGACATAATTTTGTGAAGTGCTACATATATTCCATACTGCTATATGGAGTTGAAACCTTGACGTTAAAAGTTCTCAGTTTGAACAGATTTAACCTGGTTATATAGACGAATATTACTAATACCTTAGACTTCCCACATAACACAATTTAGAAGTTCTCCACCAAATGAGCAAAGAACGTGAGCTCCTTAAAATAAAAAAAGCAGAAAACTGCATATCTCGGACATGCAATAAGAAACAATAAATATAATTTTCTACAGCTCGTAATCGAAAGTAAGATTTAGAGCAAACGTGAATCAGGACGAAAACTGTTCCTGGCTTAAAATTAGACGAGATTGGACAGTCTTGGGCTCGAACGATTTGCTGAGAAAGACCCAAAACAAAGAAGAATTTGCCAACATTGTAGCCCATCTGAGATAGATGAAAGTATTCGAAACAGAAGAGCTTTTCGTTGTACCACTATAATAATTATACTAGAGAAACCATGTGGATCTTAAATGTAGTTGGCTAATTTATAGTTCCTCCGTATTTAGAACAAATATCGTTTTTATATTTGTTAAATCTTCCACCCGAGATAGTTGGTCAACAAGTGGATATTACCAGTAATCCTTCGTTCTTCCCCATTAATCATTGTTTACGATTCAGGCGTCGATTATTTTTTAATTTTTAAAATTATTTGAAAAAAAAATGCAAGAAATAAATAAAATAAACTGAAATTACACTATATACCACCTATACAATATATGCTTACCATTATTTGTGTTAGCTAGGCTTTTGTTCAAAGTACTAGTAAGTTGTGTCAGTCCATTAAGATTTTTCGTGACCTCATCGTGGCTTTTATTCAATTTACCTTCGATCTTGTGTAAAACTTGTTTTAAAGAAGGATCTTGACAATTGTTATTAGAATTTTGTAACTTATTAATTACATCTTTTTGTGGTAGTTGTTTTACCTGACTATGAAGACTTTTTAGATCTTCCAAGATATCTTTAACACTAGATTTTTGACCATCCAAAGCTAAAAACAACTCTAGATGTAAGCAAAAACATAATTGACTCAATATAAGGTTGTAAAGTTTGGCAATATTTTAGAAAAATGTAAATAGATAATTATAATATTGTAGCATTTTACCAATAAAACGAGCGGTTCTAATTTATATAAATATATTTATTTATAAGTTTACAGTACGATAATGTCTTGTCAACTAAACTAAACTAATATCACTCACTCCGTCGATACATCAGGAATAATCTTGAACACATATCATCGTCTCGAGATGCAACCGTTACATGAGGTACGTCGAAATAAGCTTGCTCCTTACACTGCTTCCCCTTCGATCTGAACGTCCCGATCAGCAACTCTATATGTAGACCCAGAATGGCCGAATCTACAGGACTCTTCAGCTCTGCATGAACCCCTCAAGAAGAAATAACAGCCTACTGACTTTGAAGGACACGATCTCTTCGGGTTAATGCAACACACAGTAATTCGTACGCCGGTTTCTCGGAAGATCACATCAAGCATGCTTCTGACAATCTTTCAATCCAGATTTTCTAGTGCATGGCCTATCTTGGGTAAGGTCAAATTGTTGATGTCATAATTTCACACGATTTTCTTTAAATTAGTTAGAGCACGCCATATATCCTCGTAGCTTGCATTGTCTGTATACGACTTCCTGGTTACCATATACAGCAAAGATCGAGGGTCATCTTCTAATCTCAGTACTCTTCCAACCTTAGGCTGGTGATTTTTTAACTCGTCCAAACGACCAAACTTCTTATAGAAAAGAACGAGATTCCTTTAGTCATCTCAAGGTCTTTGCCAACACAGTGGGCTAGAGAGACGTTATGCGGAACACTAAAAAGATCCTGCTGAACTTCTGTGGTCACGCCGAATCTAGCACTCTTTCTCTCTGCCTAATTTGACATAAATTTATTAAAGCTTGGTCGCCGGTCATCTTTGATCTCATGTTGAAGGGTTCATGCTAGTTTTGTTTTGTTTGAGCCAGCATAAGGTGCAATACGATTTATGTGAACTACTTTTGGTTTACCTTTCGGCAACTTCTTAATTCGGTATGCTACGTCTTTTATTTTTTTTTTTTTAATTTCATACGGATCTTCCCATTGTCTTTACAGTTTAGGAGACAAGCCTCGACGACGTTATGGATTATAAAGCCAAATAAGATCATATTCTTCAAAGCTTTCATTTTTACATCGAGAATCATATTGATCTTTCATTCTGTCACTGGCTAACTGAATGTGTTGTCGGGCAAATTCATGGATTTTGTTCATTCTTAACGAACTTCACGACCTAACAGGCAGGTTGGAGTCTGGCCTGTATTTTCATTCACGGCCTAGCCGTAGGCCACAAGGACTAAATGAATGTGCTGGTCCCAATTTCTTTGATGTTCAGATACAACCTTGGACAGGTATTTACCCAGCATTTGATTCATCCTCTCGACCATTCCATCTGATTGAAAATGCATGGATATCGTTCTGGTCTTATTGACACCAATCAATTTACAAACATTTTGGAAAAGGGTTGACTCTAAGTTTTGCCCTTGGCCGGAGTAGATCTCCAAGGGAACACCAAATTGGCTAAAGAATTCTTTAACAAGTACCTCTGCAGAGGTAGCAGCTTCTTGATTTGGTATCGCATAGGTTTCAGTCCATTTCGTAAAATAATCCATGGCTACCAGGATATTTATTTCCATCATTCGTCTCTAGAAATGAACCTACAATGGTGATTGCTCCACTTTCCATAGGACTACCAACATTGTGCTGTTTCATTTGTGCCATCTTTTTACCAACTGGACTATTACTGGTTGCACACACTTCACATTTCCGACACCATCTTCTTACATCATCTTTACAGATAACTTAATAGAACCGTTCTCGAATTTATTTTTTTGCAGAGTCTTCGTAATACCAAAGTGTCCACCTGATGCACCGTCATGAAACTGACGCATTACTTCTGACACTTTACTTTTAGGTAAAATCAACTGAAGCTTAGATTCTGTACCATCATCGTTCTCAAAGGTTCTATACAGAAGATCATCTTTTAGCACTACTCAATTCCATTGGCTCTAGTAACACTTGACTTCTGGACTACATGAACTAATGTCTTGCCAAGTAGGTCTTTCACTTCGATGCATCCAATCCAGTGCTCTTTTTATATATGGATCATCGGCTTGGACGTCTTGTAGTTGTCGAGGCTGCCATTGATTATTAATGACGGTGGTTCGTCTCACGGAGCAAAGTCGTTCTTTTAACTTCTCTGTCTGTAAGACAGTGATTAGAATTTGCACTGCACGGCCGCGTCGAAAGAGCATCAGCATTTAAGTGAACTCTTCCAGTCCTATGTTCGATCTCGTAATCATATTTATGTAATCATTCTAACTATCTTGCCATTTGGCCCTCTGGATTACGGAATTGTAGGAGCCATTTTAGTGCAGCGTGATCCGTACGAAGAAGGAACTTTCTGCCATACAAGAATTTATGGAAATGCTAGCAATTCTCTCCTTGTAACACAATAGTTTCTTTCTGGTTTCGACAAGACTTTGCGATGACTTTTTCCTGCCCATCTTGGATTTGGGAGAGAACAGCTCCTATTGCACTGTTGCTGGCATCGGTATCCAACACAAATTTTCCTACCTGTCTAGGGTAGCTTAAAATCGGTGCACTGATCAGAGCCAGAAAGACTTCTGTCAGATTGTTGGCATGTTCCTCGAAGGTTCTTCCTACCACAATTACATTATCCAAATAAACCAGGCATGTTTTCCATGTTAGACCTCTTAAAATTGCCTCCATTAATCTTTCAAATGTGGCAGGGGCATTACATAAACCAAAGGATATAACCGTGAACTGCCAAAGCCCTGATCATATCGATAATGCGGTTTTTATCCCGATCAGCTGGCTCCATATCTACTTGCCAATATCCACTTGTTAGATCAAATATGGAGAACCAACGAGAACCAGAGAGAGTATCCAATGTATCGTCTATTCTGGAAAAGGATAACTATTTTTCTTAGTTACCGCATTGAGCTGGCGGTACATCATCTAATCCTACACAACATAAATTGGTTGTCAACCAGAGCATGTTACATAGATTAATAGAAATTCCCATGTCAAGAAATAGCT